>NC_139948.1:46252854-46345354 GCF_963454915.1 Gymnoscopelus microlampas
TAAACTTGTAGATCTGCTATTTTCAAAATATTTTTTAACATTTGAAAACTTGTGAAATGGGACATTCTGCATAATGACTACTTTCTACTTTTGGTACTTTAAGTACATGTCGATACCAATACTTTTGTACTTCTGCTGAGGTAAATTGTGTTCTCCCACCTCTGTCCATGACATACAACCGTTTGAAACCCCCTGAGCTACAGTAGGAGTAGTCCCTGTTCCAACCACAGACGTCTATGAGTGGTCGCCAGTCACTCAACGACCACATACAGTAAGTGCTTCACTCGTCACCTACTGACCCACTTGGCTCCGTGACCACAACACTTTGGGTCCCCTCTATTGACTGGAATGGTGTCACATGTGCCGGGCAGCTATTTTCCGCTCATTTGGAAAAGCCAAGCTAGGCCAAGCTATAGGGCCAAGCCAGGCAGCCAGAGTCAGACGGGGGGCTTCAGAGCGGAAGATTTCCGAGCACCGCATGCATGGAGGGACTATTTGCAGGCATGCATGGGAAAATGACACGTGATCCTGGAACAACCGCTATGACCGGAATGCCCGCAGCTAGGGGCCAACAATGTCCAGCTATAGCTGTGCCACATGCTCAGGCTCATGCAAAGTACTTTTACTTTTACTCTGTTTCAAAGACCACCACGTAAAGGGATAGTTCAGCCCAAAATAATCTTTTTTTCTATCGATTACTCACCCATACCTTACTCATATTTTTTTGTTTTTGTGGCATTCCTAAGCCAATCATTTGATGACCAGCGGACTGGTAGGCAGCGGTTCCGGTAGGAGATACAAAGGAGACTCTTAGTTGCGTCTCCTACTGGAACCGCTGCCGCTCATCAAATTATTGTCTTAGGAATGGGACAAAAACTAAACTCCATGGGGTGAATAATCGATAGGAAAAAAGTCATTTTGGGGGTGAACTATCCCTTGAAGCCCTATTTCAAATATCGTGAACATTTATGGAAAATCTTAGATTTTTTTAATACAGCAATGCATATTAAAAACAAAATTAAATTAAAAAAGTCCTCCAGTACTCTAACTCAAGTACACATTTGATTTGAATTTAATATTTCAATTTCACCAGGAGTATCTATACTTTGACTCAAGTACTTGGGTTGAGTACTCGCTCAGGGGCCACATGCTTGAGGATTCAGACACACTACAGAGCTCCTGCCACACACATAGCTGTGTTAAGCCAGTGGAAAGACGCACGCACGCACACACACACACACACACACACACACACACACACACACACACACACACACACACACACACACACACACACACACACACACACACACACACACACAGGATGCAGTAAATGTGATTGAATTGATGGCTTCCGTATAAAACATCTGAGCCTATAACATAATTAACTATAGCATCACTTGTACAATAATCATGTGTTTGATTTATAAATGACAGAGAGAGAGAGAGAGAGAGAGAGAGAGAGAGAGAGAGAGAGAGAGAGGGGGGAGGGGGATATATAGAGAGAGTCATAGTGATATGAGAGGACAGCATAAGGGTCCTGTAAGCCAACAGTAATATTTGAACGGATCATAACTGAGGTATTAAAATACAGCACGCAATAAATACACACACACGCACACGCACGCACACACACACACACACACACACGCACGCACGCACGCACGCACGCACGCACGCACGCACGCACGCACGCACGCACGCACGCACGCACGCACGCACGCACACACACACACACACACACACACACACACACACACACACACACACACACACACACACACACACACACACACACACACACACGATCGATCGATCGATCTATCGTTCTCCTGTGTGTCTCTGTATTCAGCCTGTGTTGGCAGTCCAGCAGAGAGCTATAGGGTTGATGAATGACATGCTGTTTTCATTGTTGTCTTTAGGAGGTTTACTTTAACTTCTCCATCCATACCCAGGTATTGTGCGCACCCAAACGATATGCACTTTGGGTCATGAGCGCGGTAACTGTATCATTCTGTTTGCGTGTGGTGAGTGTGACAAATTTACGGTGTTGAAGTGTGAAGAGTCAGCTATGGACATGATAAAAGCGGCCTGCTGCTCATAAAAGGATATATAGTAGGTATAAGTCCAGCGCTCAACAGGGACAACTTGAATCAGAGAGAGAGAATAGTACCTGGGCACTTCAGGAAAGACTACCCAAATAAATTACTGGAGCGTTCGACTGGTCTACTTATTATTTTGCATGGGTGACTGACGTTTTGACCTGTGTCTTCGTTTACAAATCCTATAGCCTGAGGGATATAACTCAGAATATCCGGTGTTTACACAAATGTGGGGAAAGACAAAAATGGGCTCCGTCACTGTCTGCATATATGCTAATGGTCAATGCTTGTGTGGAAGTTCAGATCAATTACTCAACCCACTGAGGAGGAAAATGCAGATCAGACAGAATGACCGAGTGACGGAATGGAAGGACAGAGGTTCTTTAAATTTATAGTAGGATGACTAGAGGACAAACCACTGGCTCTTGCTCAGGCTGTGAATAATTCATGCTCTCTCTCTCTCTCTGAGTCTCTCTCTCTCTCTCTCATTTACAAGTATACTGTAGTCACATAAGTAGAGCGCAGAGAGAACAATGTAGTGCCTCAAAGAAACTAGCATCCCAGGTAAACAATGAACCTATACTGTAACATCTGTCTAAACGACATGCCATCTAAATACAATTCTGTACATTTGAAACTATATATACCAGGTAAACAATGAACCTGGCTTCTGTCTAAACAATCTAAATAACATTCTTCTGTTCAGTCAACGAATGGCCCACACAGATGGAACAAACACAGCAACAACAACCTCACCCTCTTCAAATTGTTATTTCAATAATGCATACCTACTCCTTTTTTTTATATCACGTGTTTCCCCTTCGTTTCCCCCTTCTCCTCTAGCCTGGCATTGCCAGACTGATGACGTTGGATTCACTCACATGTTCCTCCACGGAGGAACATGTGAGTGAATCCAACGTCATCTCAGTCTGGCATCAATGCCAGGCAACTTCTTCTCCTCTGCCTCGCTCACACCACCTTCTCTATCCACTGTAGTGTTTTCTAAGTTCATGTCCTCACTCAGTGACTCGTGACTTTGCCAGCCTCCGCTACAGTACCATGATGTATGGATAGATAGAGAAGCAACACAGTTGTAAAAAAGCAGGTATCATGACACAGCCTGATGTTAGAATAATCTAACACGGAAGAAGCGATGCTCCCAGTCTGGGATTTTTTTTCAATCTTTTCTGTCATAAAGAGCAGGTGAATTTCACCAGACAGAAAATCCTTATTGAGTTTTTTTCTTTCTTTTTTTTTACACAGAGGGAATTATGTGATCTTATATCCACCACTGTCTACATCTTTATCACTGATACAACACAAATACATGTACACATGCTATTTGCTCTTTGTTGTAACCTTTGCTTGAAATGCAAAATATCATTGGTAAATATGAAAGTATATGTGCATGCTGTGAACAATGTCTGTCTTTCTGTTTCTCTCTCAACGGCACACAATACAACTGTATATGCTCTGTTGTGTTGTAATGTATTTTATTGTTTTTTTGTGGGGACTGCGGACGGAAATTTGCATCACTGCTTACTAAATCAGATGTATTTGCATTACATTATTATGTACTGTCCATTGATATGCTCTGTCTCCATCTAAATAAACAAAAGTAAGTCAATGTGAATGTGAAATGTACATACAGTACATTTACATGCATCTACAGTCTACACTATGATCATTTATTTAGTGAAAAAATAGTGCAGCGATTCTCAATCTGTGGGCCGGGGACCACTGGTGGCCATTGCAAGTGGGCCCCAAAATAATTGGCAAAACACAAAGATTTTAGTGATAATATGACATCAATTAATATAAACAAATGATGTTCCAAATTATGTCATGGTATTTTTTTCTTTCACTCCTTGAAAAACATAGTTTTCACGGTGATGCCGATAAATAGGAATTTAAAAGTATACTACGTTAGTTCCATTCATTCCAAGCCGGAACACAATCGATTGATTGATCATTAAAACAAACAGGTATATTGGCCAATGCAATTGTCTTAATGGCGTGGGGGCGTTTTGGTGCTTTTGAGGGACTGTTAAGAGAATGAGGTTAGAGTTTTAAGGAATGGATCCAAGCGATTGAGAACATATCTGTAAATCACAGACTGACAGGAAGGAAGATTTACATGAAAACGCCATTCAATTATCCCAGTGGTCCCCAACATTTTTTTCCTTAGACCCCCCCCCCCTCTTACATCTGACGCACACACTCACATACTTCTCATACAATGAATAGAGAAAATAACAGTGGTGGAAAAAGTACCAACATGTTTTACTTGAGTAAAAGTATCAAAACTGCTATACAGAAATACTCTGTTACAAGTAAAAGTCCGGAATTCAAAATGTACTAGAGTAAAAGTACAAAAGTATTGGCATCAAAATGTACTTACAGTACCAAAAGTGAAAGTACTCATTATGCAGAATGTCCCATTTCAAGTTTTCAAATGGATACAAATCTTTTGAAAATAGCAGATCCACAAGCTCACAATGCGTTGCATCACGACGCATTGTGAGCTTGTAGATCGGCTATTTTCAAATAGCCGAAAATGTTTATAGGGCTGAAGTGGTTAATGTATGTTTTGTAATCATTGTAGTGGAGTATAAAGTATAAAATTTGTCTCTGAGATGTAGTGGAATAGAAATAAAAGTACTGAAAATTGGAAACACTCCAGTAATGTTAAAAAATACCTCAAAATTGTACTTAAGCACTTTACTTGAGTAAATGTACTTAGTCACTCTACACCACTGGAAAATAATTTCTTATCCACTAATAGCCTCAAGGGGAATCCACCCTGGCCACGGGAGATATCACGCTCTTTGGCCCTATTTTCGCCAGTGCCCTTACCCATCACACGTTGACATTTTTTACTGTTTTTAAAAACATGTTCAAATAGTTCAAATAGCCAATCTACAAGCTCACACTGTGTCGATGTAGATCGGCTAGTTGAACTATTTGAAAATGTTTTTAAAAACAGTTAAAAAAAAATGGCAAAGAAGTTTAGGGATAATGGGTGAGGCACTGGCGAAAAATAGGGCCCAGATGCTCAGGTCCACTCTGCCACACTGTGCAAATCAGTGTCGTCAGGCAATGGTTTGCATTGTGTGTGACGTAAGGCCAGAGTTTTGGGTCGGCTATATAGCCCTTTGAAGGAGGACAGAGAGAAGTATTGAAGCGTTGATAGAAGTATAGATTTCTTATTATTTACATTTGTTGCCGAGACGGTTTTTGGAATTCATTCGACATCATGAGGGAAATAGTGAGCATGCAGGCCGGCCAGTGCGGCAATCAGATCGGATCTAAGTTTTGGGAGGTCATAAGTGACGAGCACGGCGTCGACCCCACCGGGACCTACAACGGCGACAGCGACCTGCAACTGGAAAGGATCAACGTCTATTACACCGAAGCGACGAGCGGCAAGTTCGTCCCTCGCACCGCGCTGGTGGACTTGGAGCCGGGCACCATGGACGCGGTGAGGTCCGGTCCCTTCGGTCAGATCTTCAGGCCGGACAACTTTGTCTTCGGTCAGACGGGCGCCGGCAACAACTGGGCCAAGGGCCACTACACCGAGGGAGCGGAGCTGCTGGACTCCGTCATGGACGTGGTGAGGAAAGAGGCCGAGAACTGCGACTGCGTCCAGGGCTTCCAGCTCACCCAGTCCCTGGGAGGCGGAACCGGCTCGGGCCTGGGCACCCTGCTGATCAGCAAGATCCGCGAGGAGTACCCCGACCGGATCATGAACACGTTCAGCGTGGTGCCCTCCCCGAAGGTGTCGGACGTGGTGGTGGAGCCTTACAACGCCACGCTGTCCGTCCACCAGCTGGTGGAGAACACGGACGAGACGTTCTGCATGGACAACGAGGCCCTGTACGACATCTGCTTCCGCACCCTGAAGCTCACCACGCCCACCTACGGAGACCTCAACCACCTGGTCTCGGCCAACATGAGCGGCGTGACCACCTGCCTGCGCTTCCCCGGCCAGCTCAACGCCGACCTGAGGAAGCTGGCGGTCAACATGATCCCCTTCCCCCGGCTGCACTTCTTCCTGCTGGGGTTCGCGCCGCTCACCAGCCGCGGCAGCCAGCAGTACGTGCAGCTTACCGTGCCGCAGCTCATCCAGCAGATGTTCGACGCCAAGAACATGATGGCCGCCTGCGACCCGCGCCACGGCCGCTACCTCACCGTGGCGTCCATGTTCCGCGGCCGCATGTCCATGCGGGAGGTGGAGGAGGAGATGCTCAAGGTGCAGAACAAGAACAACAGCTACTTCATCGAGTGGATCCCCAACAACAGCAAGATGGCCGTCTGCGACATCCCGCCGCGCGGCCTCAAGATGGCCTCCACCTTCATCGGCAACAGCACGGCCATCCAGGAGCTGTTCAAGCGCATCTCGGAGCAGTTCACCGCCATGTTCCGCCGCAAGGCCTACCTGCACTGGTACACGGGCGAGGGCATGGACGAGATGGAGTTCACCGAGGCCGAGAGCAACATGAACGACCTGGTGTCGGAGTACCAGCAGTACCAGGACGCCAGCGCCGAGGAGGAGCCAGAGGATGAGGAGGAGGACGACGATATCTAAGGACCCCCTAACGGTTATAGGGGGGATTTAGAAGGGTTATAGGGCCTAAATCTAGAGGTTTTCTCATTCGCTTGGATACATTTCCTGAAACTCAAACTCTAAAAGTATCAATACTGCAATACAGAAATACTCTGTTACAATTAAAAGTTCGGAATTCAAAATGTACTTGAGTAAAAGTACAAAAGCATGGGCATCAAAATGTACTTAAAAAGTACCAAAAGTAAAACTACTCATTATGCAGAATGTTTTCAAACGTATACAAATCTTTTGAAAATTGCAGATCTACAAGCTCACAATGCGCCGCATCGTGAGCTTGTAGATCGTCTATTTTCAAATGGACGAAATGTATATAGGGCTGAAGTGGTTAATGTATGTTTTGTAACAAAAATCTACAAATTAACTAGTAACTAAAGTTTTCAAATAATTGTAGTGGAGTACAATATTTACCTGAGATACTGGGATACCATTTACTTGGTGTCGTCTTGGTACCAGCAGTACCAAGACCCCAACGCTGAGGAGCCAGGGATGAGGAGGTAACACAGGTCCAACACTGAGGATGTTACAGTGTAGATTGTGGTTCAAGAGATTTTTAAAAATTGCATTTACTGCATATGTGGTTGGAAAAAAAAAGGTTGAGAAGCATTGCTCTAATGTAATCCCCAAAATAGCAAAAAAAAAAAAAATAATAATAATCTCATAACACTATACTGTCGCTGGAAAAAAACAACAACCAAAATCAAAAATGATAACCACATGCATCAAAAGACACCAAAGGTGTCAAAAGTCAATCACTAAACCAATATAACCAAATGCATCGCACCTTCTGATCATTGCAAAGTATATGCTTCAAAACTGGACAGATACAGTGTTGTCAAAATAAAGAAAAATCCTGAGGGAACAATAAAAAGATTGTGTAACAACTCTAATATAAAGCAATATTCTATAATATAATATAAAATAATATAAAAATACGAGGCTGTGGTTTACTGTGGATTTAAAGGCAAGGCGAGTGTATTTGTATGGCACATTTCAACAAGGCCATTCAAATCTTTTACATAAAACATTAAGCAAATACGTTTAAATAAAGCTGAAAAATAAGATTTAAAACATTTAAAATTTAAAAATAACATTTTCTATGTTAATAAAATACCGCAACATCTAACAGCTCCTGAATGTCTGTACGCTGTGACTAAGATACCAGGACAGATGGTGTGGAAGAGGGTATGAAACACAATTGCTGCGCGTGTGTGCTGTATGCACTGGAAGCTAGTAACTCCAACACCCAGCTTGCTAATGCCAACCAGTGCTGCCAGATTTTGCGAGAGGAATAAGCAACCAGGTCTATGAAGAGTAAAACAAGCCCAAAAGAAGCGACTATTGGCCACATGAGCACTTTAAACCTACAGTATATGCGTTGGATATTTGAAAATAGCCGATCTACAAGCTCACAACGTGTCGCATTGCTGTACATCTGCTATTTTTTTTAAAAAGTGAAAAAAGTGACACATTTAGATTTTTTTTTTTTTAAACATTTTAACAACACAAATCTGGTACGGGGTTCCCTGGCACAAAATATTTGGATGCGCCTCAGCTGAGAGAGTACACATCCATTTATCGCCGGTACTTCAGCTAACAATAAAGTGTTTGAGAACCACTGGTTTAAACAACATTTAGGAAGCAAGCCCAAATAAGCAACTACACTTTAGAAACAAGCATGTAGAGCCTTTACCTGTAGCTATTACTCCGAGGGGCAACTGGGTTGACTTTTAGTCAGACACGTGCATGACGAATTCAATGTCCAGAGCTGTTGTATCATTTCGGATATGTCACTCCATTTATTCAACATAATATGCGTTCTTTCCATCATCATAAGATACACGGAACTCATACAAAAAAACATTGAACGACAACCTGCATGGCAACATGATCACGGTCAAAGACTGAGTGGCCTTTTCACATTGCACACCTGGCTCTCATCACCCACTGCCAAGTATAAATGAGTAACCGCCCCCATGTGGCGGTTACCATGGTGATTAACAATGCCACACCTCTGCACCATGAGCAGGGTTGCCAGATCTGCTTATTATAATTTCCCCGACCAGGGGCACGGTGGCGCAGTCGGTAGCGCTGTCGCCTCACAGCTAGAAGGTCCTGGGTTTGATTCCCGCTGGGGACGCTGTGGGCGCTGGGGGCGTGTCTTCTCCTCCGCGTCATCAGCGCCCATACCCAGGGTGGGGTTGGCGAAAGGGCCTATTCTGTGTGGAGTTTGCATGTTCTCCCCGTGTCTCCTAGGGTAGTTAATACCCTCACAAAAACATGTAGTAATCCTGGTCGCTATACCGCCTCCCCCATGACAGCCGGGGCGCCTGATGGAGGGGAAGGGAACTGGTTGGAATAACGTGTTCCTTCCACGCGCTACGTCCAACCAGGGAAACTCCCCCCTGTCAGGTGACAAGAAGGTCAGTTGGCTCTCATGCACTGAAGGAAGCATGAGCTCGGCCCTGGCCTCCCTGGCTGTGGGGGACTGGTGTAGGGCTGGTGTAGGGCTGGTGTAGCGCCCAGGATCACTTAGGAAATTGGCACCGGGTGAAAAAAATGGGTTACAAAAATCGCGGGATAAAAATTATAAGTAAAAAAATAATAATTTCCCCGAAAGAGTTTATTTGAAAATAGCCGATCTACAAGCTCACAATGCGTCGCATCGCGACGCATTGTGAGCTTGTAGATCTGCTATTTTCAAAAGGCCGATGTATATGTTAAAGTGCGCATGTGACCAATAGTCGCTTCTTTTGGGCTGGTTTTCCTAGACCTGGTTGTTTGTTTCTCTCACAGGATCTGGCAACACTGACCATGAGTTAAAATAAAACAAAACAGAATAAACGATAATTGGTAACCGGCAACTACCAATATTTACAAGCAACTATACAGAAAAAGATGCCCAAAGACGCTTATAATAAGCACTGATGCCAACATACTGTAGCAAACTTCTGGCTAAAAGAAAATCTTTCAAGGCCCCCCATACCAAGCCCGAAGGATTTTTTCATATCGTATGAACGTCCAATAAAATGCTAGTGTTCAATAAGTAATAAAGCTGCTTCATAATAATTGTCAACAATAACAAAAGAGGACTGCACAGCTCTCAGCAGCTCACATCATTAAACCGAAAAAAGTCCATTCAGTACAGTGAGCATTAATACTGTACTGCGCCTCAGCTGAGAGAGTACACATCCATTTATCGCCGGTACTTCAGCTGTCGCTTTGATAAATCCCCCGCCCACCATCCAGCGACACGGTAGAGCACAAATAAATATCATACATCAGATCATAGGCTTCCATTAAAAATGTCACCTTCAAGGCCATATAAGTACCGAGCTGCGCCAGGAGACCCATTGAGATAAATGGCCCCTGCAGGGCAGAGCTGCGTGGGGGAGCAGTGGTGGGCCTCATGGCAGAGCTGCGTGGGGGAGCAGTGGTGGGCCCCAGGGCTGAGCTGCGTGGGGGAGCACTGCGCCTCAAATAGTGTTCAATTAATAGTGTTTAGAGAAGTTGGCAAAAACAATTTTATGTGGAATGGTGAAAAACATACTAGTGAAATATTGCGATTATACAAAATTACTTTGAAAAAGTTTAAAAAGTTAGACTTTAGTTAAGAAAGTCGGACAGCAGGTGTCAGCCTTGAGGGCTAGTGCAAATAATGAAGGCAACTAGTAGAGAAAGTACATCTGGGAGACTGGGACCATTAATGTGACAACATGACGTGTTTCAGTGCCTGCAGCATTGTTCCAGTGAGCTGCAGAATATGCACTGTCAGGGAGAGAAAGGGAGAGAGTGCGTGCGTGCGTGCGTGCGTGCGTGCGTGCGTGACACAGTGCTCTTACCCAGCGGGTCCTGAGGTGATTTCCCACAGCAGTAAATTTTGTGGGCAAAACCATTACGTGAACTTAATTAAACACACACACACGCATGCACACACGCACGCACCCATCTTCTCTTATAGGGCTCCCTGGTATTTTCAAATGAGTGTCTGCAGCCAAATGCTTTTGGGGGTCCTTGGCATGAAAATAATTGAGAACCACTGGTGTGTAGATCATTGTTTCTCAACCAGTCGGCACTGGTCAATGGTCATAATTAATATCAGCAGGTGGTCGATGGTAAAATGTTTATATACTGTATATATATATATTGTACCTTTGTTAGATGTGTCAAAAATGTTTCATAAGTCCATCAAATGTAAGCCTTTATTTTGTTTTTAATTTTTTTACTAATAGACATAGGGTGGGAAACATTGACTGTTAAGGGCTTGATATAGTGTACTTGGTTGTGTGAGGTGACACACTGTTGTGTGTACTTGTGTGCTAGTGGGTCTCTCTGTCACACAAGTACACATCATTCTTTAAACTAGAAATGACTGTTCCTGAAGAAAAGACCCACTATCCATTTATAGTACATATTGTGATGTCACGTGAAGCTTGACCAATGCACAATAATAATAGGTGCCGGGCGGAATAATAATAATAATAAATAGTGGGAATAACTAACTGTGATCGCTATACCGATCCCACAATCAGCGGTTCTCAACCTGTGGGTCGGGACCCCCGGGGGGATCCCAACATGATTTTGGGGGGTCCCGAGATGACAGTAAAGTGACAATTTAAGGGCTAAGGGCTTAAATCAACAAAAGAAAGGTAAGAAAAAATACCATCACTGCATCAAAAGCAATCACCAAACTATACAATAAAAACTGGTCAACAATGACCAAATTGTCAAAAAATATAAGAAAGAGGCAGATCTTTTGTAGATCTGCTATTTTCACCATATTTATCTGTGGAACCGAGTCAAACTAAATGTAATGCCTCAACTCCTACAATTCCAAGTGCTTGTCAGTGTGGGGGGTCCCCAGTTCAAATATGATTATTTTGGGGTGTCCCCAGTTCAAATATGATTATTTTGGGGGGTCCCCAGTTCAAATATGATTCTTTTTGTGTGTCACAGCCTGAAAAGGTTGAGAACCACTGATGGAAAGGGTGCACTAGTCATGTGACCCAAGGTGGCATCAGTGCAGGATTAATGGAAGGACTTTAGGTGCTGAAGCACAGGGCATCAACCTTGGGGGGGCTCCAAACGGCGGGGAGAAAGTGAAAGAAGACTGAACTATCGCTGAAAAACATGTTACCAAAAGGAAATGGACACGCTACAGAGTGGTATAAGTATACAGTACGGATGTCAAACCACAACATCTCACTCAGTCACTTTCAGTCAGTAGGCTCGTCGAGATGAAATTTGCATCAAGCTACATAATATCATGTGAGTACTTTATTTCAATCTTATTTTAGTTTCATCAAATTCATCTAAACGTTATTTGTTGAACACTTGCTCTTTTCACACTCTGCTTTGACTCAGTTTCAGAGAATGTATTTAAAGAGACAGCTCAGAAATCCTTGTTTTGTTACCAAACATTATTAAAAGTGTTGGATGCATGGTTTCGTTTTTTTTATCTGGAGCAAATGGAAGCCCAGGCTGTCCCTGAAAAGACTAGTTTGGAGTAGGGCGGATCACATATTGTATCACTGTATATTTGCATAGGTGTCTTGCTCAGCGACACTTTGACACATGAACTTGAACCACAAGAGAGATGAGTTGATAAAATATACATGAACTTCAATAACAGTGGATACAATAAGATTATATCTGGTCATCTTTCTGGTTTTCACCACATAAAGCCTGTCTCTCTGTCTTGTCTGTCTGTCTGTCTGTCTGTCTGTCTGTCTGTCTGTCTGTCTGTCTGTCTGTCTGGCTGGCTGGCTGTCTGGCTGTCTGACTGGCTGGCTGGCTGGCTGGCTGTCTGTCCACACAGTGCTGTATTTCCTTGTCTGCTGTGGACCTGCTCAACCAGATGGTGAGACAGACAACTTCCATGCACTGCATTCTGGGTAATGTAGTGTGAGACAAGACATCTGATTGTTTAGAGGCATGTTCCAACCGATAAACAGCAATTGTTAATTAAGGACTTCAAACTCCACCACAAACCACATCAAAATAAATTAATAATTGATATGGATTCATAGCAAGTGAATATTGAATAGTCTGTATTAGTATTGTACGTAGTTAGTAGAAGCAATATTTCTTGTGCTTTTTACCCCTTTTTTTCTCCCCAATTTAGTCATTATGCCAATTAATTGTTGTCACTGCTGTTGTATCACTGGCTCACCTGCCAGCTAAATGCCTAAACTGTAAACTGTAAACCAGACATGCATTTCTGTAAAAAAGAAAAAAATGCACCTCCTCCCTGAAAATGTGGATGAATTATAGCTGTTTATCACATGACCATGTATAGTGATTTGTGTGAATTTTGGACAATATCTGTTGTACTAGCAAAAAGTGTGTTTTGAAGAAAATAAGACAGAATAAGATGTTACAGTCACATTTATAGACGTTGTTGTTTCATCCGACGTTAACGTTGTTATTTACAATGACAGATATCAGCTTACTGATCACCACACTTGTCCAACTCTTTCTTTCTTTCTTTCTTTCTTTCTTTCTTTCTTTCTTTCTTTCTTTCTTTCTTTCTTTCTTTCTTTCTTTCATCCAGTGTATCTGGCAGTCAGTCCAGACAGATGTCAGTTCTTTAAACATGAGACCATCTCACTGAGCTGTGAGGAAGATGGCAACTCTATGCTGGAGTGGTCTGTGAGAAGACACACTAGTGGGAAGGGCAATGGAACCTGCAACTATGAATGGGGCATCACTGAAGGTATGTATGTATGTATGTATGTATGTATGTATGTATGTATGTATGTATGTATGTACTGTATGTAGGTAGGTAGGTAGGTAGGTAGGTAGGTAGGTAGGTAGGTAGGTAGGTAGGTGTGTGTGTGTGTGTGTGTGTGTGTGTGTGTGTGTGTGTGTGTGTGTGTGTGTGTGTGTGTGTGTGTGTGTGTGTGTGTGTGTGTGTGTGTGTGTGTGTGTGTGTGTGTGTGTGTGTGTGTGTGTGTGTATGTATGTATGTATGTATGTATGTACTGTATGTACTGTATGTAGGTAGGTAGGTAGGTAGGTAGGTAGGTAGGTAGGTAGGTAGGTAGGTAGGTAGGTAGGTAGGTAGGTAGGTAGGTAGGTAGGTAGGTATGTATGTATGTATGTATGTATGTATGTATGTACTGTATGTATGTATGTATGTATGTATGTATGTATGTACTGTATGTACTGTATGTAGGTAGGTAGGTAGGTAGGTAGGTAGGTAGGTAGGTAGGTATGTATGTATGTATGTATGTATGTATGTATGTATGTATGTATGTATGTACTGTATGTACTGTATGTAGGTAGGTAGGTAGGTAGGTAGGTAGGTAGGTAGGTAGGTAGGTAGGTAGGTAGGTAGGTGTGTGTGTGTGTGTGTGTGTGTGTGTGTGTGTGTGTGTGTGTGTGTGTGTGTGTGTGTGTGTGTGTGTGTGTGTGTGTGTGTGTGTGTGTGTGTATGTATGTATGTATGTATGTACTGTATGTAGGTAGGTAGGTAGGTAGGTAGGTAGGTAGGTAGGTAGGTAGGTAGGTAGGTAGGTATGTATGTATGTATGTATGTATGTATGTATGTATACGTACATACGTATGTAAGTACTGTATAGACGGACGGACGAATAGATAGATAACTTTGAACTGATATCCCCTTTCTCTCTGTGTAGGAGCATCCTGCACCATAACCCTGTATAGTCTGGACAGTGGACTTTACTGGTGTCAGTCCAAGTCAGGAGAACTCAGCCGCTCCATCAACATTATGATCTCTGGTACAACCAATCATTACATCACTAGTGGATATAGACAAATAGACCCCCCCTAGACAGGGGGGGGGGTCATTGTCATTGTTAACACAGCTATTGTTTCAGTGCCATATGTTTCCATCCGTATGGACTCACATGTTAAATGTTTATAACCGCCCCCCCCCCCCCCCCCCCCCCCCCCGTCGTCGTCGTTCTCAATACAGATGTGATCCTGGAGAGTCCTGTACTTCCCTTTCATCCAGTGTCTCTGACAGTCCGTCCAGACAGACGTCAGTTCTTTAAACATGAGACCATCTCACTGAGCTGTGAGGAAGAAGGCAACTCTATGCTGGAGTGGTCTGTGAAAAGACACACTAATGGGAAGGGCAATGGAACCTGCAACGATGAATGGGGCATCACTGAAGGTATGTATGTATGTATGTGTGTGTGTGTGTGTGTGTGTGTGTGTGTGTGTGTGTGTGTGTGTGTGTGTGTGTGTGTGTGTGTGTGTGTGTGTGTGTGTGTGTGTGTGTGTGTGTGTGTGTGTGTGTGTGTGTGTGTGTGTGTGTGTGTGTGTACAGTATGTATGTATGTATGTATGTATGTATGTATGTATGTATGTATGTATGTATGTATGTATGTATGTATGTATGTATGTATGTATGTATGTATGTATGTATGTATGTATGTATGTATACGTAAGTAAGTACTGTATAGACGGACGGACAAATAGATAGATAACTTTGAACTGATATCCCTTTCTCTCTGTGTAGGAGCATCCTGCACCATAACCCTGTATGTTCTGGACAGTGGACTTTACTGGTGTCAGTCCAAGTCAGGAGAGCTCAGCCGCTCCATCAACATTATGATCTCTGGTACAACCAATCATTACATCACTTGAGTCCATATCTATAACACAATGCAATGTGTTTCATCAGTGACAATAATACGTGGTGCATATCAGACAACTAAATAAGAAATAGGCTCCTTTAAAAGTTGATACGACATTGAAGTGGATTACTTTATGAAAAACATTTTTTATTGTAACCTCAGAGTACAGTACAGCTGTAAAAATAATCAACATTTTGTGACAGAACCTTTTTGTGTTCAGATGAAGCAAGGACCCTAAAGTAGTCTGTCATGTTTACCGCATTCATGCAGTTTTAACATAATTCAGTACTGTGTGTTTCAAGATTCAATTCAGTTGTCCAATGAGTGTCTCTTCACTCTATAAACCCCCCCCCGTTCTAGATGCAGATGTGATTCTGGCGAGTCCTGTACTTCCTGTGACGGGGGGAAGTAATGTCACACTACGCTGCCTGTCCAGAGACAAGACCACTGGTAATCCATCCTCTGACCTCCCAGCTGATTTCTACAAAAATGGATCCCCCTTCAGCACTGAGTCTACAGGTCAGATGACCATCCACAGTGTTTACAAGTCCGATGAAGGACTCTACAAGTGTCACATCTCTGACATCGGAGAGTCACCAGAGAGCTGGATGGAAGTGACAGGTGAGACTTGAGATTATTTGACTATTATCAACATAAGATAAACCAGTGTCTGGATACTGAAAGCCTTTTGTTCTCTTTACAGATTCATGTTCCACCTCCTCTCCAACATCTTTCACCTCCTCTCCAACATCTTCCACCTCCTCACCATCATCATCTCCCACCTCCTCTCCAACATTTCCAACCTCCTCACCAACATCTTCCACCTCCTCTCCAACATCTTCCACCTCCTCACCAACAGCATCCACCTCCTCTCCATCATCTTCCACCTCCTCTGCATCATCTTCCACCTCCTCTCCAACATCTTCCACCTCCTCTCCATCATCTTCCACCTCCTCTCCAACATCTTCCACCTCCTCTCCAACATCTTACACCTCCTCTCCAACATCTTCCACCTCCAATCCATCATCTTCCACCTCCTCTCCAACATCTTCCACCTCCTGTCCAACCTGTGATGCACCCCCTCTCTGGTCTCTGACCAGTCTGATCATTAAGCTACTGGTGCTCACTCCTTTTGTGGTCTCAACCTACATCTCCATCTCCATAGTGAGAGCTAGAGCTGCAGGTGAGATAACCCCATTGTATAAACACAGACACACACCTTAAAGTCCGGCTGCAATGGCTTTTTGTGACCTTTACACAGAGAGAGAGAGGGCATTTGCACCAACTGACCATCAACTTGAAATAGATTCAGAATAGAGCAGCAATCCAACAGGAGCTGTTCTCAATTCAAAGGGTTAGCAGTAATTATTATTTATAATTTATTCTAGAGGTATTAAAAAGGTCTTCAAAGCCCTTAAATTGTCACTTAGAAATGTGCAGATACCCTGTATATGTTGGTTTGTTTACTGTCGAGTGAGAAAACAGAAAACAGAAATATTTTGGAGATAATATACTGGAGACCCCCAGTTTGAGAACCACAGTTCTAGTCTAGTCACTGGATATGACCCCTCCAACTCTGTATGTCTGTCTGTCTGTCTCTCCCTCTCTTACACTCTCTCTCTATCTCTCTCTCTCTCTCTCTCTCTCTCTCTCTCTCTCTCTCTCTCTCAGCTGCAGCCAATGCGAGGAATAGAACAGACGATGATGATGTCATCATGGAGGCAGCCGTGTAGCCAATCAGAAGTCATTACTGCGTGTCACACAGTCCACTGTCTGACGGGTAGATCAGACATACTCTCTCTCACACAGTGTGTGTGTGTGTGTGTGTGTGTGTGTGTGTGTGTGTGTGTGTGTGTGTGTGTGTGTGTGTGTGTGTGTGTGTGTGTGTGTGTGTGTGTGTGTGTGCGTGCGTGTGTGTAAACATGTACAGGTAGTTTTAATTTTCCTTATATTTTAAATAATTAAAATTTCACATCTGTATGTTTGGGTAAAAAAAAGCATGATTATAAATTATTATAAACTATCTTTTTCTAGTCCTTGCATGACTTCAATTGTATTCTAATAAAGATTATCATTTATGTTTTTGGTGGATGTTAGATTTACGTGCTGTAATTCTGATTCATATGATTCATATATGAATCATATTTCATTCTGTTGCTTAGACCAGTGGTTCTCTAACTTTTTCATGTCAAGGACCCCCAAATTGACACTTATTAGCCCGTGGACCCCCATTTCAAAAGATATGCCAGGGACCCCCATAAGAGAAGATTTTTTTTACGGCTCTAGCAGTGATTCTCAACCATTTTAATTTCCAGGACCCCCAGTTTGACATGTAATAGGGCTACAGACCCCCATTTAATGGCATTTCTATCACTTGGACCGCAATCTATATTGTAAAATCTATGTCAATTTAACTCTGAGAGTGTACAAATGGAACCAAAATGGTTCCATTTGTATACTCTCGGAGTTACAAACCCATAAGAGTCCATTTGGTGCCTAATCTATCATTTAGCTGGGGACCCCCTGGAACTCCCTCAAGGACCCCTGGGGGTCCCCGGACCCCACTTTGAGAACCAATGGCTTAGACCCTGTATTAGCTTGGGTTTTAAATAAAACTCCCCTCCTACGAGAGAAGGTGTACGGTTTTGTTTTTAAGTCTTCAATGGACCTGTGGGTAAAACGTCCTCTCCATGGACCATGGGTGAGTGTGTGTAGGCCTACGAAGAGCTGAGTCTATTAATAGAATATGGTGTATGTAGTGTTTGCCTATACAGGAATACCCATAGTTTCACAGTTACACTCGACCTGGGGTATTTCTGTTTTATGAACATTTAGAGGTATTATGCTTTGGGAAGGGTTCGGTTTTTGACAAAACTATCGACTATAGTCAGAATACTGTGCCATACACCCACAGACTTCATCTGCTCACCCAGAGTCGTAGCCTACGTCAGTCAGTCAAAAGTGTGATAAAAATAGCCAACCACCCATCCTGTTGACACAAACCACACACCTCTGTATGTGTAGGCCTATGAACAGCTGATCAAACAGATTAGTGACTTCATGGTCTGTTTCCTCTACCTTAAAGATAACAGTTAAAACACTGACATACAAACACTCTGCCTTAAAGATAATAGTTAAAACACTGACATACAAACACTCTGCCTTAAAGATAACAGTTAAAGCACTGACATACAAACACTCTGCCTTAAAGATAACAGTTAAAACACTGGCATACAAACACTCTGCCTTAAATATAATAGTTAAAACACTGACATACAAACACTCTGCCTTAAATATTATAGTTAAAACACTGATATACAAACACTCTGCCTTAAAGATAATAGTTAAAACACTGACACACAAACACTCTGCCTTAAATATAATAGTTAAAACACTGATATACAAACACTCAACTCACATTCAGGTTATGACTGTGAGACTAGGCTGCGGTGACTGACTAGTCACTGCATGCATTCTCACCACAAACATCTTGTCCAACACGATCTAATGTAGAAAACATAAAAAAGTTCAGCCAATGGAAAAATAGCACAGATAATACGGTATCATTATAACTTCTGAGTGGATGGGCAGCCTACAGCCCGCCTCCAAAGTCCCCTCACTGTGTAAACCCTGCTCTTCCTGTCGTGTTAGTCACTGCTTAAACACACACACACACACACACACACACACACACACACACACACACACACACACACACACACACACACACACACACACACACACAAACCTCCACTTCCTGTCATGTTAGTCAAAACACAGACACGCGCGCACGCACACGCGCACGCACACACCCACCCACGCACGCACGCACGCACGCACGCACGCACGCACGCACGCACGCACGCACGCACGCACGCACGCACGCACGCACGCACGCACGCACGCACGCGGCACACAGATGTGTGTGTTAAAGTGCTGTTTCAGCAGAACTGCCTGCTGTGCCGACTCAGCAGAAAGACAAGGTGAACAGGACATGTCTAGAATAATTGTGATGCACTCACTGATGTCATGGACTCCTATAGGCTCTCCACTTACTGTATACAATACAACTCATTCATGTCATGGTCTCCTATAGCAGTGGTTCTCAACCTGTGGGCCCGGGATCCCCAGGGGGGTCCCCACATGATTTTAATGGGGTCCCCAGGTGACAGTGAAGTGACAATTTAAGGACTTTTAAGACATGTTTAATACCTCAAAAAGAAAGAAAGGAAAAAGATCATTATTGTGTCAAAAGTAATCAACAAACTATACTATAAAAATCTGGTCAAACAGAAAGAGGCAAAATTGTGAAAACAGCCAATCTACAAGCTCACAACGCATCGCAACACAAGGCGTTGTGAGCTTGTAGATGTGCTATTTTCACAATATTTATCTGTGGTAACGAAAATGTAATGCCTCAACTCCTACATTCCAAGTGCTTATCAGGGTGGGGTATCCCCAGTTCAAATGTGATTATTTTGGGGGGTCACGTCCTGAAAAGGTTGAGAACCACTGTCCTATAGCCAGGCCTATGCTCTCCACTTACTGTATGCAATGCAACTCATTCATGTCACGGTCTATAGGCTCTCCACTTAATGTATACAATGTATATTGTCCCCGTGGGAGAATGTGTTTGGGCATGCAGCGCAGTTGTAAAAGCACTTTAAGATTAAACATTACACCATGGTGCATTGTAAAGGATGTTACACATCCTTATTTTGACAAATAAAGTCATTAATGATGGTCGAACCTGACAACACATAGAGACTCTGCTGTTTGCACTTTATCTCATGTAAAATGCTCTGATACTCTTTTGCAACGTAAAGGGATAGTTCACCCCTCCAAAATGAGACCCATGGAGACTTGAATTCATGGATATTCTTTTGCTTTTGTTGCATTCCTAAACCAATAATTTGATGACCAGCGGACAAGGTAGGAGACACAAAGGAGACTATTTGTGTCTCCTACCGGAACCGCTGCCGGTCATCAAATTATTGGCTTAGGAATCTGACAAAAACAAACAGATATCAATGAATTCAAGTCTCCATAGGGTGACTAATCGATAGAAAAAAAAAGTCGTTTTGGGGGTGAACTACCCCTTTAATGTCTAATCTCATGTATATACTGTACTGTACCTGCTGCTATGTGGACCTATACCAAAGCTACCACCTTTGTGTCTAACCGTAAGCACTTTATGGGGAGTTTGTCCCAAACTGTGGAACAGTTAGAACTGCAGATCCAATTTTACACCATAATGTGAAGACTCACCTCTTCAGACTCCACCTTACTAGCCCGTATCACTTGACCTAGCCTCGACGACCATGTTGTCTTATGCAACGGTTACGATGTCATTTAGATAGCATGTTATGGACAGATGCTATAGGTTTGTTTGTTTACCTGGCATCCTATAGTTTCCTAGACTTTTTATTTATATGTACCTTGTTGTCTATGTAATGTCAAAACCATTGTTGTAAATGTTCTTTTTGTACACAGGGCGCCATTGAAAAAGAGACACCGGTCTCGATGGATTTCCCTGAAATAAAAGGTTTCAATCAATCAATCAACCTCATGTAGGCCTACATACTGTACCAGTAATATGTAGATATCTTTTTTTGCCTATACTCGACATTTCTCTTTGCTGTTTGATTTCTTTTTTTTCTCCTTGCTCTCCCTGTCCCATCCCCCTCTTCTTTTCTTTTTCTCTCCCTGAAAACAACCAAAAACGATGGAGCTCGCACAAAAAACGAATTTCACCCACTTCTTTACACCTGTAAGCAAACCTGTGATGTGACAAAGTTGAGTCTTATTCAGAATTTTTCTTTTAAAAATATGTTTGCTCTGAAGAGTACATGAATAGTTAATGGGAAAGACAGCTCTGGCCCACTATCCCTCTCCTGCAAAATACCTCTCAATGTTCACACATACAGTAGGACAAGGGTCTTCAACAGGGGGTCCGCCCGGGACACCGAGGGGGTCCTCAGAGTTAACCATGAACCTTTAACCTTGAACCTATTGCATTCCTATATTCTGAGGGGAACATTAGCCAAACATAGCAGATCTACAAGCTCACAACGCCTCACGCTGCGAGGCGTTGTGACCTTGTAGATTGGCTATTTTCGGCAATGACGTTTAATGTAGAGTGAAAAAGAGCAGACCAAGTACAGAGCCAACGGTCAAGTATTGAGGGTTTAAGTGGTTAAATGTCTAAAACACATTGACGTGAATCCAACATATTAATGTCCACAAACAAAACAAAAACATTATTTTACACGACACTGATGACATGCAGTGCTGTCAAACACGTCTATGAAGCCGTCTATGAGATCCATGAAAAAGTTCAATCTGCAACACTATTTTATACAACATCTTAGTGGGGGGGTCCCTGCTTCATCTCTCTCTAAGCTAAGGGGTCCTCCTTGGCCTGAAAAACGTTGAAACGTCCCTGCGCAAGCCACTGCCACTCCAATAGCTCCTTCTCACACACGACTGTGTGTGCACCTGCCACAGTTACCTAAGAGGCTTTTGCACACACATCCATCAGCGCTGCAGCAGGTTTAAATCATCTCTCAAAAGCAATCAGTTAAGAATGTGCTGGCTTTTGTCCCGGATTCAAATTGAAAGACCTCCGGTCTCTGCAGCATAATTCAGCCTGTTGACAAGCAATTAAAAAGGACTGCCAGATTCTATAGACATTTTTCTGACCGAATTGAGAACGGACTGACCGAGGCTAATCAGGGACATCATGCACAGAAAACACTTTCCAATGACGCCTGATGCAAGGCTGGTGAAATGAGTGGTGGAACCTTGAAAGGAGAGAGTGAACTTGAGATACTGAACTATGTCAAAGACAAAGAGAATGGCATAAGTCCATGGTTCTCAAAGTGGGGTCCGAGGACATCAAGAGGTCCTGCATGCAAAATGAGTTAATATAGCATTAAAAGCAGTTTATTTGAAAATAGTCGATCTACAAGGTGTGAGCTTGTAGATCTGCTATTTTCAAAAGATCAACACTAATCGTATCCCTGACACAAAATATTTCCAGTCCCCGGTCAAATACATATCAATTTGGGGGTCCTTGCCATGGAAATGTTTGAGAACCACAGCCTGCGTGGGTCGGGGAAGAAAGTCTAACTCTCTCTCTCTCTCTCTCTCTCTCTCTCTCTCTTTCTCTCTGTCTCTCGACCTGTCTCCCCATCATGTATGTCTGCAGCGCCTGAGGTCACCTGACCACAGATTGCATAACACGCACGCACGCACGCACGCACGCACGCACGCACGCACGCACGCACGCACGCACGCACGCACGCACGCACGCACGCACGCACGCACGCACGCACGCACGCACGCACGCACACACACACACACACACACACACACACACACACACAGATCCACGAGTGCGGTTCACTCCAGCATGCATGATCTAGACTGTACTCCCTGCATCCATACTGTATGCACACTGACTGCACTATGCACTGCAGCACAGAGGGACTGTGTGTGTGTGTGTGTGTGTGTGTGTGTGTGTGTGTGTGTGTGTGTGTGTGTGTGTGTGTGTGTGTGTGTGTGTGTGTGTGTGTGTGTGTGTGTGTATGTGTGTGTGTGTGTGTGTGTGTGTGTGTGTGTGTGTGTGTGTGTGTGCGTGCTTGCGTGCGTCTGTGCGGCCATACATTAAAGTTACAGTAAGAACAAAAAAATAGGGCACATTAAACAGATATGAGAGAGAGAGAGAGAGAGAGAGAGAGAGAGAGAGAGAGAGAGAGAGAGAGAGAGAGAGAGAGAGAGAGAGGCACCCCCCAAGCAGATTTAGTTTTGTTGGTAGAACGTTTGTTTGTCCACCACTGTGACATGAAAACATCTGAGAAAGGATTGCCTTTCTGTCGAGGCATTGAGTTCAATAAATCCTCCCGGGGTTGTCTGGGAAGCCAAGGAAAACAAGAAACATTTTCGCTTACATCTACTACTAGGGTATGAATGACTTCTGATCTTTTCAAGTTGACTTGTCCGTCAATAAGAGAGAGAGACAGAGAGAGAGAGAGAGAGAGAGAGAGAGAGAGAGAGAGAGAGAGAGAGAGAGGGAGAGGGGGGGTCATTACATAAGGGGTTGATGACACGGACAGTTTCATCTCACTCCATCTCTCCTCACATCCTCCCACACTCTATTCTCACCACTTAACACCCATTCATCACCTCTCTCCTCCATCCTTTTCTGCTGCTCTCTCTCTCTTTCCCTGTCTCACTTCCTCTCTCTCTCTCTCTCTCTCTCTCTCTCTCTCTCTCTCTCTCTCTCTCTCTCTCTCTCTCTCTCTCTCTCTCTCTCTCTCCTCTCCCCCCTCTCGCACTTCAATGGACTTGCAAAGTGAGTGTGGTGTAGGCGGTGAAAACCCGACAGACACAAGTCATGTGAAATTGCAGCCTTTGTTTGACTGCTGGTAAAAACATAGTTGATACCAGCGCATTAATACGAGATTACAGAACCGCACTTTAATGGCAGGAATCTGTTCAGAATGTGCACAGGTGATGCAATGTATAGTTACAGTTTTTCACAATTGTTAACACACAAAAAGCGAAGATTTGGCACAATTTTCACAACCTTAACTTCATGTACTAATCGCTCCACCCAATTTGGCACTACTTCACACTCCCTTATCTGCATTAGACTCTGACTTTCCTTCTTTACACTCTGATGTCAATTACATTATCACCTTGTTGTCCAAACACTACACACAATGTTCAGTTGTTGCACACACTTCTCACATAAAATATCAAAGCATCAATCTACAACACACCTTGTTGTCCAAACACTACACACATGTTCAGTTGTTGCACACACTTCTCACGTAAAATCTCAAAGCATCAACCTACAACACACAAATAGTCAAATCTCTAAACATTCAGGTCTGGTGAGCAATTTGCACCACCGGGCTGCTCCAGTGCGTGAGTGGTTCCAGGACCACCCACATTTTTCCATTCTGTACCTTCGACCTTATTCTCCTTTCCTGAATCCCATTGAGGAGTTATTTTGAGCTTGGAGGTGGAAGGTAAATGAACGGAACCCACAGAGCCGGGTCCCACTACTCCAGGCCATGGAGGAGGCTTGTGGCAACGTCACTGTTAGGGTGTGAATCTTCTGCTATCTCACGATTCGATTCGATTCCGATTGTTGGGGTCACGATTCCGATTCTTTCCCGATTTTTTCAAAACAAACGATTCTCGATTAGTAAAATATGTTTTTTTCATTATACAAAAATCGTGAAAATCGATTGCGGCCCTAGTCACTGTTGAGGTCTGTCAGGGCTTCATGCGCCACTCGAGGCGTTTCTTCCAACGCTGCTTGGACAGGGAGAACATTGCCTATGATGTGGATGGCCCTCTGGCCAGACATGAACCGGAGGCATGATGCCTAAATCATGTAGAGAAATAAAACTTTTTTGGCTGCATATTTGTGTTTTGTTTTATGTTTGACTATGAAAAAAGTAGGCCTAGGTCATTTTACAAAAGGAGAAATGGTTCATTCTCCATAGTCATTGTCATTTATGGTGTGTTCCATTTATATGATTGTGTTTTCAATTTTGCCCTGCAGTGTGTTGTAAATGCTTGGTAGAGTGCAGCACATGCTTAGTTGTGTGTACTCAATGAATGGTATGTGTGTGTCATTTGAAAATATGGCTGTGTGTACCAAATGAAAACACGAGTTCCATTTTGTGAACAGTTAAAATATTTGATGGCAAAGAGTCATCTTGCAAAGGGAGAGTAGGGTTTAGCATTTTCTGTGTGAGGTTTGCAGTTTTGTGTGTGCAGTTTTGAGAAAGCCGTTATTGTTTTGAGAAACGTGTGTTAACAATTGTGAAAAACTGTAACATAGCCTCAGAATCATTTTAAACCACTTATCTTTGGCTATCCAAAAATAGCAGATCTACAAGCTCATAGCGTGGCACCGAGTGCCGCGCTATGAGCTTGTAGATCTGCTATTTTTGAAAAATCTTGAAAATGTGTGCAAATCTTTGAATATATACATTTTCAAAGAGAACATTTTTAAGTCAAATCTTTGCTTCTGGGGGTCCCTGGCAAAAAACTTTTTCATATGGTGGTCCGCGGCCAAATGTATATCAATTTAGGGGTCCCTGGCATGAAAAAGGTTGAAAACCACTGTTCTAAGGCACCACTTGTTGTTCTTGTGTTAATGCTGGATCAACTAGCCAATATCTTTGCTCCACTTTCCTGAACCCAGCCCGGCCCGCTGTCTCTCCTGAAGTAGCTTTTGAATGATAGTACAAGCTCAACCACTTCAGCCCTATTTTCAGACATGATTCAGTTATGTAACGACACATACTGTAGCTATTTCTGACATTCACTGTAAGACATTTAGCAATAATAGCCGATCTATAAGCTTACAACGAGTTGCATCCCAGCATTGTGAGTTTGTAGATCTGCTATTTTTGATACTTTGAGAACATTTTGTGAATGTTTCGCTTACAGTATAAAGCCCAAAATAGTGATGCCAGATTTATATTCCATCACAGGTGAGGGTTGATTGCCAAAAACAATTATGGAATTACATATCATTAAGTGTTGTCAGTCAAGTCCATTTTCTGTATAAAGCACATTTATAAACAACCAGAGTAGACCAAAGTGCTGTACAGCTCATGAATAAAACCAGCATAAAATATAACAAACAATTCAGCGTGGCAGAATACCACAAATCTGTTTTAGACTTTATGCTGCTTTTATTCAAGCTGCACAGGTCATCTCTAGTTGTTTTTAAATGTGATTTACAGCAACGAGGGATGAGCAGGCAGGCGAGGTTTGAATGTTTGGCATCAAACACAATAGGCTTGTGGGATCAGATGAGAAGTGTACTTAGTCACATATTTCAACATTTAAAAACAGGTAAAGGTAAAACAAAATCAATTGTGTGGCCGTGCTGGTGCGTAGGGAAAATTATGCTTTGGACAAGATTATGAGTCAACATGCTTTTAAAAAGCCTACTGAAGGTCTAGAGGGCAGCTGACATGAATATTCAAGCTACCAGAATTTAGATTCAATCTGATTTACACAACAACAAGGACAGAAAGCTCTTGTATAGTGTTCTTGCATGATTTAGTAAGTGGTTTACACACTACGGCAACAAGCAGAAGGTTTGAGAGTTCAGCTTCATTTAACCGAGTAGAGGTTAATGGTAAATAGACGGGAGTGGAAGTGCTTTTTAAACATAGAAGCCAGACCCCCATCCTGACCAGCAGTCATAGAGGAACTGGAAATGGGAACTGTGCACATGTCAGCAGGAGCTGTGCACACACAATCACACATAAATATGTAAATAACTTCTTCTACACACAATCCAACCGCCATTGACTTCCAATTTAAAATGTGTGTGTGTGTGTGTGTGTGTGTGTGTGTGTGTGTGTGTGTGTGTGTGTGTGTGTGTGTGTGTGTGTGTGTGTGTGTGTGTGTGTGTGTGTGTGTGTGTGTGTGTGTGTGTGTGTGTGTGTGTGTGTGTGCGCGCACGTGCGCTTTGCTATACTTATGTGCACAATAAGTTGCGTGTAGCTTGTCCCGTTGCCACATGTTCTGCTATAGTGTTAAAGTTTATGTTTGTTGTCAGGATCTAACTATAGGCCTGAATAAAATCTCAATTTGAGGAAAACTCCAATAGAAGAACACAGCAAAGAAATAAGCTTGAACTTGTCTTATTATTTCGGACCCCAAACTCTCTGAAATAGTATTTTCCGGTGTTAAGAGAGGGAATTTAAAATCATGGCTACTGTCTTTCTTTGGGCGCTCTAAGAGAGCGAGAGAGATGTCCCTATTTCACCCATGTAACACTTTCAAACTAGAAGGTATTACTATTTGGTAAAGGAGATTCATAAAAATGGTGCAGCAAACTTTGGCTCAGACAAAATACAGACAAAAATATAAATTCCATGCTGTTAAAATACAGATTACAGTATCAGTCAGAATTGTGTTTTATGGTCTCTCAATTTAATAATAAAAACATTAATATATTTGTCATAGATCAAATCATCACTTTGGATACATTACAGACTGATTATAACTGAACAAAACAAAGTATAAGATCATCATGTATTTTATACCAGAGACTAAATAAAACAAGACAAACACTAATCTCTATGAATGAAATCAAATATAAGAACATAACAAAAAAATCATCCCAACAATTGTGAAAACTGTTTTTTTAGTAAGGCTTATAGCCACTATTGTCACCAATGCTATTTCTACCTGTTGTTTCCTCAGGTCCTGACCACTACAACCCACAATTTACACAGTCCTGGGTAGATTAGCACTCCAGTGAGTGCAACTTTCTAGTTCTCAATAGTTTGTTTCTCTCCCCGTTTCCTGACTTCACTGACTGCATGTCTGTACCATAGTTCATTCATTTAACTTGTTTGATTCCTTGTTTAATAAAACCCACTGATGCACCGTTTATAAAGACTCCAACAAGTGCTATGTTATAACAGTTTTACTTTCTAAAGGGGTCTGAAGTTTAGAAATTAACATAGCATGACAAAACCCCAAACTACCTGATCTGTTGTCACTGGTAATGTAATCGGATACAGGATAGGTGGGCACTAGGGACATCTGGGCACCTCAATGTAAAATTGGCTATTTTGTCCAAAATGTTCACAAAAAGTGTGTCCCAAAATATTTGTATTTGAAAAATGATCTTAAGTAATGTAAAGTATACATGATGTGAACATGCACAGTATATCATTATCAGACTTAATTTTATCCTTCAACTTCTTGTTGATGCCCCAAAATGACTGGATATACAGGTTTTGTAGCAATTTGTAGCAATTGTAGAAATATTAGACCTTAATTGTTGAATGTTTAGCATGTTCTAAGCATGTATACTTTACTATACTTAAGACCATTTTTGGACAAAATAGGAATTTTGCATCGAGGTGTCCAGATATCCCTAGTGCCCACCTATCCTGTTACCATATAATCTATTCCAAAACTCAAATAGCTCAACTAGTCGATCTACATCGACACGTTGTGAGCTTGTAGATTGGCTATTTGAACTACAGTATTTGAAAATGTTTTTAAAAATATTAAAAAATGGCAAATAAGTTTAGGGATAATGGGTAAGGCACCGGCAAAAATAAGGCCCTAAAGCCCCTTTTCTCTGTCAATTTGCCCGCCCCTAACTATCGTTAAATAGGGAAAATGGAGCTGCGCGGCCCCAATATGTTATTCTAGCACCTGCTAGCACCTGCGCTACCCGTCCCCCATTATGCCGACGCCGTTAGTTGCGCGTGGGGGTGTGGCCGTGGGCGTGTTGTTGCTATATCCCCCACATTGCCATTCTGCAGACACACATGGGTACGGCTTTGGGGGGGGGATAGTGCATTCTAAAAGCACCCGCCCGTTTCTGAAACCACCCGCCAAGTGCACACAGACACTGCAATGGCTTTGTGCGTTGGACCATGAGCCGTGTTGCCATGCAGCCTTGGGGAGAAATAAGCAACCGCAGTAGAGATGCGCGGATGGCCTCTCACGTCACCCGAATCCGCATGTACAAATTAATTATCCCGTTATCCAACCGCAATAATTGTTTTATCCAATTTAAATATCCGCATCCGCACCAACAGTTTTTCCCGTATGTCAAAATATTATTATTTTCTGGTATTCCCCGTTAGTTTTAGTATTAGTTGTGCGATGAGATCACAAAATGTGTGCGTCTTTTTTCTTTTTTTAAACTGCGCTGATACAGAGCGCACTGCTCTGCTGCGCTTGGATCTGCTCTTGGATGCTCTTGGATGCCGCACAGACTCTGTGCGGCATCCAAGAGCATCCAAGAGCAGATCCAAGCGCAGACTCTGTGCGGCATCCAAGAGCATCCAAGAGCAGATCCAAGCGCAGCAGACTCTGTGCGGCATCCAAGAGCATCCAAGAGCAGATCCAAGCGCAGCAGAGCAGTGCGCTCTGTATCAGCGCAGCACCGGTTTAAAAAAAGAAAAAAGTAGCACGTCGCACGGACATTCCATAGGCTAAATCAATGCATTTTGTGATCGCATCGCAGAGGCTGCTCTACACACTCACACAGACACAAGCACGCAGAGATTTAGCTATTTTATGGATAGATATATTAGATGTCATTAATTTATTTACCGCAATATTTCACCCGCTGTTTATCCGATATTAATTAATAATTATATTTGATTGACCCGAACCCACCCAAACCGCGGTTCGCAGCAATGTGTCTGGGTTTGAGAGGCTATGATTGATGTAAACTTAAAGTGTAGCTCTGTTCGGGATTACTGAACAAAGGTGGATGATGAAAGATAACGGGGACAATATGGATGTATAAGTTAACTTTAACTGCGTCACTTCAGAGGAAACTATGGAGCAACTTCACACCCCTGTTTCTTCAACAGGACCTGAAGGTTCATCCACCCTCCCAGTTGGAAGGAGTTCTTCAACAGGAACCAACACCTGATCTGTTGAAATCAGTAGAGCATTATTATTTTAGTGTAAATGTACAGTATAACACTGGTGAAAGGATTAAAAAAAAACAAAAAAACAGGAAAGTCCCATTGAAAAAACAACAACATTTTTTTCAAGGGAGACCTGACCAAGATATGCAGCAACACAACATTAAAAAGTAAAATATTAATTGGAAACATTTAATCCTAACTATTTTATCCATTTCCTTCATTTTCGAAACATAAAGAAACAAGATTAATTCATGAAGGAGTTCATCTGTAGGTGTCATTGTGGTCAGTTCTCTTACCTTGGTTCAGAGTGATGTGTGCTGCAGATTTTTTCTTGTAGTAGATCAATCCAGTGAACACAAAGACCAGGCCAAGCAGCAAACCAGTTGATCCAACTACTATTTGATTCCTGTCTGACTCAGGAAGGGAGGAGTCTGAAATGTTCACACAAAACATCCATTAGAAACATCTAATAGGGCCTACTCTGTGTGGAGTAGGCCCTACAAAAACATGTAGTAGTCCTGGTCACTATACTGCCTCCCCCTGGTCAGCCAGGGCGCCTGATGGAGGGGAAGTTGGCTCTCATGCATTGAAGGAGGCATGAGCTCGGCCCTGGCCTGCCTAGGCTGGTGGGGGGAGTGTTAAGCAAGACTCTAAAAATGAACCTGAACTGTTTCAGAATGACTAGACAATATATACCACTGCATGCAGCCCAACTGTTTATGCATGCCATGATATTTTCCCATATATCATACTGTATTACTGTTTGGAGCCAGGCTTCACAGTCAATCATAAAACCAATTGCATCACTGTATAAACAAGCACTGAAAATAATGGATAAAAAACGAATGAAATGGCACCATTGCATAATCCTTAGAAAATATAACATGCTTAGTTTTGACAGTTTTATTAAATTCTCCTTCATCAAATTGATTTTTAAATGTGTTAATGATCTTGCCCCAGCTGTACTTTGTCCTCAGGTGAAAGGGACAGGTACTAATAGAATCACCAGGGGATCAGCGAATGGAGACCACAAAGGTAGCACCACTTTTGGTCAGTCATCTTATTCAGTGAAAGGGATACACTTGTGGAATGCCCTACCAACTGAAATAAAAAAACTAACAGATCTCAAAATATTTAATGAAAAGGTTAAATACTGGCTGAAATCAAACCAAAGCTGTGAACACTAATGTTAGGCACGTTTTTAAACGTAAATGTCACTGCTTTCATGAATGTAATTTGGGAATGTTATTGTTATTGTACTTGTTTAGATTAGAGCTTCATGCATGTCCTTTTTGTAACAACATTTTTTAGGTAGATATTTATATTTGTATAGAAAGGTCTAACCAGGGACTGGGGTCGCAAATTAGCCTCGGCTATTATCCCTTGTACAATTGCAACGGTTTCATGTTTTTATAACTGATTCATTGTTTTTTGTATTGTCCCTGTCAAATAAACATATACATAAAAAAAATAAAAAATAGTGCCCAGGATCACTTAGCAAATTGGCACCGGGTGAAAAAAGGGTTACAAAATCAAGGGATAAAAATTATTAAAAATAAATAAAATAATAAGAAACATCTAATACTGTTTTCTCCCCCCTCTAGGTACACTTTGCAGTTTCACCAACTCTTAAATAATAATTGTGGATATTATTTAACGCAGTAACAGTAAAATTTGTTGAACATTTTGATTTAGTTGCCCCTGCAACAACAATAAAATAATTGAATTGAATCATACATAACTCAATAAACACACATGATACAACGCCATTCTTACCCCAATGTTGAAACATTGGTTCAGTGAGGCTGGGGTGTTCCACCATACAGGTGATCGTCTCTCCTGATGTTGGAGTGTACTCCAGGAAGGAATGGAATTGATAATAGAAATCTCCATCAGACAACACCTGAGAGGAACTGATATCTGAAGTGATTTCCTGGCCGTCTCTCAGCCATGTGACTAGGATTTGTTTGGGGTAAAAGTTGTATGCGCTGCACACAAGCATGGATGGATGTCTGCCACTGGGCAGCTTCACTGATTTCACTGTGATGTTGGGTTTAGCTGTCAGCATATCTGGAACAATTAACAAGTTGTGGTATATAAATATAACTTATTAGGAAGCCAAATTTGGCATTTTGACATGGGATTATTGTTTCTTCCATTACCTAATAATGTTTTGATGACTGCTAATACTATGCCCTCGCACAGTGTTTGCTTCTCTCCCAATTTCCGCTGTTGTTCCCGATAACCGTTCCATTCGTTTGCTGTCCAGTTGCCTTGGGCTGTGTTTCCTGTCCAGTTGCCTTGGGTGCTGTTCCAGGTCATTATTAGTTCCTGGTTAAAATGGTGAACTATGTCATACTCAACTTCCTCAAGACCTTGGTCTTTGTAGAAACAGTAACCGACTTTCTTCAAGAAATATCCATTTGAAGCATCTGTAACGGTAGGACACAAACATATGTAAAAGAGTGGTTCACTACCTCAGCCTGATGGCCTGAAAGTCTAATATCTCCCCCGAGCGATAGGGATATATCCCTTTGGCTTAGTGGTTAAGATGTTGGCTTTCCACGTGGTAGACCCAGGTTTGAATTTCGGGCGTTACACATATTCATACCACTTACAATAAAACAAAACAAAACCATCAAAACCATATAAAGAAATGCTTCCATTCAATATTTAGTTGATAGGCTATATACATACTTCATGTCACTCACAGAGACTGAGTAAAGACAATGTAATGAAAAAAGGAAATACTTGATATACTGTACATGTTTTCATATCAATAAATATTAGGAAAAAATAAAAGTTCTATGTCAAGGGATGTTAACCCCTCCTTTTCCAGACTACAACATTTTCCTTAGAAAACTGAAGGTAAAAACCACTAGCATAGGATGAATGAATATAATCCACCTGTTCAAAAACATAATATTACAAATAAATACAGTGAAAGAGTTGCAGTTAGTGCCTCCTGAGCAGATTTATTTTAAACTGTGGCCATAACATTTCAGTAAGTCTGAGTTGATGTCAACATGTTCACATTTTGTGCAAATAAGTATTGCTTTCCATTCAAAAACAGTTGTTCTAGTCAAATTATTTGTATTTAATTTGGTTTAACACTTTACAGCAGGTTCACAAAAAGTTTGAAAATGTTTTAACAAACATTATATCAATCTTTTCTCTTACCCCTTGCATTAGTAACCCCCATTTGAGAAACACCGTCTTTACTTACAAAGTAAAGTTCTGCCAGTATCATTTATTTTTTCATTTCATTGATACATACAAAGTCACGTCACTCACCTAGACAGAGAAGTAAGAGAGTAAATAAAAAAAGGAAATTCTTGATATACATGCTTTGATAAATAGCTTCAACAACAAAGGTTCTGTGCCAGGAGAGCCTGAGAGGTTAACACTGACGATGAAACAAAAAGAAGGAAATGCACTCCGCCTCCGTGACAACACACACACACACACACACACACACACACACACACACGCACACACACACACACACACACACACACACACACACACACACACACACACACACACACACACACACACACACACACACACACACACCATGAATGAGGTGTAACAATGAGGAAAAAGCGCACCTTTATTTGCATGAATATTTCCTCCTTTTCAAAGCCTCACCTCAAGGTATGAGTGAGTTATACTGTAGATACTGCAGCGCTTCAACAAGACGATAGAATGTACTTTGAAATTATTTTCCTTTTCTCCGGAGCTGTTTGCACCTATGCACAAAGTAAGCATATGATTTTTTACTATCGCTGATCTTAATGCAGTTTTGCAAGTGATCCAAAACTCTTAGACATAAAGTAGGTTTGGAAGAATATAGTTTATAGAATCACACCATCACCATGTGATCAAAGCAAATTAAGTGATCTAGATTGGTAAAAAATAGCAAGAATGAGTCAAAGTTACTATTAAAGAGACAGTAAGCACACAGCCAGTTTCTTTTACCATAATACTGTGTTAAATGGGTGTGTCCTAAATAACATACAATGGCCGGGTTTCCCAAAGCGATTTCAGGTCGTGAGTAGCCTAGAAGCTGCGTAAGAGCCTCCACACAGCTGCGCAGTAGCAACCCCGCTACGCACTATCTTCATTAGTAGCAGCTGGTTGTGCCCTACGTGCTATCTAAACTGGCTGCGTGCAACACCATCGTCGTAGGTTCTCAAGTGCACGGCGTTACGTGTCTGCTAAACTAAATTCGGGAAACAGCACGCACGTAAGACCTCCTGGAGGAAGCCTACCATAAACTATCATTTATATATATATATATATATATATATATATATATATATATATATATATATATTACAACGCTTAACGAGCAACGCTTACCCATGCACCTCCATGTATGAACCCGGCATTTACAAATTGTACTCTCACTGTCTCACACGGATGCTCCGATCATCTGATAAAAATACTGTCTGTAGGTGACATAGCCTACTGTCAGATGTCCTGAAGCAGTCCACTCCAAATACAACGTTTGAATAATATATTTATGAATTAAATTACAGCGGTGAGGTGACATCTGCAAGGTAAATGTAGGCCTACATGAAAACACTAAAGTGTCCCCATTATGCAAGTAAACTACTCATGATGCAGAGTGTCCCATTTCCCAAGTTTAATATGTATTAAAATCTTTTGAAATTAGCAGATCTACGAGCTTGTGACGCGTTGTGAGCTTGTACTGTAGATCTGCTATTTGCAAAATATTTTTAAACATTCATAAACATGGCGAGCGCAACAGCTGTCACTTTGTGAGAGGAACTGGGGACTTTCATCCATTTCATGTTTAGCTCAGCATCATTTATCTACTTTTAGTTAACTTGGCTTGCTTAATATTTTTAATACTTGCTTAATATTTTTATCAGATGATCAGATCAGGGATCATCCGTGAGAGTACAATTTGCCTGGTTTCGCATGCATAGAGGACGAAGCAGCGCAGCCGCTCGTCCTACCCAAAAGAACAGATCTGCAAGCTGTCGACACGCCATGTCGCAGTGCGTTGATAGCTTGTATGTCTGTTTTTTTGGGTAGGCGTCGCACGTTACGCGCCGGCCCGGCCGTAATATATATATATAAAAATACATCACATGGATGCACCTGGGACGTATCATCAGTGTTGTAGCCTGGGGTCATACAGTAGGGTGTTTCTGGTCTCGCAACATACACCCTCGCCCAGCTGACCCAGCCGGGGTTGATCAAGCCCCAACTTACGTCCCAGGTAGCTACCCACGGTCAGTCCTATAGGGAAAGACAGGGCCAATCAGTCCGCTTCTCCGGAACTACTCTGCCGGAACTCGGGGAGGCTCTGGCACGTGGATGGACTAGGCTCTGTGGGTGGCCTCCTGGCTGGGCTCTTCCTTCATCTCACCAGGTCCAGGACCTGAGCGCTGTACCAGATCCTCTGCAGCATCCCGATCCAAACATTTTCTTTTGGCGTGATGGTTCCTTGAGCCGATACCACTAGATTGGGCCTTCTAATGGTATAAGCTCCACTTGCGGTTTGCTTGAATGGCCCTCCTAAAGGCCTCACCATGGGTTTGTTGGGCTTCTTCCTCACGGAAGACACAGGCTGGGGCGCTAACCATACTGCTCCCGGTATGCCGTCTACATTCCGGCTGTCACCCGTCTCTCCGGTGGTCACCAAACTATTCCTGGTTGTCACGTAGTCTAATTCCTATGAGCCACTATAAATAGAGTCACTAACTATAAAGAATACATCACATGGATGCACCTGATATATATATATATATATATATAAATATGTATATATATAAATTATATGTGTGTGTGTCTGTGTGTGTGTGTGTGTGTGTGTGTGTGTGTGTGTGTGTGTGTGTGTGTGTGTGTGTGTGTGTGGTCGGTCTTTTCATAGATCTATTTCGCAACGCAGTCTGTTACGAGCGCCCCAGGGCGCTCGTAACTGCTGCGTAGGACAGCACTATAGGGCTACAGCCTCTCCCAGGAGTAAGCTACGTGCATGCTGTTTACCGAATTTAGTTTAGCAGACACGTAACGCTGTGCTCTTGAGAACCTAAGACGATGGTGTTTCCTGAAGCCAGTTTAGATAGCACGTAGCGCACAACCAGCTGCTACTAATGAGGGTAGAGCGTAGGTTTTGCCGGGTCCCTGCTGTGGAGGCTCTTACGCAAGCTGCGTAAGCTACACACAACCTGAAATCGCTTTAGGAAAACCCGGCTCTTACGTGCCTGCTAAGGTACTGCGCAGCCTGTGTGCACGCACGTAGATCCTTCGTAGGAGGACCTACACAGCATCTCTACGCGGCCATTGACTGTAAGAGCTAAATCAAAAATCTTCTTCTTTTATAGCGAGTCATGTGAGTCAATTTAACTACGGGTGCTTTGAATCTGGAGATGCCCTGCTCTCTATGACACTGGATGGTGATGAAGTCTTCTACATAGACTTTAAGAAGGAAAAGGTAGAGTTGGCTACCAGGATCCAATCAACTGTACTCCAGCTTTCTATTCCCTTTACCTATGAGGCAGCATTGCGATTCAAAGCTGAATGTCCATATAAATTGGAGAGAGAATTTGTAAAAGACAAACCCGAGGCCAAAGGTAAGGTCATTGTTTTTGAACAGGTCATTGTTATGGTCCATTGATGAAACACTTTAGATGCACTGCCTCATTTTTAAACTCGACTTTAACCCTCAGAAGCCCCTGAAACTATGATCTACACCAAAGATGAAGTGACGAAAGGGACGGAGAACACTCTCATCTGCTTTGTCAACCACTTTTTCCCTCCTTCCATCAAAGTGAAGTGGACCAAGAACGATGTAGTAATCGCTGTAGAAGATCCTGTTATCTCGTATTCACCTAATCCTGATGAGACCTACAGTGGTCACCTGTTCATTCATGCACGATCTTCAAACGGCCACCTATTGGACATCAGAGGTTTTCAAAGGTTTCTTTAGGTACCTTTCAAAGTTGACGCCCACAGATTCTTGGCACCTCCCATTGAAATGATTAGAAAGTGTAGTGTGGCCGTCCAGCCACGAGATGGCGCTTGGTATCAAAATTTATTTTAAAAAAGTAAGTAAGGCATGTGTTCAAAATGTTACTTGAGTAAAAGTACAAAGTATTGGCATCAAAATATACTTAAAGTACCAAAAGTAAAAGTACTGAAATGTTTGAAAGTAGCCAATCTACGAGCTTGTAGATCGTCTATTTTCTAATGGCCGTGGTATAATATAGGGCTAAAGTGGTTAATGTATATGTTTTATAATCAGTGTTGGGCTATATTACTTAGGAGAGTAATATGTTACCTACTTGTATTACTTATTACTCCTTTGAAAAGTAATAATATTATATAACGTATTACTTGGAATCAAGAGTAATATATTACATATTACTTTATATTACTTTCCCCGTGCCCCCCCCCCCCCCCCCTCAAAAAAAAAGACGTGTACAGTTTTTAGCCTTTTAGAACTGAATCCAATTTAATGGAACAATAGAAAACAGTATTTTGCTGCTACAGATTCCATATTTGGAATTGGAACAATAATTATCCTTACAGGAACAACATAAATCTGAACTGCACACACTGGCTGCAGCCTCTCAGAAACTGAAACAATAAAGTAAACTTTTTGAACATTTCTTAACCTTTTCACTTACAACAGTCAATATTAATTAGCCAAAGTGCAAGGGGGGGAGATATAGAGCAGTGGTTCTCAAACTTTTTCATGTGAAGGACCTCCAAATTGACACTTATTAGCCCGCGGACCCCCATTTTGAGAGAGAGAGAGAGAGAGAGAGAGAGAGAGAGAGAGAGAGAGAGAGAGAGAGAGAGAGAGAGAGAGAGAGAGAGAGTGTTAAATCAGGGGTCTTCGACAGGAGGTCCGAGACCCCTAGAGGGTCCTCAGAGTTACTGCCGGGGGTCCGGCAGTAATGTGTGGTTCCACGGTGTGGTGGGGACAGAGGTACTGTAGGGGGGAGGGGAACCTGATAGCAGAGTTCCTCAGCTTATTTGGAATACTGTAGTGTAGGCTACACAGTATATCATTAACATAACCGGTTTTGCTATCTGCTACCTACCTCCCCCTACTGTCTGTCTGTCTGTCTGTGCCCACACACTGCACAGTCAGACACACACACACACACACACACACACACACACACACACACACACACACACACACACACACACACACACACACACACACACACACACACACACACACACACACACACACACACACGATGTGCAAGTGTTTGAAAACTTTTGTTACTTTGTAGATTTTGATTATTATTACAAAACATACATTAACCATTAACCTTATATAAAGTTGTCTATTTAAAAATAGCAGAACTAAGCTACACGTTGTGAGCTTGTAGATCTGCTATTTTACATTTCGTCACCTTATTAAACTAATGGCCTAAGTCATTTTTTCAAGGTTTTCAGGAAAAATAAAAAACTGATCCAGAACAAAACTATATGATATTTCTTAATCATTTCACCCAAAATGTTTATAACAAATTATGACTATTTAAATAGAAATAACACTGTCTGTCAGTTATGTAACATAAGAGATTTAAATAGGTTTAAATAGGATTAAATCTGACTTAGGCCAAAATAAAAAGCAAAACAAATTACAAAATGGCCTAAATCAGTAAATAATTTGGCTTAAGTCACAAAAACATGTGACTTAGGCCAAACGAAAGGCCTATTTTGTCCTAAGTCACACTAGGGAGTTAGGCCATTATACTAAAAGGGGCGTGAACAGCATGATCCTTTTCAATTAGGAGATAGGCGATTTTACCAGAGGTGGCCAGTGTCATGAGGACCTGACTTAGGCAAAAATATAATTTCCTCAAAAAATGACTTAGGCCATTAGTTTAATAAGGTGACGATTTTGACATAACGTGTGAAAGAGGACTTTCTGCATAACAAGTAGAGAGAAAGAGAGAGAGAGGGAAATAGTCCAGTAAAGAAAAAAAAAAACCTAAAATCTTTACTTATGTACAGTACTTGTGTAATGTAATGTGTTACTTTACACCACAGTAAAATGTTTGAAAATACATTGTTGTGTAAAATGTTTGAAAATATTTTGATGCCAGTACTTTGTAGTTTTACTCAGTAACATTTTTAACACAGGCCTTTTACTTGTAACAGAGTATTTTTATATTGTGGTAACAAAAACTGGACATTCCGCATGGAATTTGCAAGCTCATAGCGTGGGATTTAAACCCGGGCCGCAAAATCACTGGACATCAGCTTTAACCACAAGAGGGACTCTTACTTAAGCATCAGAAAGATACATACAACTTAAAACATCACATCAGAGAAAATTTGATGCATTTAGGGTTGACCTTAAAAGGCAGTTGATACCCAGTTAATACTGAAGACAGAGAGAGAGGGGTGCTTGAGCTAATGTGAGCATTTTTTCCACCACTGAGAACATGATTTCAAAAAAAGCTAAATTCTCCCCCAACCCCCTCTCCCTGCTGACTGTAGCCTACCTAACTGTGTGTGAAGGTGGCCAAACTTGTTTTGTGACAACAATGGCCAAGCTTGAAGCCACTGTCTGTCTATTAGCATATGTTAACCATGATCCTCTCTCACTGAATGAAAGGAAGGGGTCGCGACCAGCGTTGCCATGTTTGCTTATTATAAGCAACCTGTTTTTCTGTAAAGTTGCTTGTAAATATTGGTAGAAGCTTGCTGCTTTTTATTTGAGAACTTGAGGTGCATATAGGTTTAATGTGCTCATGTGGCCTATAATAATCAATCTCTTTTGGGCTTGTTTTCATAGACCTGTTTGCTTATTTCTCTCGTAAACTCTGGCAACACTGGTCGCAACAGCTGTCTCCTATGACTGAGAGAGAGAGAAAAAAAAAGAATGAGAAAAACACTGGCTTATCCTCTGTTCTTTAATTGTTGTTCTTCAGTGGTGGAAGAAGTACTCAGATATTTTACTTAAAGTAAAAGCCACCACATATACCACATAAAAATACATGTAGAATGTCCCGTTTCACAGGTTATCAAAATATATAAAAATCCTTTGAAAATAGCAGATCTATAAGCTCACAACGCATCACATGGCTATTTTTAAATAGCCAACGTTTATATAAGGCTAGTGTCATGAGGACCTGACTTAGGCAAAAATATAATTTCCTCAAAAAATGACTTAGGCCATTAGTTTAATAAGGTGACGATTTTGACATAACGTGTGAAAGAGGACTTTCTGCATAACAAGAGAAAGAGAGAGAGAGGGAAATAGTCCAGTAAAGAAAAAAAAAAACCTAAAATCTTTACTTATGTACAGTACTTGTGTAATGTAATTTGTTACTTTACACCACTGTAAAATGTTTGAAAATACACTGTTGTGTAAAATGTTTCAAAATAGCATTGTGAAAATTGTGAGCTTGTAGATCAGCTATTTTCAAATAGCCTATGTATAAAATAAAGTAAAAGTACTGGAAATTGGAAATACTCTAGTACATAAGTTTGTTTTATTAATTCAATGATAAATTGTCTGCATTCATAAGTTCTCTAATGACTTCTGCTTTTAAGAAATAAACTGCAAGTAGAGTAATTGCTTTCCTCTGCTCTCTTCTGCCACCTACTGTCCACCTAAAATGAAAAACTTAAAACACACCCCCAAGGCATAGCCACACCCCCAACCTTTCACAACCTAAGGTTATGGTGGGTTATGGTGGGTACCTTTCAGAGACTCTGGTGCGTATGTGAATAGGTGACCACTGTACCGCCACATCTCCACCCTGACCTTCACCCCCCAGGAGGGAGACGTCTATGCCTGTACTGTGGAGCATGAAGCTCTGCAGGAGCCTCAGACCAGGTTTTGGGGTGAGAAAGTTTTACTGATCAGTCATAATTTAACCTAAAACTATCAAATGCTTCAGATTAAAAACAATAATTTCACATCTAAATATAATATCGATGGGCACTCAGGTTGAATAAGGGTAAAACACCGGTCCCCCAAAACTCCTCTCCCCCATTCCTGGCAGAGTAGTTTTGGACAAGCGTATTGAGTGGCCCTGTCTTTCCCTATTTAGGACTGACCGTGGGTAGCTACCTGGGACGTAAGTCGGGGCTTGATCAACCCTGGCTGGGTCACCTGGGCGAGGGTGTATTTTGCGAGACCCGAAACATCCTATGACCCCAGGCTACAACACTGATGATACGTCCCAGGTGCATCCATGTGATGTTTTTTCGTTATATTATGTTGTATTTATTTTTGGAATATTTTTCAATTAATTCTAAGACATTTAGTAGGAGTGTAACGATACGTTTTAACAACGATTCGATACGTATCACGATACTTGGTTGTCGCTACGCTACATGAACGATACAGGTTAATTTAGAACGATACGATACATTTCGATTCAGTGATACATGAATGATACAGGACAGTTAATTTAGAACGATACGATTCGATTAAATGATTTAAAAGCGATATAGTAACTATTTATTTACCGAAAAATTCTATGTGAAAAATAAATAGGCCTACCTGGATACTGAATATAAACCCCTCTTTCTCTTTTTTCTTCTTAAAAGTACTTAGTATTGATAAAATTGATAATTTGCATTGCATAGCGATTTGATACGATACAAAGTCAAACGATACGATATTTTGCTGTTTGCATAACGATATAGTAGATCGTTGAAAATTCAAAAACATTTTTCGATGCAGTTACTACAGTATATCGTTACACCTCTAATATTTAGTATATATATATATATAATATTTAGTATGAATGCAGTGCTAGTGTGTAAGGTTAAAGGTGTGTTTCATTTGATGTGCTGTTCACAGAGCCTGACATCACTGAGAGCAGCTCTGCTCCAGCTGTCTTCTGTGGACTTGGCCTGACTCTGGGTCTGCTGGGCATCACTACTGGAACATTCCTCCTTGTTAAAGCTAAACATTTGAACTAAAATGAATACTATTTCATCATGCTCATGGCATTATCCTGTTTAGAATGATGAATAAGTAACTACTGTACCGTCAGTTATATTTAAATTTTTTATAGTAAACAGGTGCATCCACACAGATTAGTGAATATTTCACTATTAATTGATATATTTTATGCGTCTATTTCGTCGTACAAAACTGAGTCTGTGCTACAGTTCACACTAGAGGGGGGAGCAGGTGGCTTTTTAATCTAAATGACAAAAAAAAATATTGAATTGAGGTTTTTATAATATAATACATTTTTTAAATTACCTTTAGGTGCTGCATTGCAAATTCATGGCTTTATTTGCAAAGATTGCAAACTTGGCCTATACAAGTTAAATAATACATTTATTACACATTAAAATGTCAGCGCTACAAATACTTTTGAATGTATTCAAAATGTGTTTTATAACAGTTTATTTAATTCCTGATCTGAATCTTTACTACAGGAAGTTGTCCAACAGTAATTGTACTTGGTGAACTTTCTGTAAATCTGAACTAGAATCTTGTATGCAGTGGTGTTTGATTACAGTATGGCTTTAGTTTAATCACAACCCAAACATTCTCATGTTATTCATTACCAGAGCTAAACATTGATGAGCAGAAACTATACAAATATTGTGATTTAGCTGGAAATTACTGTATCCTTAGAGCTGATTCTGTCCTGCTTTAGTTGATGTAACTAACTTTGTGTCTCCTGTAAAATAAAGCAATTTAAGTTGATATTAATTAGTATTAATATAAACTCTATAAACTCCATTATTAATCATAATGGAGAAAGTTGTCTTGTTTTATGCTGCTTTTATTCATATGTTGTACGGGTATCTTAAGTTGTTTTTTAACCCATTATCAGTGGTTCTCAAACTTATCCATCTCAAAATATTTAGTTCTAGGGACCCCCATAAGCAAAGATTTGAGTTAAAAATGTTTATTCAAAGATTTTCAAATATGTTCATGATTTAAAAAAAATAGCAGATCTACAAGCTCATAGCGCAGCACTCGGTGCTGCGCTATGAGCTTGCATATCTGCTATTTTTGAATAGCCAACGTATGAAATATGGATAAAGTGGTTAAAATCAAAAATGGCAGATGCTTTCCCGGTCTTAATGGGTTAAATGTGCTTTACTGTACGAGCAATGAGCAGGCAGATGAGGTTGGAGTGTTAGGCATCAAACACAATGGGCTTGTGATCAGATGAGTAGTGTATTTAGTCACATATTTCAACATGTAAAGGTAAAACTAAATCAAGTGTGTGGCCAGCTGGCCATGCTTGTGCGTGTAGGGAAAATTATGCTTTGGACAAGATTCAACACGCTTTAAAAAAGCCTGTAGCCTACTAAAGCATGCAGCTGACATGAATATTCAAGTTACCAGAATTTAGATTCAATCTAATGTACACAACAACAAGGACAGAAAGCGCTTGTAGCCTATAATGTTCTTCCATGATTTAGTAAGTGGTTTGCACACTACAGCAAAAAAGCACCAGGTTTGAGAGTTCAACTTCATAACCGAGTAGAGGTTAATGGTAAATAGACGAGAGTGGAAGTGCTTTTTAACATAGAAGCCAGATCCCCACCCTGGTCCCTGACCAGCGTCCTAGAGGAACTGTAGATGGGAACTGTGCACAGGTCAGCAGGAGCTGTGCACACACAATCACACATAAATATGCAAATAACTTCTTCTTATACACACAATCCAACCTCCATTGACTTCCAATATAAAATGTGTGTGGTAGGTCTATGTGTTTACGCACGCACGCACGCACGCACGCACGCACGCACGCACGCACGCACGCACGCACGCACGCACGCACGCACGCACACACACACACACACACACACACACACACACACACTTCTCTCTTTTGCTATAACTATGTGTACAATAAGTTGAGTAGCTTGTCCAGTTGCCACATGTTCTGCTATAGTGTTGAAGTTTATGTTTGTTGTGTTACCTAACTGAATTAAAGCCTGAATTAAATCTCCATTTGAGGAAACTCTAATAGCAGAACTCAGCATTGATGTCACACTGTTGTCACTCTCCCATGACAATAAGGAAGAATATTTGATGTGTTTGTTGCTGTGTGACTGAGAATGAGGAAATTCAACATGTAACCCTGACATAAACAATGAACAAAAGATTTGTGTTTGGCAACATCACAACAACCCGTATCTTCCTCCTTTTGGAGGCTTCACTCCAGTGTATGAGAGCGAATATTAACAAATGCAGACTTATGACAATGTTAGGAAATTATACTATTATTTGGAGCTATTTGCACTTGTTCACATGGAATATAGTATTGCGTTAATTTAAGTTTGTATGGTGTGTGATGTCTGATTTAAGCAGTCACACCAGGCCTGAGTCTTGTTCAGAGATGGAAGAAGACATTTCTTTGGCAAAAGCAGTTGTTTTTCATGGCATTCAACCTCCACATGTGGCTTGTTCTAATATGTTTCTGTTTTCTTACATAAAGACCTTCACAAATCATTCCTTCTCAAAGAACACTGGCATGCCGATTTCCTTCTCTTTTCCACCAGTAATTTAATTGTCTCCGCCAGGCCGAAAGGCATGGCGAGAGAGTATGTTTTCCACCCCGTCCGTCCGTCCGTGTGTGTGTCCGTGTGTCCGTGTGTCCGTCCTGTCTGTGTGCTACCAGCTAATCTCCGGCACCGTTGGCCCGGTTGCTCCGAAACTGTGCACACACACTCCCTGGATGCCAATTCAGAACCTCTGCCCCAATTTTTTCACATGGGCCTATTATAGCGCCACCAGGAGGCCGATTTGTGCGAAACCCATTTTTTTCCATTACTCCTACAGCTTTTAACTAAACGTCATGCAAATCGGTACACAGTACTCTAGTCATGTGATCAACCCGGATATGTTAAATTTCCCAAATTCCACCCTCATTGGCTAAGGTTTGCTTCAAAAATGTGCAGGATTGGTCCGGTTTGAACAAAATGCCTCAAATCATGAACGCAGCTTGACATTTCCATGAAATTGTACACACACATTCCCATTAGGCCGAGGAAGAAATGCCACTTGAACTTTTTCAAATCAGCCTCATGGTGGCGCTATAACTGGCTGATTTGCATTTTCAACTATAACTGCACCGATCTGCGTGAAACTTTGCACGCACACTCCCTAGAGGCCAAGGAAAAACATCTGGACTGCATTTTTCACTTCTGCTTTTTACAGCGCCACCAGGAGGCCGACTTATGTAACATACATTTTTGGAGATTATTCCTTCAGATTCTGCCCAAAAAACACGCAAATTGGTACACTGCATCTCCATAGTCATGTGATTATGATGGATCTGTCCGATATTTCATATTCCATCCTATTTGGCTTACAGTGGCTTCCAAAGTTTGCAGGATTGGTCCGTTTTGAACAAAATGCCTCAAATCATGAACGCAGCTTGCGATTTCCGTGAAATTTCACAAACACATTCCCACTAGGCCAAGGAAGAAATGCCACCCTTTTTCACATTGGCCTGTTATAGCGCCACCAGCAGGTCTAATATAGCAAAACACATTTTTGGAACAAAATGCCTCAAATCATGAATGCAGTGTCCGATTGCCGTGAACGACCTAAGAATAAATGGCACCCTTTTCACATTGACCTATTATAGCGCCACCAGGAGGCCACAATAATGTACCTGACCTGCCGGAGACCTGTGCTCCGAGGAGCACTTTTTCTAGTTTAATTTAATTTTATAGAGGTACAGGACAGCAGCTAAGAGCGTGTACAAGCTCAGAAATAAATATACATTTTTAATCGAAACACACCATACACATGATCCATATTATATTGAATATTATTAAACCGAATTGCACACTAATCTAGATGGCCGTTGGCATATCTAATTGTAGTATTTTTTTTAGGGCCACAGTTTGTAGTTTGTTACAACACTTTTCACTGTCATCAACAGTTAACTATTTAGGCCTAATCTTTATTGATAGCTCAGCTACATTAACCTGACTGCGCCAGATAGGGGAGTGAAGCAAGCTTCCTGCATCTGGCGGAGCCAGGTTACAGCTACGTGGGGGCTAGATTAGAGTGTTAGCCAGCTTGCTTGCTCATGGGCAATATACTGTAACACCCTGGTGCATCACACAATACAACTTCAACAAGTTTTTTGACAAATCAGTATTAAAAAAAAAGAAGAAAACCTATATTTAATCAACCATCTTGAACTTAACCCTAAACACTCTGAAATGCACTTTTCTGGCATTAAGAGAGGGAAGTTAAAATCATGGCTACTATAACTGATGTCATTAAGAACATTACTGAACATTAGGAAACAAGGCCAAAAAAGCAACTACACTTTCAAGCAACTTTACAGAAAAACAATCCCAAAATCGCTTATAATAAGCGGACATGGCAACTCTGTCACTGACCGCTTCTGCGGTCAGTGACCGCAGAAGCCCTAGAGGGGCCCTAGAGGGGGGAGAGGGAGAGGGAGAGAGGCATATCACGGGATACGTCGATTAAAATGAATTGGAATAAACACAAATGTATGTATTGGGTCTGACTCTGGAGATAGCATCCTAGTGAACTATCCTACAGTGTGTCAGCCCTTGTCGGGGATCAATCGTGTTGTGAAGACCACAACGATATTATGACAGCCGATTTCAAGAAATAAACTCCTGCAATGTCCTGCAATTCCCATGACAACAAGGGAGAATGTTTGATGTTGTGGTGTGACTGAGAATGAGGAAAAACTACATCTAACCCTGACATCAACAATGAACAAAAACATTCCTGTTTGGCAACATCACAACAACCTGTAGCTTCCTCCTTCTCAAAGCTTCACTCCAGTATACAAAAGAGAATATTAACTGACTAGTATTACTATTATTATATTAACAGACCAATGACAATATTAGGAAATTAAACTTATATCTGGAGCTGTTTACACTTGTTCACATGATTGAATATTTAGTTAAAGGTAGTAAGTGATATATTTTTTGTTTAAAGGTTAAAGCACTATATTATGATAGTAATCATTGCTATAGAGTGTTTGTTCAGTAAAATAGTACCCATTTATCAGCTTAGATTTTGTAGTGTGTGTCTGCTCATTTGTAGTGCCATCACTTCCAATTTCACTTGTTTAATCTGTATTCTGTGCAGGTTCTCCCTCCTGATTGGTTAAAATAGGTATCCTGATCTGAAAATCCATTTTCTGTTTAATAAGAGATAAGAGCAGGAGAGACGGGGAGACTCCTTACTGAGTTACTGAACAAACACTATTTATCAATGATACTATCAGAATATATCTCTAGCTATTAACACTTATTTTAACAAAAACATATCACTTACCCTACCTTTAATCTAAGAGTGTAAGGTGGGTGATGTCTGATTTAAGCAGTCATAGACATTTCTTTGGCAAATGTAGTTGTTTTTCTTGGCACCCAGCCTCCACCTACATTCTATTATGTTTGTTTTCTTCCTCATGACTTCACTAATCATTCCTTCTCAAAAAACACTGGCAGTGACTTAATTATCGTTGCCAGTTTCCGTCGCTTTTCCATCAGGTACAGTATAATTTTGTTTTATTTCACGGAGGGACAGGACAACAGCTACTGTATAGCACAACAGCTTACAAGCTCAGAAATAAATATACATATTTAACCAAAGCACACCATACACATAATCCATTTTATATTGAATATTTTTAAACCTATAGGGAAATCTAATTGCTTGCTTGCTCATGGGTAATATAACACCCTGATGAATCACACAATGCAACTTCAACAAGTTCTTTACCAGATCAGTTACACAGAAATAAGCTTGAACTTGCCTTATTATTTCTAACACAAAACCTCTCTGAAATGCTCTTGTCTGGTGTTAAGAGAGGGAAGTTAACATCATGGCTACTGTAACTGATGGGGGCTCTAAGAGAGAGATGCCTCCATTTCACCCATTTAACACTTTCAAACTACAGTCGAAGGTGTTTGATGTAGGATAACAAATAATTGTAAAGGCCTTCACGTTAAGTAGTGACACAATACAAATATAATCTAGATTCTATGCTATTAAAGACCAAATTACAGAATCAGTCAGTTCTGCGTTTTATGACCAATGTATTCATAAAAACAGTAATATATTTGCCATAGATCTGATCATTCCTCTGGATACATTACAGACTAATTATAACTGGGAAAAACAATGCAGCATAAGATCATCATGTCCTTTATACTAAACACCAGTGGTGGAAAGTAACTAAGTACATTCACTCAAGTAGCATACTCCACTTTAATTACTTGCAAATTATTATTTCATAAAACAAACATTAACCACTTATTTTATACTTAAGCTATTCGAAAGTAGCCAATCTAAAAGCTCACAACGCGATATGACACGTTGTGAGCTTGAAGATCTGCTATTTTCAAAAGATTTTGAAACATTTGAGTACTTTCAGTTTGGTACTGTGTGTATACAGTATTTTGACGCCAGTACTTTTGTACTTTTTTACTAAAGTCAAATTTGTAACAGAGTACTTTTATATTGTCCAAAATCTGAGTTTTTTTTTTCAATAAGGCCTTCGGCCACTATTGTGTCATGACAAAATGTAAAACCTTTTAAAACAGTAAAGGCTCCTGTTTTGCGTGTGACTCTCTTCCCTTTTATACCTCTGCCAGGCAGAAGGCTGGAGACGAGTGTGTGTGTGTGTGTGTGTGTGTGTGTGTGTGTGTGTGTGTGTGTGTGTGTGTGTGTGTGTGTGTGTGTGTGTGTGTGTGTGTGTGTGTGTGTGTGTGTGTGTGTGTGTGTGTTTGCGTGCATGTGTGTCTGTGTGTGTGTGTGTGTGTGTGTGTGTGTGTGTGTGTGTGTGTGTGTGTGTGTGTGTGTGTGTGTGTGTGTGTCAGTGCGTGAGTCTGGGGCTAATCTCGCAAACTCCTTGACCAATCAGTGTAATATTTCTCCTACACTTTGCCACCTTTTTAAAATTTAGAGTAGCCAATGAAAATAAATGTTACCCCCTTTGTCTCCCCAATTTAGTCGTTATGCCAATTAATGTATCCCCACACACATGTCTGTGTTGTCACTGTATCCTACAGCTTGCATTTCATTCTGAGACAATAGTGACAAAGCAATTACAGTAAAAGACAGTTTTACAACTAATGATAGTAAGATAATATAACGATAAAGGAATAAGAACATAATTAGCTTTGCTCTAAACTAAATGTATATATGGTAAAATAACAGCAGTACATCATGATTGTTCAGATCATTACAATAAGACGACCTCACATGCACAGGTTACAGTTCTGGTTCTGAAGCTTCATCCATGCCTCCAGGTGGAAGGAGTTCTTCAACAGCACCCGGAGCTTCATCCATCCTCCCAGGTGGAAGGAGTTCTTCAACAGGACCCGGAGCTTCATCCATCCTCCCAGGTGGAAGGAGTTCTTCAACAGGAACCAACACCTGATCTGTTGAAATCAGTCGAGCATTATTATTTTCTAGAATTATAAATGTATAAATACTTTTTTTAAACCTTTATTTAACCAGGAAAGTCCCATTAAAATTGTTTTTTTCTAAGAGAGACATGACCAAGATATGCAGCAACACAACAATAAATATTTTCAGACAACAACAATAAAAACATGCATCACAGTTGAGTAAAAGGTCAATTGAAAACATGTCATCCTAATTATTTTATCTCCAGTTCCTTCGTTTTCAATTTAGAAACAGTTAAACTAGATTAATTAGTGAAGGATGTCATCTGTAGGTGTCATTGAGGTCAGTTCTCTTACCTTGGCACAAAGTGATGCGTGCTGCAGACTTTTTCTTGTAGTAGATCAATCCAGTGAACACAAAGACCAGGCCAAGCAGCAAACCAGTTGATCCAACTACTATTTGATTCCTGTCTGACTCAGGAAGGGAGGAGTCTGAAATGTTCACAAAAACCTCTTAAAAACATCTCACCCCCCCCCCCCCCCACACACACACACACACACCGCTAAGTACACCATGCAACTTCACAAACTCTTAAAATTGCGGATATTATTTAATGCAGTAACTCATGAGTTGAACGTTTTAATTTTGTTGCCCCTGCAATGATAATACAATAATCGAATTGAATCATACGTGAACTCATTCAATAAACACAAATTATAAAATACTCTTACCCCAGTGTTGAAGCATTGGCTCAGTGAGGCTGGGGTGTTCCACCATACAGGTGATTGTCTCTCCTGATGTTGGAGTGTGCTCCAGGAAGGAATGGAATTGATAATAGAAATCTCCATCAGACAACACTTGAGAGGAACTGATATCTGTAGTGATTTCCTGGCCGTCTCTCAGCCATGTGACTAGGATTTGTTTGGGGTAAAAGTTGTATGCACTGCACACAAGCATGGATGGATGTCTGCCTCTGGACAGCTTCACTGATTTCACTGCCATGTTGGGTTTAGCTGTAAATGCACCTGGAACAAACGAGATATGGAATAGAAATATATGGCTAACAATTTTGCAGCACCCTCGTATTCCCTGAGATTTATTAGATGCATTATGTATGTACACACATGGCATTTCTTATCCATTACCTAAGTATTTTTTTATCGCTGGTATGTTGTTATTGCACAATTGGATCTCGTCAAATGTTCTCCGTGCTTTTTCTTGAGGTTTGTTCCACCTTTTTGCTGTTGCTATGCCAAAGGCTGTGTGCCCTGTCCAGTTGCCTTGGGTGCTGTTCCAGGTCACAATTGTTTCTTTGTTTAAACAATGCCCTAGGATGAACTCAATTTCCTCAAGATCATTACCTTTGATTGAACAGTAAGCAAATGACTGAACTAAATTTCCATTTGAAGAAACTGTAATGGAATGACACAAAATAATTGATGTTATTTATACTAAAAACAAATAAATCAACTAATATAGTAATATAGTACCAATAATATCTGTATCTTAAGAAATAAATACTGATACTAATATTTCCTTGATACATAGAAAGTAATTTCACTCACCCAGACCGAGAAGAGAGAAAGTAAAAAGAATCTTGATATACATGCTTTCATATCAATAAATATCTCCAGCAATAAAGGTTCTTTGCCACAAGATTTTAACTTGTGCACAGGAGCTCAATACTGACGATAAAACAATAATAAGGAAATGAATTAAAGTTGTCACAGTCTCACAATGAGACTCCGCCTTTAATGTGACAATACACACACGGCATAGTGTCATCAGCACGTCATAGCTGGGGGCAGAGTCAGCGTGGGGGAAAACACAGATTTCCCCCAGCTGGTATAGACAGTGAGATGTGGGGTTTTCAAACTCATGCTGTAAAAGTATACTAATTTAAAAAGCAGGCGTCACAGGCACAGAACCTTGTTGCCACTCGACAAGGAACTCTACATTAGCAAATTAAACAAGAGTCCGATTGGAATGTTGTCCTTTACTGGACAGAGGATCCAACACAACACAATGGCCCGAAGTTATCTGATTTAATCGCCTAGCTGGTAAGAGACACCATTACATTTTCTAAAGATATGATCAATTAAACTGATCATAATGTCAAAAAACAAAAGCCATTAATTCATCAATGATGTTTATAGAACACGTTTTAGTGAATTCCAAGTACAGGAGACAGTATCGACGCCATTAGAGTTTGGAAGTGCAGAGTTATCAACATGCAGGGATTTACACACAAGCCAAACCCTAGCCTATTCTCGTTTCAAACCTACAGAAAACACAGTTTAAAATATGGCAATGAATACGGAGCTAAAGCAGTGTGTAAATCCTGCATGATATTAAATATTAAAATGATAATGGCGTCGATACCTGCCGGTCACAAAACTCTGGTCTCTAAACTACTTTGAATTCACTATAAACATTATTGATGACTTAATGGCTGTTGGGTTTTGATATTATGGTAAGTTTAATTGATCAGATCTTGTAATAGTGTCTCTACCAGGTGATTAAACACTGTGCATATGTAAACATGTTTTGTAACAAGGAGGGAGACGGAGGGTAACCAGACACTTGCCCCAAAACGCTTGCCCCCATTTTTCGACCAGCGGTTCTTGTATTGTTATGGGGCCAGGCTTCCAGCATGGACCCATATTGTTATTCGCATTATTCCATTTCTTCTTCTTCTGCCACTTTTGGCAGTTCTGGCTGAACCGTGCAGTCGCTTTTTATGAAACTCGGCCATATGATAGATGGTCATGAAAAACGATCAAGAAATAATTCTCACAATCTTTCGTCAAAAGGTGGCGCTATAGCACTCAATTGAAAAATGCCAACTTTGAACAGGTACAACTCATGCCGTGTTTGACCTACAGCCATGAAACTTCGATGCACACATGCGTCTCCTCATGCTGAACAACTTTCACAGTCTGACTTTTGACCTCTGACCTTTAGATCTCCCACCATTTGGAATTATATGAAAAACAGTTAAAACCTATCTCCTCCTGGGATTTTTGAGTAATCTGCACGAAACTTTTTACACATGAACTTTGGACCTATACCAAAAAACGTTTGCAAAATATCTTCCATAAGTGAAAAAATGAAGCTTTAATGAGCCAATGAATATTGCAGTTTTATGACAATTATTCATCTGCCCCTAACACATACATGCAGACTTACCATTCTTTGAAACTTTGCAGAAATGTAAAGGGCCATTCCAAATATCACTGAAACCAATCTGACTCCAATTGGTCAAACGGGGGCGCTATAGCAATTTTTTGAAAATGCAAACTTTAAACAGGCAAAAGTCATGCCTTGTTTGGCCGACAGCCATTAGACCTGCTTACACATGTGCCTTGACTAATGAGGAACACATCTATCACGTTGACCAGTAAGCACCGCCCTTAGATTGTCCGCAATCTTGAGCAGTTTGAAAAACACTTAAACCCAGGATTTTTCAGCTATTTGCGTGAAACTGTATGATCTGTGTGATCTCCTTTTTCACAGGTTCTTGTCTGTTGGTGGCTTCTCGCTTAAATGTGTGCCCCGCAACCTGAAGGTCACCAGTTCAAGCCTCACTTGGTGCAGACTTCATCTGAGTTGCATTTCACACAACATGACTATCAATGAATACATCTGCAATTGTTAAAGATAACATGAAATACTTAATTGAGTGTTTTTTACATACAGCTGATCTACAATCTCACAACTTTTCAGATAGCAATGAGAGTATGTTTTTTCAATGTATAACATACTTCATTGTGAAAATAGCCAATGTACAATCTGACAACTTTTAATGGTTTGTGAGCTTGTAGATCGGCTACTTTCACTAATTTTGGTTCTGAGGAGATGTACAATTTCTTCATTGGTAAATGGTTTGCGAACGAGTGATCTTAGTGTTAGTGAAACAGGGGCTTGGGTCATGACAGAAGGCAAGAGTTTGTGATCCTCAACAGACAACATCAGCCTGGACAAAGATATAGCACTATAGGTAGTGTTGCAGCTACCTAAGAGTGCTTCATGACCGTAAGGTTGCCGGTTCAAGCCTCACTTGATGCAGACTCATTTAAGTTGAAATGCAAAAAACATGACTCAATCTATTCCGTTTCCATGGCGCTCTCTCTCTTCAATCTATTCCATTTCCATGTCTTTCTCTTCAATCTATTCCGTTTCCATGTCTCTCTCTCTGTCTCTTCAATCTATCCATTTGTCTCTCTCTATGTCTCTTCAATCTATTCTCTCTCTCTCTCTCTCTCTCTCTCTCTCTCTCTCTCTCTCTCTCTCTCTCTCTCTCTCTCTCTCTCTCTCTCTCTCTCTCTCTCTCTCTCTCTCTCTCTCTCTCTCTCTCTCTCTCTCTCTCTCTCTCTCTCTCTCTCTCTCTCTCTCTCTCTCTCTCTCTCTCTCTCTGAGGGGTGGCCATAGCTGAGTGGTTAGTGAGCCCGCCTAGGGAGCCAGAGACTCTGGTTGCCCCAGGTACGATTCCAGGCCAGGTCAGCAAATGTGTCGATGAAATGAAATTTGTCCCTGAGCAAGACTCTTAACCCCTAATTGCTCACAGGCACTCATTGGAAACAAGACCGCAAGGACTTTCATGAACTGACCTGTTAAAGGAATTATCATTTCTCTCTCCTGGCCCCATATTATCGCTGCTTGCAGCTATATTTGTATTTGTTTTTGTAGTATATTGTACAAGTGTGAAACATAGTTGGAAGGTCCAGACAAGTACAAGTTCCTTAAGTTGGTTTATTGTATAAAACAGCACAGAGGTACAGGAGGCCTTGCTGCTACATGTGGTCGGTGGAAGGGGCCAGAGCAAGAGCAAGAGCCAGGTTTCTTTGTCCTCACAGTATTTATATCTAGACTTCACATGTGTGTATGCACTTGCATACGTTGCCTTCGTGTGTGTTGGATGTGCACAGAGCTACAGTAGGTGTGTGTGTGTGCTACAGTACATCTCATGTGTGTGTGTGTGTGTGTGTGTGTGTGTGTGTGTGTGTGTGTGTGTGTGTGTGTGTGAGAACATAAGCAATGGTATGGGAGGGTTTGGATGAACTCCAAATGTTTGTAAGTGAGCCTGAGTCAGTCATTAATTGTACCTGTCACAATGTTCTACTCTGGCTGGAATGTACTTATGTACATTGTGAGGCCTTCCGCTAAAGACAGTGTGTCACCAGTGTCCAGATCCTACATTTTACTGAGGATAAGGTTAGAAATAAGTTTAGGGTTAGGAATAGTTTTACCAAGGTTTAGTTTAGGAATAAGGTTATGTTTTGCCACCATTTAACTGAGGTTACGTTTATATTAGGGTTAGGTTTAGGCATAGTTTACTGAGGTTATGTTTAGGAATACCAGGTGAATACTGCTGGATTTGCCCTGGGGTGACTGTGTTTTGGGGCGAGCGTTTTGGTAATCAGACATAGCAGGAGATGGAGAGAGGGAAACAGATCTCCGATCTTAATGGTGCTTGTGCTGAAACTTGACCCATGCAATAAGGTATAAGGATAATCTGTCACAACAATGTGTCGCGCTCCGAGCTCATAGATTGGCAATGTTTGGTCTTTTTAAGTTCAAGTTCAAGTTTATTATGTTTTTTCCCAAACTGGGAAATTTATGTTACAGCAGATAATACGAAACTCCAAGACACAGTAACCATACATACACAAGACAACATAGACATAGACATTATCACAAGATCCAGATAATAATAGCTACTAATAGCTACCTCCTCCTGCTTCCATTATTGAAGCACGAATCGAAGTAGGTACACGTGAGAATTTGTACCTATTGTTTTTAGCTGCACGGGTCTTTAACCTTTGGCCGTAAGGCAAGAATTCATATTCAGGATTTAGGGGGTGAGAGCTGTCTGCTCTAATAGATGATGCTTTCTTAAGCACCTGCTGGTCATGACTCACACAGCTAAATTGTACCCCCACGATCTTGCTACCCCCCCTCACAACCCTGTTAAGGGCATTTTTCTGTCTAACGCCAAGGTTTCCATACCAACAAATGGCAGCAAATGAAATAACAGACTCTATTAAAGCTCTGTAGAATGGAGCCAAGATTTATAAGTGGTTACCAAATCCACTGTCTGGCCATTTATGACACTACTCTGAGGAGCTGGTGGAGATCGTCTAAAATCAATACATTTTAGACGAAGTCGTAGGAATGCATCTTCACACCAAGAAACAAAGTCATCAACAACTGGGCCATGACTGGCTTCACTATCACTCAAAAGACTAACAATCACAGAAACATCTGCATATTTAACAATGTGTCTGTTGTCATGTTGGCTCCTACAATCATTAGTATACAGGACATACAAGAGTGGGGAAAGAACACAAACCTTGGGGTGAGCCGGTGGATGATGTTAGTTCTCCAGACATTATTTACCATTCACCCGTACCCTCTGGGTTCTGTTTGTGAGAAAATCAAGAACTCGAGATTACGTAGGTAACCCCGGTTTGTTTACTCTCGGAGTGAGACACTCACTATGGGAAACAGCGCCCTCAGGCGATGCACATAGCTACATACAATACACTCCCGGGGCCAATATCTTTGGTCGTGAGGGTATGTCACGTGACCGTATGTCCCTTCCAGCCAGAAAGATATAAATACCCTCGCGTGACGTAGTAACTTCCTCTAAGACAGCTTTCTGCACGCAGTTGCGAACAAAAAGGGGTGTTAGGTGAGTGACTCCGAGAGTAAACAAACCGGGGTTACCTACGTAACCTCGAGTTTGTTGGCCTCTCTTCGTGAGACACTCACTATGGGATTTATAAACCCCCCAGAAGCTATAATACCACTCAACCCTCAAAAGCCCACACGCCCGTCAGCCCCAAGGCCCCGCCCCCACAGGCCCATAAACTAATATGAGGGAACAGGGCCCCTTCACCTGGGACCCAGCTAACCGCCGGTCCCAAGGGGACATAGGAAGAGGAAAACCAGCATCTACGCCCAGGACCGCGTCACTGCGCCACCGATGACGCCGCCACGTCCAGGCTGTAGAAGGCCGCAAAAGTCGAAGGAGACGACCATTTTCCAGCCACGCATATCTCCTGGACCCCCTGGAGAGGGACCAGGATGCTGCCCACACCTCTAGTACAATGAGTCTTCAGTCCTTCCGGAACTGGGGCACCACCACTAGCGTAGGCCAGCATAATGGCATCCACGATCCATCTAGAAAGCGTCGCCTTAGCAACCCCCTTCCTCTGACCACCCGGGCGTTGACGACCGTCCGGCCGCTGTTCTCTGGCAATAGAGCCTCAAGGCCCTCACAGAACAGAGACAGTGCAATGGTCTATCCTCCGCCGAAACGAAAGGAGGTGGATGGAAAGCCACCAGCTCGACTGGGGCATGAGCCATAACTCGGTTCTTGGGAACGAACGCCAGGTTTGGTTTAAGCAGAACCTTCCTGTCGTCGCTCGAGAACCGAATGCACTTCGAGCTCACCGAGAGCGTGTGCATATCACCGACCCGTTTAGCCGTAGACAGAGCCACCAGGAGGACCGGCAATCAGTGTAGAGTGTAGAGTGTTTCACGGCAATCAAAACATACTCTCTCGCCATGCCTTTCGGCCTGGCGGAGACAATAAGGTGGTGGAGTGGAGTGATGACAACGCTCTTATCATTAACACAAAAAAGAAAGAAGAGATTGTTTTGGTGCACCACTGACTGGAGATACACAGATTCCCCATTACTATTCATAGTGAGCAGATCAACCAGATATGTTCGTATACATACCTAGGAGGAATAATAGACCATCTTTTGTCATGGAAAGACCAGATTGAATCAGTGGGTAAGAAGACAAAGCAAAGAATCTATTTCCTTCGCCGTCTGAGATCTTTGAGTGCTAGTGTGGTATTTGTTGATAACCATCCTGCCGTCTGCGCCATTTATGGTATCTTAAAACCACAGACTTAAAGGTTTTAATGCACTATACTAATTGCCAACAACGCCATATTGTAAAGTTAGTTTGATGTTCCAGAGATGTGAATAGATGTTTGAAGAATGGATTTGAGTCATCACTCCAGCATTGAGGTTCGTTGCTTCGGATTTATTTCATGGAACAGACAGAGTACAAACAGCTTTCCTGGGGAGCCTCAGCTCCCCTAAGCGCGGCCCTCCGGCCTCTGACACACACTAAGTTAGTTACATTTCAGTCAGTCCTTTATAGCAGTGGTCACCTTTGAGATCTAAGAGTAGGTACGTGTTGGGTGTGTCAGCCCTGTATGGTGAACCCCCACCTCCCCTGGCTCTTCCACATTTGCAACTGTAAAGAGCCAGGAAAGGAGAGGTGCCAGCCTTGATGACAAATGGGTAGACGCACTGTCTCCATGCTAAGTGTACCCCACACCCAACCAGGCTAACAAATGGTAATACACTCCTCTGTCTGTACTGGCCAAAGTGACTTGTAAAGTTAAGTAATAATTCTAACATATGACTTAAATGTGTATCTTAAGTTAAGAAATATACAGCACTAGTAGACAGATTCTTCTTTTGTTTTTCACTTCTGTTATTACGAGTGTTCTTCAGTACTGTAGTACCACCTGGTATGGTCTGTCTGTAGCCTTAAAGTCACAACTTCTGCAGCAACTGAACATTTGTTCAAGATTGTTGGACAACCACTTCAGAGGCTCTATACATCTACTGTACGTATAATAACAGTATTCTAAGGTTGGCAAGGAATATTGTGGGATAAGCCTAAGCCACCCCCTATTTTTTGTGGTTATTGAGCTATATGTTGTTGTTTATTTCTTGTAATTCATTCCTATTCAAGTTCATAGCATATTTCATGGTATTACAAGTTAAATAGTTAAAAAGTGAGAGTTCATGCACAAGTGTATTTCATTTCTGTCATATCGTTTTCTGTAATGTTAGTCTTTACTAAAATAGTCACTGTGTTCCAATCCTGCCAAAGACAACACATACAGAGCAATAGCTCCGCCGTGCCACAAGGGGGCATTACACTCCAGTGAGCACTACAGGTTTCTGTCAGTCAAAGAAAAGGATCCAGTACATCCTGTCATTGTAATGAAGCAGACTGGACAGAAATGTGCCTAATTCACGTTTATGTGTTTAACTGTCTTGTTGCAGGTGATAAAGTGGCTTAACTGAGACACATGAAGTAGAATATGACCTGGGGGTATTTTGATGGTGAAATAGTTGGCCGTTTGACTCCACAATGTTTGTTTGGGGGAATAATTAATTAATTCTACCCCACAATAATAGTAATACTATTTTAAAACCAGCAGAGCTATTTTGTGTCATGTTTATGTTATTTTGTGTAAAACTGATTTTTATTTGAATGTGATGTTATTTCTGTTTATGTCCAGTATAATGGTCAGTCAAAGAGAAGGATCCAGTACATCCTGTCATTGTAATGAAGCAGACTGGACAGAAACGTGCCTAATTCATGTTTATGTGTTTGATTGATTGATGTACTTTATTTAGTAAGACATGAGAACAGTACATGACAGTACATAACAGTACATGGAAGTACAAATTCGCAATACAAGGTCTACTAAACTGGATAGCTCATTAAGCACTTAGCTTGTTTAAGATGAGATCCCCATGCACACAAATCATGATGACATATAAGAGACAGACAGATATACACACTACTATACAGAATGTCATACAATCAGTTTACAGGTTACTGGTATGAAGGGTGAAAAATATGTACAAAAGAAGAAAGAGAGAGGGGGGGAGGGGGTAGGTTAGGTTAGGACATGGGGTAGGTTAGGACTTGGACAGGGGCCATTTTTGAATTGCAGCCTCCTGAAGGTGTATCTTTAGGGCATTTTTGAAAGTGAGTAGGGTTTTACACTCCTTTACTCCTTGGTAGGGCATTCCACATTTTAGATGAATAGCATGAGAACGAGTTAATTCCCTTTGTTGTGCCAAATCTGGGTTGAACATGGTTTGTGGAGCTGCCTCTGGTGTTATGATCATGGACTTGATTAACATTTTGGAAGTATTTTGACAAATACAGGGGGATCCCAATGTTGTGGTGTATCTTGAAGACCAGGCCCATAGCAAGTTGCTGTACTCTGTCCTCAACCCTAAGCCATCCAATCCTAGCAAAATGGGCATGGGTTAGATGGGTTTTGTAATTGAGGCCAAGAAGTAGCCTTACAAGTTTGTTTTGGGATGTTTGGAGCCTTGTTTTTAAGGCCTTGGAGGTGTTGTGATACCATGAAGTGCATGCATAATCATAATGACCTTGTATGAGGGCCCCTACAAGAATCTTCAGAGTATTCTTACTGACTTGACGATCAAACCTCCACATCCTCCGTGTTATTTTGTGGACCTTTTTGATCGTCTTTTCAGCGTTTTTGTCACCTGAGAGGTTTGCCTCCAAGATGGAACCCAGGTAGGTAATTTCCTCCTTTCTTGTGATAACATTTTCACCCACTTTGATCGTGAAACTCTCAGCCTTGCTAAGGTTAGGGTTGGACCCAAAGAGGATGGATTCAGTTTTACCCAGGTGTAAGAGTTTGTTGTCGGAGAGCCAGATGCAGATCTTGTTGAGTTCAGTGCTGAGAGTTTTCTCAACCTGCAGCCTGTCCCTGTCCGAGACCAGCAGAGCCGAGTCATCTGCGAACAGGAACAGTTTGCAGTCGCAAGCTGAAGACATGTCATTCACATATATCAGGAACAGTAGTGGTCCTAGTATACTTCCTTGAGGAACACCACAAGTCACTGGGAGGGGAGGGGACTGGGTGCCGTTTACTTCCACCACTTGCTCCCTCCCTTCCAAGTAGGATCTCATCCAGTTCACCGACGTGTCATCAAAACCTATTGCTTTGAGCTTATTGATCATAATTGGGTGATTAACTGTCTTGTTGCAGTTTCCATGTCCAGTAAAAATGAACAACTCAAATCACACTGCTATGGACTCATTTCTTCATTGAAGTGTGTAAACAATATCACTTCAAACACTAGCCATGTTTTGTATGGAGAATATAGGTTAGATATGGTGTTCCAACTGTATGTTACAGGTCAAACTGAAGAGGTCATTTGTCCATCAGACGACATTGAGGCTTATTCAGGAGTTTAGGCCAGGGGTACGCTGAGTGGTGGACATTGCTCTTGTCTTTATGTATGTATTTTTGTTGTCGTTTTTTGTGTCATGTCTAATGTGTGTACTGTTTATGGGTCGCAAGACAAATTTCAGTGTGAACTGACAATAAAGTATTATCGTATCGTTATCGTTAATACCTGAGTCTAAGCCAAAGTTGTTAACTCATTTTTCAACTAGTATGTGTGGCTGAATGGTGTTAAAGGCTGATGAGAAGTCAACAAAAAGCAGCCCAGCATGTGTTTTGCTAACTTCCAGGTGTGAAAATAGAAGGTTCAAATATAGCTGCAAGCAGCGATAATATGGGGCCAGTGAATAGAGAGAGAGAGAGACATGGAAACGGAATAGATTGAAGAGAGAGAGAGTGACATGGAAACAATAGATTGATGAGAGAGAGAGATGGAAACATAATGGTTTGATTGGACATCTCAACCTACTGCCATTAACAGGATTCGAACTCTCAACCTTCAGACTAATAGGCTGCAACACTACCTATAGTGCTATAGCTTTGTCCAGGCTGATATTGTCTGTTGAAGATCATAAACTCTTGCCTTCTTTCATGAACCAAGCCCCTGTTTCACTAACACTAAGATCACTCGTTCACAAACCATTTACCAATGAAGAAATTGTACATCTCCTCAGAACCAAAACTAGTGAAAGTAGCCGATCTACAAGCTCACAAACCATGAAAAGTTGTGAGATTGTAGATCAGCTATTTTCAGATAAAGTATGTCATACGTTGAAAAAACGTACTCTCAAATAAGCATTTCAGGTTATCTTTACCATTTGCACATGTATTCATTGATACAGTCATGTTGTTTGCAATTCAACTTAAATTAAGTCTGCATCAAGTGAGGCTTGAACTGGCGACCTTGAGATTGTGAGGCATTCATTTAAGGGAGACGCCATTGGCCCAACAGACAAGTAACTGTGAAAAAGGAGATCACACAGATGATACAGTTTCACGGAAATAGCTGAAAAATCCTGGGTTTAAGTGTTTTTCAAACTGCTCAAAATTGCGGACAATCTAAGGGCGGAGCTTAATGGTCAAATCGATACGTGTGTTCCTCATGAGTCAAGGCACATGTGTAAGCAAGTTTCACGACTTTCGGCCAAACGAGGCATGACTTATGCCTGTTTAAAGTCTGCCTTTTCAAAAAATTGCTATAGCGCCCCCTTTTGGCCAATTGGAGTGAGATTGGTTTCAGTGATATTTGGAATGACCCTGTACATTTCTGCAAAGTTTCAAAGAAATGTGAGTCTGCATGTATGTTTTAGGCACAGATGAATAATTTTCATAAAACTGTAATAGTTAAAATCTATCTCCTCCTGGGATTTTTGAGCAATCTGCACGAAACGTTTAACACTTGAACTTTGGACCACTGCCTACAAAAATTTCCAACGGATTTTCCATAAGTGAAAAAATGCAGAAGTTAGGAGCCAATGACTGTTTTTCATATAATTCAAAATGGTTGGAGATCTAAAGGTCAGAGGTCAAAAGTCAAACCACGAAAGTTGTCGGGCATGAAGAGGCGCATGTGTGTATCGAAGTTTCATGGCTGTAGGTCAAACAGGGCATGAGTTGTACCTGTTCAAAGTTGGCATTTTCAATTGAGTGCTATAGCGCCACCTTTTGACGAAAGATTGTGAGAATAATTTTTTGATCGTTTTTCATGACCATCTACCATATGGCCGAGTTTCGTAAAAAGCGTATGCACGGTTAAGCCAGAACTGGCAAAAACGAGTATTTTTCAAACTGCTCAAAATTGCGGAAAATCTAAGGGCGGAGCTTAATGGTCAAATCGATACGTGTGTTCCTCATGAGTCAAGGCACATGTGTAAGCAAGTTTCACGACTTTCGGCCAAACGAGGCATGACTTATGCCTGTTTAAAGTCTGCCTTTTCAAAAAATTGCTATAGCGCCCCCTTTTGGCCAATTGGAGTAAGATTGGTTTCAGTGATATTTGGAATGACCCTGTACATTTCTGCAAAGTTTCAAAGAAATGTGAGTCTGCATGTATGTTTTAGGCACAGATGAATAATTTTCATAAAACTGTAATAGTTAAAATCTATCTCCTCCTGGGATTTTTGAGCAATCTGCACGAAACGTTTAGCACTTGAACCTTGGACCACTGCCTACATAAATTTCCAACGGATTTTCCATAAGTGAAAAAATGCAGAAGTTAGGAGCCAATGACTGTTTTTCATATAATTCAAAATGGTGGGAGATCTAAAGGTCAGAGGTCAAAAGTCAGAGGGTGAAAGTTGTTCAGCATGAGGAGACGCATGTGTATCCAAGTTTCATGGCTGTAGGTCAAACAGGGCATGAGTTGTACCTGGTCAAAGTTGGCATTTTCAATTGAGTGCTATAGCGCCACCTTTGGACGAAAGATTGTGAGAATTATTTTTTGATCGTTTTTCATGACCATCTACCATATGAATTTCACCAACCCCTTCCTAAGCTCAGAATGTTGCCCTTTGAAATCATGCACCTCAAATCTGGTATAGAACTCATTAAATTCTTCTGCTAACTGCAGATCTGAATTATAGCCACTAAGCTGTATGTTAGTCCTACCCTCTTCTTTAAGTCCTACAATAGTTTTCATACTACTCCAGGCAGAACCCAGATAATTGTCTCCGCCAGGCCGAAAGGCATGACGAGAGAGTATCTTTTGCCTCCTGTTCGCCCGTCCGTGTGTCCGTCCGTCCGTCCGTTCCTCAAATCATAAACGCAGTGTGCGATTTCCGTGAAATTTTGCACGCACATTCCCACTAGGCCGAAATGCCACCCTTTTCACATTGGCCTGTTATAGCGCCACCAGCAGGTCTAATTTAGCAAAACAGATTTTTGCAACAAAATGCCTCAAATCATGAATGCAGTGTCCGATTGTCGTGCAAGGCCTAAGAAGAAATGGCACCCTTTTCACATTGGCCTATTATAGCGCCACCAGGAGGCCACAATAATCTACCTGACCTGGCGGAGACTTGTGCTCCGAGGAGCACTGTTTACATGACTCTTTAAACATATCCCAATCGGTGCAGTCCAGACAACCCTGTAGAGACAGACAGGCGTCATCATTACTCCAGTCCTTTCCCCGATTAGTCTGTACCTTTTCCCTTTTCAGCACTGTGCGGTAAACAGGGATGAGATGCACACAGTTGTGGTCAGACAATCCCAAGGGGTGGAGCGAGATGGACTTATAAGCGTTAATGTTGCCATAACACAAGGATTTCGGCGGATTCTGGTACTTTTCCCCCCGTTTTTTGTTACTTTATTTCGGTTTTAGGGTTAGGGGTAAGTTAGGGTTATAGAAATAATTTATTGGAAAAAAAAAAAAAAAAAGAAAGAAAAAAATAATAATATATATATATATATATATAATTTTCCCAGGGTCCGCAGAGAGGTGTCCCGCGGTCCGGTTATGGACCGCGGTCCGCCTGTTGAGTACCCCTGGCGTAGTGAGATGGACGGAGAGCAGCTCCAGATCAGCTGTACAGATCCTCTCTCTAACAATCACATTTTTACACCACCGCTCATTTATAGGCACACACCCCTGCCTGTCGACTTGTCCGTGATCACAGCGTCTCTATCCAGCCACATTGGCTCGCCGAACCCGTCAATCTTAAGTTCCCTGTCCGTGTCTCTATCCTCCAGAAAGGTTTCCGTTATCGCCAAGATACACTTATCTCTGAATTCATTACACAAATTGACCTGCAGTATCCCAGTTTTGTTACGCAGGGATCGGACATTAGAAAGGAGAATAGAGGGAAGAGGTATATGTGACAGGAGCTGGTTCTTTACCTTTAACCGTGCGCCCCCTCTCCTCCCCCGTTTCCTAGATCTTGGATTGTGCCGTGATGCGCTGGCAGAATCCCTCGACCGCGGTTCCATAGTCCGGAAATCATCCAAATTGGGTGGATTAAAGTTCACTGGAGGATCGTGGATTTTCTCCAGATGGAGAAGAAACTCTCTGCTGTACTGAATCCGTATAGGGAGATCTGAGGACGTCTTCGATACCCTGGGCCAGGTGGCATACTAGCCACAACAATAGCAGAGTGATGAGATCCATGTTTAGCAATCACTTCATAGATAAACGTTGCTGTTTTAATCAGCCTCGTAGTGAGGAGGCCAATTCCCACGACACCTAACTTAGCCAAACTTAACGTGATCTTGTGACAACATAAAACGTAAACCTGCACAACATCAATACGGAACAACACGGAACAAACACGGAGCCCCCACCACCTGCTGCTGGTCGCTGCAAGAGCTGCGCCTTTAGTCTCATATATCCTAATAATAAGTAAACTTTCCGAGAGCGAGTGAACTATTGCGTTCCAGATGTCCTTCTGATGGATTTTTCTTGGCTGTCACTTTCTTTCGTCCATAAAATCGCTCTGTAAGTGATCCAAACGATTGTGTACGATGTAACTTAATGTAAATCTATGAGGCAGCTCATTCAGTTTTCCCCCACGCTAAAACCGGATGTGACGTTTGTGGGCGTTCCTGTCTATCTCCGTGTGTACTGTATGTATAGAACACACTCATCACTAGTGAGGTCTAAAGTCAAGTCAAGCACGACTACGCTTCTTGGGTATACTGTATCTGTGTTTTCATACATTTAGTAATAATAATGTGTTAATTTACTGTGATGAGGGTTGTCTATTCATCATTATTAATGCCAACATTGCTAATTAATAATTACTAGATTAAAAAACTTTCTTTTTGATAGAGCAGCAAAAGGCTTAGATCCCTTCTTTTTGTCGCATTTCTAAGCCAATACATTTTATGACCGGTGGCCTCTCAGACAGACAGACAGACAGACAGACAGACATTTCTCGGGGAATCCCCTCGTGAACAAAATCAAGGAAACAAATGACATTTAACCTGAGCATTTTTTTTTATGTAACCTCTTGGTGGTGAAGTTGGAAAAAAAATATTAACAAGAATGAGGAAACACTACAGCTTAATTTGCATGAATCATTTCCTGTTCGCGCCACAAAGAGATCAAGTAACGTCTTCATTTTCTTGAGTTAATACAGTAGATACTGCAGCACTTCAACAAGACGATAGAATGTACTTACAAATATTTATTATTTTCTCTGGAGCAGTTTGCACCTATGAACAAAGTAAGTACAGTATTATTTTCTATCCTGATCTTATGTAGTTTTGCAAGTGATTACATAATTATCTTTATTTCAGGGAAGATGAATAATAAACAGAGGTGGATAGAGTAGCCAAAAGTCATCCAAATAATGGATATAGTAAACTTAAGAAAGCATTTAGTGAAGAAACTACTCATGCACTGAGTAACTTCTGAGCAACTCATTGTTTCAATAAAATAAAAAAGGAGCACAAGTGCTAGTTGCAATATAACCAAATGATTATCTAATTAATCTTAATTCATCTATTTAAATGATTATCATTATAGGCTATTTTACATTAATCACTAAACTGTTCATGTGGAGGCAGATAATTAGTGTGTGTACATACTAGTGTGTTTTCTATTAATAAAAATAATACAGTGAAATGCAGTTGCACTGCAGACTGCAATTTGTAATAATTTACACATTTCTAAATTATTAGGTGCTAGAGTCTATGAGTCAGATTCTATTTTCATAATTTCATAATTGATTTAACCATATAATAGCCATGCACAGACAAGACAAATAACATCATAATGGCTGTTTCCACATCAAATAAATGCATGTATTAATCAGAGCACACACATAAGAATGTAGCAATAGAAGAACACTAAATATTATTATTATCATGATTATTATTATAGGAGTGGGGGCGACTCGGGCTAGTAGAAACACCTTTCTCTGTGTCTCTCTCTCACACACACACACTCTCACACTCTCACACTCTAAGATTTAGTTGACATGGTTACAGTCTATGAACATTTTTGAGGTAAAAAAACATCCTGTTTAAATGTCTCTAGTGATTTGCAGAAACGTACAGTGTCATGTCCAGTGCTGCTGGCCCACAAGAGTAAACTAAAATGATTGTAAGCTACAATAGCTACAGTACTTTCGAAAATAATTTGTGAATTCTTCTTTTTCAGCAAGGCATGTACTTAAACATACCCGTGGGTGCTTTGATTCTGGTGACGCGATACTCTCTGTGACATTGGATGATGATGAAATCTACTACGCAGACTATAAGAAAGGAGAGGTAGAGTGGGACGCTAGGCTCCCATCAGATACACACAATCCCTATGCCTATGCTGATATGGTCTTAGTAAAGCATTACTGCGGAGGTTGGAGAGAACTCTTGGAACAAGACAAATCTGTGAAACAGGTCAACGGTACGTTTTTTTTAACCAACAGGTCACTGTCAGGGTCCATTGATAGAACACTTTAGATGTACGTACTGCATCATTTCATACATATTCTTACTATTTTAAGAATAATTAAATAGTTTAATAATCTGCCAAACAAATCATCTTGTTAACCATCAGATGCTCCTGAAACTGTGATCTACTCCAAAGATGAAGTGGTGATGGGGGTGGAGAACACTCTCATCTGCTTTGTCAACCACTTTTTCCCTCCTTCCATCAAAGTGAAGTGGACCAAGAACGATGAGGAAGTCACTGTAGAAGATCCTGTTCTCTCGTATTTGATCAATTCTGATCTGACCTACCGCCACATCTCCACCCTGACCTTCACCCCCCAGGAGGGAGACGTCTATGCCTGTACTGTGGAGCATGAAGCTCTGCAGGAACCTCAGACCAGGTTTTGGGGTGAGAAACTTACAAGTTCAAAGTTATATATAGTCCTTACCCGGTGAAATGCGCAGGCAAAATAATTACTAGTCTATCTTAAGTCAGTCCACCTTAAGGCCCGGAGCTGATTTCATTAGCTTGTTTACTATGTGACCATGGCGACATTGTTTGACACAACAACGCTAATAAACAGCTGAGATTTGGTGAAATCGAAAAACGGGCTTCGCAGTTGCCTTCAGATGGTAATGGTCAATGGCTGTGTGCAAATTCAGATCAACAGCCACTGAGGAGAACCGGGCACACAGTTTTGCTCTCACCACCGTCGACCGACCGTCGACCCACCACATAGGTTTGTCAAATTATAGGAGGATGGTATATATTCTTGACATTAATTTAGAGTAGGACATTTTCTTCCCAATTTAGTCGCCAATTAGCCCTCCCTACACATTTCTGTGTTGCCACTGCTAGTGCACCTTACTGGCTCACCTGCCAGTGAGGAGCACCCACCGGGAAGACATGACTCTGTCCTACTCCTCCCGTTGTGCAGTGACAAAGATCACCCTTCCCTCCCCAACATGGACAAATTATGTTCCTATGGACCCTCATCCAAGACGGATTCACTACAGTGGGTTCTAGCCTCTAGACTTCATGATGGTGGGCAGTTTACTTTACCCCTGCACCACCTGAGCATCTGACCAGTTCAAAGTTTTGATGGCCAGTCATAAGTTATATCGCAACAATAAAAAAAAATCACACCCTGTGTGAAGTGAGTGGTGCCTTGCTTAGCTTGGCTAACATGTTCAATCAGCCAAGCTAACATGTCCATTGTTAGCTTGGCTGATGGCACTGATGTCACATTGAAACATGTACGCAATGTTTCAAAGTGACACACCTATTTATAGGGCACTATTTTGTCATGCGTCTCGCTAGCCAATCAAAGCACACCCTTTCAACATATTGTCACGTGTCACGTGATGCTTGACCAATGTTAGCTTGGTGGACACACGGACATACAGACATACGGACACACAGACAAAGCCAGATATACAGTAGGAGTGGTTGCCTTCGGCACCACTCAAAAATACAATAAAAAGTGTGCTGTTAAAGGTAAGGTATGTGATTTTCTTTGGTTAAAATAAGTGTAAATATCTCTATATTCGGATCATTACTATAGTGTGTTTGTTCAACACAAGTCTCCATGTCTCTCCAGCTCTGTAAAGATAAAATGCCTTTTCAGGTAAGGATACCAATTTTATCCAATCAGGATAGATAACTCAGTCAGGATACAGATTAAACAAGTGAAATTGGTAAATGGGTACTCTCTCCTGATTGAATGAAATTGTGTCAATACCTGAAAATGAATTGTTGGTTTATCAAAGAGCTGGAGAGACAAGGAGACCCCTGTTACTGAACAAACACTCTATAGCAAGGATTACTATCAGAATATATTGCTTTAACCTTTTAACAAAAAAAGGTTTTGTTTTAACCAAAACATATCACTTACCCTACCTTTAAAGGGATAGTTCACCCAACAAAACATTCTATCGATTAGTCACCCCATGGAGACTTGAATTCATGGATATATATATATATCTTTTTTTGCATTCCTAAGCCAATAATTTGATGACCAACATACCGGTAGGCAACGGTTCCGGTAGGAGACTCAAAGGAGACTCTTTGTGTCTCCTACCGGAATCGCTGCCGGTCATCAAATTATTATTATATATATATTATTTATTGTAAAATATTTAGTTTGAACGCAGTAGTGTGTAAGGTAAAAAGAGTGATCAAACAGTTCCATGGTGTATCATTGATGTGTTGTTCACAGATCCTGACATCACTGAGAGCAGCTCTGCTCCAGCTGTCTTCTGTGGAGTTGGTCTGACTCTGGGTCTGCTGGGCATCACTACTGGAACATTCCTCCTTGTTAAAGCCAAACATTTGAACTAAAAATACTATTTCATTATGCTCATGGCATTGTCCTGTTTAGAATGATGAATAAGTAGCTACCGTCAGTTATATTTTTAATATACAGTAGTAAACAGATGCACTCACACAGCTTAGTGAATATTTCACTATTAATTGACATATTTTCTGCTTCCATTTCAGTCGTGCTACACTGAGTTTGTGCTTCAGTTCACACTAGTGGGGGGAGGGTGCAAAACAGTTAAAGTAGCCCTTATTTCATTGATGCTTTTATCATCTTTATGTTTTCTATTAAATATGTATTTTAATTTAACCCATCATTTAATTAATGTAACCTATGTTTGTGGCTCTATTTGCAAAGATTGTAAACATGGCCTATAAAAGTTGAAGAATATTTTTACATGATAAAATGTCAGAAAAAACAATAATGTATCAAAATATTTTATGACAGTTCAGATATTTTATGACAGTTTATTTAATTCCTTAATCAAATAAAAAATTCTGAATCTTTGCTGCAGGAAGTTGTCCAACAGTAACCGTACTTTATGCACTTTTCTGTAACTTTGAACTGGAATCTTGTATGCAGTGGTGTTTGATCTGGTTTAGTTTATATAACTTTTCATCTCCTGTAAAAAATAAAACAAATCATTGAAGTTAATGTTTGTTGTCTTGACCTTAGGTAAACTATACACAAACTATAGACCTGAACAAAATCTCGACCCAAGGAAACTGTAACAGAAAAACACCTAAGTAAAACTGAACGTGAACGTTCCCATGGCAACAAGGAAGAATGTTTGATGTTGTGGTGTGACTGAAAATGAGGAAAAACTACATGTAACCCTGGCATCAACAATGAACAAAAACATTCCTGTTGGCATAATTATAACGACCTCTAACTTCCTCCTTTTCAAAGCTTCACTTCAGTGTACGATCGAGAGAGGTTGATGCTACAGAGAATATTAACAAATACAGATTGATTGACAATATTTATACTTATATAACACATTGGGCTCTGAATTGTTGGTCAACACAAAATGTGGGTTCAGTTGAAACATTAAGAATCACACTGGTCAAGACTGAAAGAACAGTGACCAAAGTATCCCTGCAAATCAGTGTTTGTTCTGCTTACAGTGCTTGTGTGCATTGTTGTATACTATCCAACCCAGCAAGACAAGCAGGGTTTCTACAACAGCATGACTTTATCAACCTGCAATGAGAGCATGAACGCCCAAACTAAACGTCCAACTTGATGATCAGAGATGGAGGAAGACATTTCTTTGGCAAATGTAGTTGCTTTTCTTGGCAACCAAACTCTACCAGTGTTCTATTATGTGTCTGTTTTCTTCCTCATGCCTTCAGTAATCATTCCTTCTCAAAGAACACTGGGTGGGTCCAGTTTCCTTATCTTTTACAAGCAGTTATATAACACCAGTTATAATTTTGTTTTGCCTTTATGGAGGTACGGGACAACAGCTATAGCACAACAGTGTGTACTAAATTAGTTCAGAAACTATATACATTTCTCCAAAATACACCATACACAATCCAAATTACTTTGAATATAAAGACTTGGAAAGTCATAGTAATGTGATTGTTGGCAAGAACATGTATTTGATATTATTTGACCTTTGCATCACGTGCATACAGTGTACCTGTAGAAAATGTATTTTCTCAGGTTCCAGGTTTTAGGTCAATGTTATATGATCTTGTCTGGTGTTAAGAGAGGGAAGTTCAAATCGTGGCTACTGTAACTGATGTCTGTCTTTCACCCATTTAACACTTTCAAACCAGAAGGTGTTTGGTGTAGGAGGTTTAAAAGAGAGAACTTTTTGTTAATGAGTGGCTCAGACAAAATGCAGACAAACAAATTCCATACTGTTAAAGTACAGATTACAGTATCAGTCAGCTTTGTTTTATTGTCTCAATTTAATAATAAAAAACATTATCATATTTGTCATAGATCAAATCATCACTCTGGATACATTACAGACTGATTATAACAAAACAAAGCATTAAGATCATGTATTTTATACTAGATAGATACTAAATAATACACAAGACAAACACTTCACTAAGCTATATGAATACAATAATATAACTTTAAAAAAAGAATAAGAATCATCCCAAAAATAGCCACAACAGTTTCAGTAAGGCTTCTAGCCACTATTGTCAACAATGCTATTTCTACCTGTTGTTTCCTCAGGTCCTGACGGCTACAACCCACAATTTACACAGTCCTGGGTAGATTAGCACTCCACTGAGTGCAACTTTCTAGTTCTCTATCTTTAGGCTATCTGCCCGTTTCCTGACTGCAGTTAATTTGTTTAACTTCTTTGATTCCTTGTTTAATAAAACCCACTGATGCACGCGGTGTTGAAAGGACCACAATGGAAACAAGCCTTCAGGCTTTCTTGTGTTTTTATACTTTTGAATAAATTTTCAATAAAGTGCTCAATAAATCAATCAATCAATAAATCAATCAAAACCGTGTAACAAGACTCCACAAAGTGCTCTTTCATAACAGTTTCACTTTAAAAAGAGGTTTGAAGTTTATAAATTAATATAACAAAACTCCAAACTACTTGAGCTGTCACTGGTACTAAAGTCTGTTCCAAATCTGTTCCAAACTCAACAAATCGCAGGTACACTTACAGGTTCATAACTTCTGGTCCTGAACTTTGATATCATCCAGGGACATTTGAGGTCACATTATTGTTTTTTTATTTATCTTCTCTCTCTTCCCCTTTCCCCCCTGCCCCCTCATCTTCTTCTTCCCTTTATGGAAATAACAAAAACGATGACACTTGCACAACAACTGATTTCATTATGTTCTATTTTACACCTGTATGTGTAATGTGATGTGACAATAAAGCTGATTCTGATTCTGATTATCAGCAGGGAAAATACTAAACAAAAAACAGAACGATGTACTATATACAGTATACACCTACTGCTTGCATCTCATTCTGCGGCAAGTGACAAAACCATTACAGTAAAAGACAGTACAACTATTTGATAATATCAATAGAACATGATTTAGTTTTAAACCCCATTCACATAACCCCCTCCCCCCCCTCATCATCTTCTTCTTCCCTTTATGGAAATAACAAAAACGATGACACTTGCACAAAAACTGATTTCATTATGTTCTATTTTACACCTGTAAACCTGTGATGTGACAATAAAGCTGATTCTGATTCTGATTATCAGCAGGGAAAAAACTAAACAAAAAACAGAACGATGTACTATATACAGTATACACCGTCTGCTTGCATCTCATTCTGCGGCAAGTGACAAAACCATTACAGTAAAAGACAGTACAACTATTTGATGATATCAATAGAACATGATTTAGTTTTGCCCTAATAATGACCTAAACCCCATTCACATCTGGCCATATTACAACACCCCGGTCGGGTCATACCAAAGACTATAAAAAAGGGACCCAATGCCTCCCTGCTTGGCACTCAGCATCAAGTGTTGGATTGGGGGTAAATCCCTGTGACATACTAACATGTCCAGGGGGCGCACTAGTACATCATGGCTGCCTCACGCTACAGAAACAGGAGAAAGGCTCCTGCCCTATGGGGCCATATGACTCGGCAAGGCTTTACTTATATTACAACAGCATGTTATGATTCTTCAGATCATTACAATAAGACCACCTCACATGCACCAGTTACAGTTCTGGTTCTGAAGCTTCCTCCATCCCTCCAGGTGGAAGGAGTTCTTCAACAGGACCTGAAGCTTCATCCATCCCTCCAGATGGAAGGAGTTCTTCAACAGGAACCAACACCTGATCTGTTGACATCGGTTGAACATGATTATTTTCTAGAATTGTATATATATATATATAACACTGCTGAAATATTTTTTTAAACATAAAATGTAACCAGCAAAGTACTAGAGAATCCCTTTTTCATAGGCAGGCCTGATCATGATATGTAGCAGCACAAAAAAACATGTTTTAAGTTGATTAAAACTTTAGTGTAATTCAAAAACACTAACATCCTCAATTTTGCCTGCTGTTACTTCATATTAGATTTAGAAATAGTAGATTAATTAGTGAAGGGTGTTATCTTATCTAGGTGTCATTGTGGTCAGTCCTCTTACCTTGGTTCAGAGTGATGTGTGCTGCAGACTTTTTCTTGTAGTAGATCAATCCAGTGAACACAAAGACCAGGCCAAGCAGCAAACCAGTTGATCCAACTACTATTTGATTCCTGTCTGACTCAGGAAGGGAGGAGTCTGAAATGTTCACACCAATCTTCTCTTAGAAACGACTCATACTGTTTAGTAAACTACACCGTGCAACTTCACCAACTCTTAATTTATAATTTTGGATATTATTTAATGCAGTAAAGTAACTCATGAGTTGCACAATTTAATGTTGTTGCTCATACAATGACAATAGATGAATTCAATTGAATTATACATTATTTTGTAAACATAAATGATAAAACACCCTCACCCCAGTGTTGAAACATAGGCTCAGTGAGGCTGGGGTGTTCCACCATACAGGTGATCGTCTCTCCTGATGTTGGAGTGTACTCCAGGAAGGAATGGAATTGATAATAGAAATCTCCATCAGACAACACCTGAGAGGAACTGAGATCTGTAGTGATTTCCTGGCCGTCTCTCAGCCACGTGACTAGGATTTGTTTGGGGTAAAAGTTGTATGCACTGCACACAAGCATGGATGGATGTCTGCCTCTGGGCGGCTTCACTGATTTCACTGCAATGTTGGGTTTAGCTGTCAGCATACCTGGAACAAACAAGTTATGATATAGAAGCAATTTTTCCGCCCCCATATATGCCAAGATTTAGTCTATGCATAATGAAAACACATATGATTATGTTCCTCATTACCTAAAGTTGTTTTTAGCAGTGGCATGTTGTTACGGCACAAAATGATCTCCATATGTTTTCTATGATGTTTGTCACCAGGATTGCTCTGAGCTTTTGCTAGTATAATGCCTTTGGCTGAGTATCCTGTCCAGTTGCCTTGGGTGCTGTTGAACGTCATTTGAATTTCTTTGTTTAACGACAAACTTGATATATACTCAACGTTATGACCTTTGAGTAAACAGTAAGAAGTTTGCTGAAAGAAATTTCCATTTGAAGAAACTGCAAAGGAAGGACACATATGTAATGATGTCAGTTATATTAAAAATGAAAACATCAAATCCAAATTTGTAATATTGTACGTATAGCCAATTGTATTATTTATCTTAACTTAAAAAGAAATGCTGCCATTTAATATTTCATTGATACATGCAAAGTATGCCACTCACCCAGACTGAGAAGAGAGAAAGGAATTAAAAAAGAGAAATTCTTGAAATACATGCTTTCATATGAATAAATATCTCCAATGATAAACTTTCTATGTTAGATGTTAACTTGCGAGCTCAACACTGACGATGAAGCAAAAACAGGAAAATGAATTCAAGTTGCAGAAGTCTCACAACAGGACTCCGCCTTTAATGTGACAATAACATACACTCATCACTATTGAGGTCTAAAGTCAAGTTAAGCAGGACTTCTTGAGTAATATGTATTTTTCCATTAATGCAATATGTTCATTTGATCATAATTAATCATAATTATGGCATATTTAATTACATGTTAAAGCCGCACTATGTAACTTTCCTATTCTACCCCGGATTTGAACCCTATTTCTGGTGCAAGTGATGAAATATTTTTTTATATGTATTTTTCCTGAGGAACCATTAATAACAACTAATGCAATATGTTCATTTGATCATAATTAAACATAATTATGTCATATTTAATTGCATGTTATAGCCGCACTATGTATAACTTTCCTATTCTACCCGGATTCGGATTCTATTCAAATCCAAACCCTATTTACGGTGCAAGTGATGAAATATTCTTTGTATTTCTTACCATTGAGCTATTAGAGCCTGCCTGCTTGCTCAGGGGATAAACTGAACCTTGCCCTTCAGGTCAAAATTGATGTCAGATCCTGTGTCTAAGTAGGGGGGCGGCCATAGCTGAGTGGTTAGTGAGCCCGCCTAGGGAGCCAGAGGCCCTGGTTGCCCCAGGTCCAATTCCCGGCCAGGGCAGCATATGTGTCGATGAAATGAAATTTGTCCCTGAGCAAGACTCTTAACCCCTAATTGCTCACAGGTTCTCATTGGAAACAAGACCGCAAGGACTTTCATGAACGACCTGTTAAAAGGAATTATCCTTTATCCTAGGTGAGACCTTTACATTGATTATAGGCTCTTGGTTTACCTATAGATTACTATTTCTATGCATTTGATGTATTAGGCTACCTCATGTTTAGCTAAATGCCAAAATTGTACCAAGTTTCACGCTTTTATGAAAAAGTTAATGATTCACCTAATATTTGGGACAAAACCACCAGACTAATGGCATTTCAGGCTCTGAATAAGTTACTATTTATGTTGTGTTTGTGCCCTGTATTGTTTTTTAATTAGATAAAGTATAATCATTTTAAAAAAAACCTGCTATTATGTAAATTTCATTAATCCGGCACCAGACATTGGCTTATCAGTACAAGTTTTAAAACAATCCTCTTAAGTTTTCAGTAGGCTCTGTGAGAACGACAAGTGAGTGAAACATGTCTAAAATAATTTAAAACAACAAGGTGTTTTTTCTTTGGCACTGTACCAATACACTATGCCTTCCACAACACTGGTACCTCTTCCAGGCACAGATATATTAACAAAATGAGGAAAAACTACAGCTTTATTTGCATGAACAACTTCCTGTTGGCACCAGAATGAGATTAATTAATAACTTCCTCCTTTTCAAATCCTCGCCAAATGTACGTGTGAGTTAATACAGTAGATTCTGCAGCACACTTCAACAAGACAATACAATGTACGTTGAAATGATTCTCCTTTTTTCTGGAGCTTTTTGCACCTGTCAACAAAGTAAGTACATGAGTATTTCATATCCTATCTTATTCGCACGCCTTGGCTGTGCCTAATGACCTTTATCGCATGACGGATTAAAGAAACGCATATGAACAATTCTGACTCAGTGGGCAAACTGCTTAAGAGCTAGTTTAGAAATTAAGTTGTGAATTCTTCTCTTTCAGTAAGTCATGTACTTCTACATCACGGGGGTTGCTTCGAGACTGGTGATGCTCTAGTCTCTGTGACATTTGATGGTGATGAAGTCTACTATGCAGACTATAAGAAGGGAAAGCTAGAGTGGGACTCTAGGATCCCATCAGCTATACGTCCTCCCTATGCCTACATTGAAGCGTACGAAGCCAATATCTACTGCCCACATGACAAGCACAACTGGGATGATGTATCTGTGCCTTATATCAAAGGTAAGTCACGTTTTTGAACCAACAGGTCTCATTGATAATACACTTTAGATGTACGACATAATTTCTATTCTGACTATTTTATAAATAATTAAATAGCTAAATAATTTATCTTTCACCCTGATGTAACCCTCAGAAGCCCCTGAAACTGTGATCTACACCAAAGATGAGGGGATAGTGGGGGTGGAGAACACTCTCATCTGCTTTGTCAACAACTTTTTCCCTCCTTCCATCAAAGTGAAGTGGACCAAGAATGATGAGGAAGTCACTGTAGAAGATCCTGTTCTCTCGTATTTACTTAATCCTGATCTGACCTATCACCACATCTCCACCCTGACCTTCACCCCCCAGGAGGGAGACGTCTATGCCTGTACTGTGGAGCATGAAGCTCTGCAGGAGCCTCAGACCAGGTTTTGGGGTGAGAACCTTACAAGTTCAAAGTTTTATATAATAATAATTATTATTATCATCATCATTATTGTTATTATTATTTTCCAAATTAGAGTAGACAATTTAGTTGTTATGCCAATTAACCCTTCTCACACATTTCTGTGTTGCCACTGGTGTTATACCCTACTGGCTCACCTGCCGTTGCGGTGCCCTCACTGGGAGGACGTAGCGCCTCCACCCTACTCCTCCCATTCAACATTCCCCACCCCCAGCCTGTAGAAGCTAGGTGCTAATGAAGCAACCATCCCCGCCCAGCTTCCCTCCCCCGAACACGTATAGACAATCAGCAAACCCAGATGCACAGCAGTCGGGGCCGGACTGGAACCAAAATTCAGCCCTGGCATTTGGTCCGAACCGGCCCACCATCCCCCGGACCATTTTGTGAACGGGGGGGGGGGGGGGGGATGTCACTGTTTTAACCCAGCAGCCCTATGTAAATTACGCCATTGCTGGAAAGCATCCCAGCCCAAACATTAACGTAACTAATTGGGCCGCGCGACCCGGAAATGACCGTAATAATCCTAAAATGGGAGCCAAAAAAAATGTTTTTTTGGGCGGCCCAACCAGTCCGCCCCTGACCGCAGTGAATTCGAACTCCTAGACTCCGCGGTGGTGAACATTTTACTTTACACCTGCGCCCGACCAGTTGATGGCCAGTAATAATTTATACCCAAACTATCAAATGCTTCCGAAAGTGTCAAATAATCATGTCATATTGATGGACAAATGTAACAGAGTGGCTCAGAGCCTCCGCCTAAAGACCAAAAGCCATATATAATATATGGATGTTTGGCCCTTGCTTGGACAAAGAGATACATATTGTCACTGCCAGGATGAAACCTTGTATCTCCATACTTAAATGTTTAACATGTTTTAATACATAAGTGCCCTACATATTGCCATGCGATGCTTGTGTTCAGTAATTTCAGAATTGTTTTGAACTTCCAGGTAAAGTGATTAAGTTTGTCTGTGAGTTTTATAAATATTTAACTAATGAAAAGTATTAAAACAAGCTTATGACAAAAAAAATAACTACATTGGATCCATTGGAACACAGAATTGTTTTAATATTTATTTTTCATTTCCTGAAAAGTAACATACAAGGTTTCTGCCGGACAGCGACGATATCTAAAAAGTCCATTAAGTAATAATATTTTTTTGTATGTATGTATATAATGTATTTATTTGTAGAATTGTATCCAGTTACTTCTTTTAAGTAATTTAGTATGATCAAAGGTGTGATCAAACAGTTCCATGGGGTTTCATTGATGTGTTTTTCACAGATCCTCCTGACATCACTGAGAGCAGCTCTGCTCCAGCTGTCTTCTGTGGAGTTGGTCTGACTCTGGGTCTGCTGGGCATCACTACTGGAACATTCCTCATTGTTAAAGCTAAGAAATGAATACTATTTCATTATGCTCAGGCCTAATTCTGTTTTGAGTGATAAATAGCGGCAAGTGATTTTTGTGTTTTGTTTTGTTAAAATAAGTGTTAAATAGTTCAGTAACACAGGTTTCCCTGAGTCTCTAGCTCTTTAGAAAACAGAAAATAATTTTTTTCATCCTATCAGCAGAGAGAACACATACAAGATACAGGATAAGCAAGTGTAATTAGAAGCAATGAAACCCCACAAATGAGCAGATGAAATTGGAGCTGGAACACTATCAAATTGATGCTCAAATTTCCTGATTGGATGAAATTGGCAAACCACCTGAACCTTTTCTGTTTATCAAAGTGCTAGAGAGACAGGCAGACCCCTGTTACTGAACAAACACTCTATAGCAAGTATATGATCAGAATATAGAGCTTTAACTTTTTGACCCAAAAAAACAAAAACAAAAATCTTGTATGTTTTTATTATCTTTATTCTTCGGTTTTAAATATGTATTTAAATTTAACACAAAAATGATTTAATTTAACATAAGTGTTGCATTGCAAATTCATGGCTTTGTTTGCAAAGATTCCAAAGATGACCTATACAAGTTAAAGAATATTTTTTACATGATAAAATGCCAGAACTACAAAGAATGTATTCAACAGGCATTTTATGACAGTTCCTAAACGGAATCTTTACCACAGGAAGTTGTCCAACAGTACTTTAGTTTATGCACTTTTCTATAACTTTGAACTGTAATCTTGTATGCACTGGTGTTTGATTACAGTATGACTTGAATGATGAATATAAACCATACAAATATTGTGATTAAGCTGGAAAATACTGCATCTTTGGAGTTGATTCTGTCCAACTTTAGGTGATGTAACTTTGTATCTACTATAAAATAAAACAAATCCTTTAAGTTCCTGTTTGTTGTCTGGACCATATACTGTACACCAACTGTAGACCTGAATAAAATCTCCACTTGAGGAAACTGTAATAAGGAAACACCTAAGTATTGATGTCTCACTATGGGAAAAACACCTAATAATTGATGTCACACTGCTGTTGAGTGCAACCCAGAATGTGATGTTGTTGGGTGACTGAGAATGAGGAAAAACTACATCTAACCCTGGCATCAACAATGAACCAAAACCTGATCCTGTTGGCAGCATCACAACAACCTGTAGCGTCCTCCTTTTCAAAACTTCTCCAGTGTACGAGAGAGGTTGATACGGCAGAGAAATATACAGATTGATTCTTTACAACAGGAAGTTGTCCATCAGTAATTGTACTTTATACAAATATTACTACTTTTTTTATGCACTTTTGTAAATATAAATGCTTCTGTGAGATGGTGTTTGACTACAGTAGGCCTTTGTTTATTTTTTCATCACAAAATAAAAAAGGAAATCCACAAATACGTTTTTATTCTATTCTATACATCCGTCTGATTAACTACTCAGATTTTGCTCCATTTTGCTCCACCAAAAAGCAATACCATTGAAGCAGAAACATATTTAGAACCTTGCAATCAAACTGTAAAGTTAGAATTTAGAGTTTTGATTTCAGGTGAACATACAGAAATACAGAAATGTCAGAGGAGTGAAAAGTCCTGAGTCAAACTTGTTCTGAGATGGAAGAAGTAATTTCTTTGGCAAATGTGATTGTTTTTATTGACATCCAACTGCCACCGTTATTGTTCTGTTTTCTTCCTCATGACTTCACTAATCGTTCCTCTAAAACAACACTGGCTGTGACTTATTTATCGGTGCCAGATGAGCATCTTGCTTGCTCATGGGCAATATAACCCTGATGCATTACACCAGGGGTATTCAACTAGATTAGGCAGGGGGCCACAACTGTAAAATAATTTGGAGTTGGGGGCGCGCGTGCATGTGCGCACACGCGCACATTTTTTCGGGTCTAATTCGGTTCTATTTGACCAATATAAATCAACCTTTTTTCGGGTCTAATTCGGTTCTATTTGACCAATATAAATCAACCTTTTTTTGGGTCTAATTCGGTCTAATTCGGTTCTATTTAAGGTTCTAAGTTCCAATGAAAGATGGCCTTTCAATAACTAATGAAGGAGAAATAATTTGTACTGTTTTAACTTTGATAACATAAAAACGAACATATATTTACATAAATAATAATTATGATTTTTTTTTTTTTTTTTTGGAATATGGACAGGGGCCACAAGGAAGCTTCTCGCGGGCCGCACGTGGCCCGCGGGCCGCCAGTTGAATATCTATGCATTACACAATACAACTTCAAAAGGTTCTTTGCCAGATTAGTTACAAACAAATCAAAGCAAATAAACTTGTCTTATTATTTTCTGACCCCAAAGTCACTGAAATGCACTTATCTGGCGTTAAGAGTGGGAGGTTCTGATCTGTATCTTTTGAGGGGCTTTAAGAGAGAAATGCCCCCCATTTCACCCATTCAACATTATTAAACTAAAACGTGTTTAGTACGGTGTAGGAGGTTTGCAATATATAAAATAAAAACAATGGTGCAACAAGCTTTTGGTGAGGCCGATTCTACAAAGGCCTTCTAAATCAGCAGTTCTCACGCTTTCAAGATGTTTAAAAAATAGCAGATGTAGCTATAGCTCGCAGCGCGGCACGAAGTGACACAGTGTGAGCTTGTAGATCTGCTATTTTTGAATAGCCAACGTTTAGAATCTAAAATGACACAGATGACCCGGTTTGAATGAAATACAGACAAATATAAATTCCACGTTGTTAAACAACAGACAAATTGTGCAATGAAATAATGTGTTACCCTCAGGATCACACTCTCTGCGCATCCGTTGTATTGGTGAAATTAAGAGCAGACAAGACCGTAAAAATTAAGTGTGATTTATTAATCAAGCAGTAGGTTAAAAGTAAAACAGAATGAATACAGAAATGTACTCAACAACAGTGATCTCTGGGCTCCACTTCCTTTTCAGCAAACAGGTTGCATCGAGGTCAGTTCACAAAGTCAGAATATCCCTGGAGCCGTATTAATACATAGAATAATGGGTGGTCCTCTAGTTGGGAGCGACATCTCCTTTTGTCTGCATGTCGCCATCTGACTCAGCAATTCTCTGCAAGCCATCGGTTTGGCACTTCTATCAACCTGCATCTTAAAGATTAGAGAAGTACAAAAAGGAACCAATACCACAAATCCAGACAGATGACCTTTTCCTCACACCAACAGCTGGGCCATTTGATCGACAGTTGCTTATTCATATCCTGTTGTTAGTTCTATATTTCTGTAAGCTAAGCCACTCTTACTATTTAAATCATACATGGGGCTTTTCACTGTCATTGTTCTGAGATAACCTTTTCATTAAATGGATTCAAGTGCATGACAATCATGAGCACACTTATTATATTTGTCTTAATGATTACATTGGTTGTTAATATATTCTTTTTAGTCCTTATTAGGACAGCTATGAAACAATAGTAATTAAAGCAACCACACAATCTTGTTATAATAACTGGTAACAAGCAAAGCTTTAAAAGGATATCAACATTGGATAAAATTGGTATCATGACCTGAAAATACATTTTATGTTTAATACAGAGCTGGAGAGACAAAGCGACTCATGTTACTGAACAAAAAAACTATAGCAATGATGAGTACTATGAGCTATTTAATCACTTAGCCTACCTTTAATATGGCGGCACCCGGGAGCAGTTAGGGGTTAAGTGTCTTGCTCAGGCACACTTCAACACATAGATAAAAGGAGATGTACTGTACATCGGTTATGGCCATAAAAATATGGAATAGTTGTGAAAACGACTTAACAAAGTGCAGTGCAATCTATAAATTCAAGAAAATGATAATATAGTAGATAAATATAAAACTTCATTATAGTCCATAAAATATTATTAATATAGTGAAATGTCCACATTTTGCTTTTGTCTTTTGCATAAATGCTATGCCATTGTTTCTATGTTATTTATAATATAAGGTAAAAAAGGGTAGGCATTATAAGCTACGGCTTCAGCCCACACCTTTTCGGTCCATGTGTTGTTTTTGTGCTGTTTGTTATGACTAACTCTGTACATGGCTTAAGACTGAAATAAAACCATTCATTCATAGACTGGTTGGACCGGCTGGGTGGATTTGGAATGTAATGTACACAGGGTCTTACAATTACATAAATTGTTCAGATCTCATTACAGCTTAGGAGAGGGAACAAATGAAAGTGGTTAAATTAACGCAGGCATTTTAGGGTGTAGAGCTTCAACATTCACTTTAAACACTCACCACCAGAAACTAGAATGTGTTGAGAGTTCATATCCTTTAACGCTTTAGTTATTACCAGTTGTTGGTCTAATAATATTATGTGGTTGCTTTAAGTATTATTGTTTCATTTTTAATAGTCTTTGAAATAATTAAGACAAATATAATAATTGTGCTCATTGCTGTTGAAAAGCTAGCTTATCTTAGAACGATGGCAGTGGAGAATCCTGTGTGTGATTCAAAAAGTAAAGAGTGGATTATAAAAACATAGATGTGGTAACAGGATATGATTAAGCAACTGTTAATGTCAAACAGTCAAATGGCCCGGTCAGATAGCCGGGTTTCTGTTCCTCTTTGTCTGTCTCTAACTTTAATAAACTGCAGGTTTGATAGAATTGCTTCACCAACGGCTTGCAGAGAATTGCCGAGTCAGTCAGATGGCAACGGGCAGACGAAGGAGGTGTCTCTCCCAACCTGAAGACCAACCCCACATTTCAGTATATAAGGGCTCTAGGGACAGATAGGGGGGCTTCGTGAACTGGCCTCAGTACAACTTGTTGCTGATAAGGAAAGCGATAGTTTGAGCCCAGAGACTCTGTATCACATTTCTATTTTCAATCTGTAATTATTTTAACTCACTGCTTGATTAATAAATACACTTAATTTCAACAGTCTTGTCAGCTCTTAATTTCACCATACAACGGACGCGCGGAGATAGCGTGGGGGTAACACGGGGTAACAAATTATCTCACTGCACAATTTGTCTGTTGATTGCATAGCTATTTCCAACAAATGATTCTCCAATTTAATGTATAACTACAGTATAAAAACACCTGTCTCTAATAATGGCATGTCTCTACTAAAGCGCACGGTGCTGTTCAAATAAATACAAGCCTGGGCTATTTTTGGGCAGTTTTATGGGTATACTGCAGAGCACAAATATACACACAGAAATGTACAACACACATTTAAATTAGCTAAGTAAACATTAATGTTGGTTAGACAGTCTTTACCTTTCATAATGTTTTTTTCTGGGGGTGGGACATTGCTCTATAAGTCAAGTGTACAACTTTTGCCACAATACAAAAATGTAATTGAAATTTCCAGGGACCCAGACGTATTAACTAGAGTAGACAGAGGAAAAACTACAGCCGTCTTTGCATGAATAATGTCCTGTTAGTGCCACTATGAATCAAGCAGCCTGCCAGCCTCCTCCTTGTCAAAGCCTCGCCCCGATGCTATGCTTGAGTTAATACAGTCGATACTGCAGCGAGCCTCAGCAAGACGATAGAATGTACCGGTGCTTTGAAATTATTATTATTTTCTCTGGAGCTTTTTGCACCTGTGAACAAAGTAAGTACTGTAGGCCTATACTTATTTTTCCCTATCCCTGATCTTTTGTAGTTTTACAAGTGATCAAATGTCCTAACTTCATAGAATATCAGTAACGTCTAGTATCGTCCTGTCGTAACTATAGAATGAGCCAAAGTTAAAGGTAAACAGTGATAGTTAATTATTGCAGAATCATTTATTTAAGGGATGTTTGCCCTCCAAAGTAACCCTTAAATGACTGTTAGTGACAAAAAATGACGGTCATTCATCAATTCTTCTCCTTTTATTGCAGTTCATGTACTTGAGCATAGCTATGGGTGCTTTAACGAGTCCGGTGACACTCTACTGGCGATGACTCTGGATGATGACGAAATATACCACGTAGATTTTAAGAGTGGAGCCAATCAGAAAGTGACACATTTTATGAAAGGTATTACCAGGAGGGGTGTCTTGGTACGATGCAGGAGAACTTTTTAGATACCACGTACGATATCGTGAAAGAGGACAAAGGTAACCGACAGGTCTCTGTTACGCCCAATTCACTCCAGCAGCATCTATGACAGTGATTTGCAAACTGTGGGCTGAGGTGTTGGGCTGTAAGGATATTAGAAACAATAAGATAACATATGATAAGATCTTTAAAATCCTGCGAGGGAAATGCAGTCACCAAAAGACAGACCTACTGAAAAGCAGTACATCAGTTTAAAATACAGTTACCCCTGTTAAACAGTTAAACCCTGTTGATGGTCACGTCACTCGCACCTTGCTGGTAAACATCCTATTCATTTTAGCCAATCAATATGTCATGTAATTGCTCGATATTGATTCAATGGACATCTACAGCTGCTAGTGTAGATCTTTGTTTTCATAATGGGCTGCTTTCCATTTTAGTCCATTTCTTCACCTCGATAGCAAACACAAGCGTTGACACGCGGTGACAGGCTCATAACTTCGGACACACACTATTACATAGCGTAGACGCTGCCGGTGTGAATAGGGCATTTGCATATTATTATTATATATAGGTACAGGACAATTAGCACAGCCGCATACACCAGATTAAAACAATACGAAAATACACCATACACATAATCAAAATAGTTTTTTTTTTTTTTTTAAAAGACCAGGAAAATATAATTGCACAGAAGAGTGATAATAATGGGATGATAATCCAGAAGGGTGTTGGCAAGAACGTTTATATGATATTATTTGACTCATGCATCTCCCAGGCATGCCTGTAGAATGTATTTTTCCTCAGGCCTCAGTTTTTTGTTATAATGTTACACTTTTCACTGTCATGTAACTATCTAAACATTTAACTACTGTATTTAAGAGAGAGATGCCCCCATATCACCCATTCAACACTTTCAAACTAGAAGGTGTAGGAGGTTTACACAAATTGGTGCAAAGAGCTTTTGGTACAAAATACAAATTCCATGCTGTTAAAAGTACAGACTACAGTATCGGTCGCTTTTGCATTTTATGGTCTAAATGTAATAATAAAAACAGTAACATATTTGTCATACTGTAGATAAGATCATCCCTATAGATACACTGACCCAAACAAATGCAGCATTAGGCCCCGTGTCCACCAACATGTTTTTTTCCTGAGCGCAGCACATGTTTTTAATTGTTTATAACGGGAGCACCGTGTTTTGGGAAACTCCAGTAGCTTGGCGTTGCGCTGGGCATTTACCCTGCGCCTCCAGGCGGGCGCCCCGGCGCTTTCAGACGAGAAAAAAAGCCAGAGAAAAAGCCCCCGTGGACACGGAGCCTTAAGATCATCACGGCTTGTATACTAGACACTAAACAATACACAAGATAAACACTGACTGCACTAACCTCTATGAATGAAATAAAATAACAACAAAAAAAAAGAAACAATATAATCATCCCCAAATATAACAGCAGCACATTATAATTGTTCAGATACGATAAGACCACCTCACATCCACCAGTTACAGCTCTGGTTCTGAAGCTTCATCCATTCCTCCCGTTGGAAAGAGTTAAAAGGTAAAACAAATGGTAAATGGTGCATCTTCTATATCTATATATCTTTCTTTATCCAACGTGCTTTACATTCACACACATTTACACAGCCATGGCAGAGGAAACCAATGCAAGGCACCAACCAACCTGCTCATCAGGAACAGTTAGGGGATCTAGTGTTTTGTTCAAGGACACTTTGACAGTAAGACAGGGGGAGCCCAGGATCAAACCAGGAACGCTTCAATTACCAGGCGGCCGCTCTACTGTAGCTCCTGAGCCACTTAATGCCCCAGGACAACAGGACTTTTAAGTTTCATCCACCCTTCCAGTTGGAAGGAGTGCCTCAACAGGAATTTCTGTTGAAATCAGTCAAATATTATTTTCTAGAATTATAAATGTACAATACTGTTTAAATGATTGTTTTATTTGTATTACATTAGTGAGATTAATTCACATTAATTAACCTGTCATGGAGGTTGGAGGTTTATATATAGGCGTGGTTGTGGTCAGTTCTCTTACCTTGGCGCAGAGTGATGTGTGCTAGAGACTTTTTCTTGTAATAGATCAATCCAGTGAACACAAAGACCAGGCCAAGCAGCAAACCAGTTGATCCGACTACTATTTCATTCCTGTCTGGCTCAGCAGGGGCGGAGTCTGAAATGTTCACACAAACATCTATTAGAAAAATATCATACTGTGTTTACTGTTTACTATGTTGTTGTTTATCTACTGTAAGTATACCAAATATTTTGGCTATTCTTTAGCACACTAACTCAGGAGTTGCACATTCTGTTGCACCTGCAATGACAATAATAATTGAATTGAATCATACGTGAGCTCATTCATTAAACACACATGATAACAAACTCTTACCCCAGTGTTGAAACATTGGCTCAATGAGGCTGGAGTGTTCCACCCTACAGGTGATCGTCTCTCCTGATGTTGGAGTGTACTCCAGGAAGGAATGGAATTGATAATAGAAATCTCCATCAGACATTAAGTGAGATGAACTGATATCTGTAGTGATTTCCTGTCCGTCTCTCAGCCATGTGACTAGGATTTGTTTGGGGTAAAAGTTGTATGCACTGCACACAAGCATGGATGGATGTCTGCCAGTGGACAGCTTCACTGATTTCACTCTCACGTTGGGTTTAGCTCTAAATACACCTGGAAGAAACAAGTTATGGTGTACAAATATAACGCATTAGCAAGCTATTGCTCAGCACCTGGGTATGCCCTGAGATTTATTAAAGGCACATGATTATGTGCACATAGGGGATAATTTCTGCCATTACCTAAATTAGTTTGTACTGCTGCTTTGTTGTTGATGCACAATAAGTCCATCTCCATTTTTCTTTCACTCTCATCTTCTTCCCAATCTTTTGCTACTAATATGCCCCGGGGGGTATGTCCTGTCCAGTGGCCTAGGGTGCTGTTGTAGGTCATCATTATTTGTTTGTTAAAATAGAACCTCACGATGTACTCGAGTTCCTTGAGCCCTTCACCTTTGAATATACACCTACCTACTGACAGCATGAAATGTCCATTTGAAGGAACTGTAATGGAAGGACACAAAAGTATTGATGTCACTTACAGTATACTAAAAACTAACTCATCCATTTTCTGAACGGAAATGCTGCTGTTTTATATTTCACTTATACAAGTAAAAAGAAGTTTAAGTTACTCACCCAGACCGAGAAGGGAAAAAGTAATTAAAAGAAGATAGTTTTTCATGTTTGCGATCAATAAATATCAAAACGTCTGTGTCATGAGAGGTTAACTTGTACACTGGAGCTCAACACTGACCATGAAACAAAAACAAGGAAATGAATCAATGTTGCGGCTGTCTCACGATGGGACCCGCCTTTAATAAAACACACTCACCACTTGTGATGTCAAAAGTGTACATACGCACCTTGTATTTACTACAACGTACTGTTTAAAACCAAATAATAAGCTTTATCAAAGATGAGAAAGAGGCGTTGCCACAATTATGAAACCCCATATTCCTTAAATAAACTGCTTACAGGATAGAGAAGACATGTTTTTTATGGTAGTGGGGACAATAGAGGCAACCTAGGTTTTATCCCTAATTAATGTCTATTGTCCCCCTGAAGAAGGTCCTAAATGTACGACTCAACTGATAGAGATGATGATAACACAAGGGAAAGGACTAATTATTATTTTATTGGTGGAGACTTTAACTTGACCTTTAACCCTAATGTAAGATTCAAACTGCTAAAACAAATACTGTAAGGCAGGAAAGAAAAGCCACAATATTAAAAGACAAAACAGTGTGCAGAGTCATGATTGGTAGAGATTATGGTGAGCATTACTGCCAATAATTAAAGATTATACATTTACTCTGGTAGGCATTCCACTTACTGTACAGTTGATTGGATTGCTTTCTATGTGTTAAAAATATGCACACACACGCGCACACACACACACACACACACACACACACACACACACACACACACACACACACACACACACACACAACGGCGCAGCGATGGTGAAGAAAAGGAACTTGAAAGGACACTTTCTGCCAAACCACAAACCACAAATCATTTGACAACGCTTCACCAGCCGAAAGTGAACTGAGAAAAATAAAGGAACCGAAATCTGAACCAGCAGCAAACACAGTGGCGTCAACTCAGCAAAAGCTAGGTATAGTATGGCAACTTGGCACGGTCACCTGACGGCATCAATATCAATGACCAGCAAACACTCATTTCATAGGCTATTGTGCTACAATATAACAAAGACCATAATGTGACATGACATATGTGTGTAAATGCCTTGAGACAACTTAAGCTTTCAAATGCAGTCTCTGTTTTTGTGTGAAGAATGCTTCCAGATATCAATTTTTAATTCCAACTAAACAACTGTCCGAGAGAACGCTTCCACTACCTGCTATTAACAACAATGCACCGCACTGACCTGACCTCCACAGATGGAACATATCATTAGATCAAGACAAGTGTTGGGGGAAATATAATACCTTATGAAATTGGTTATTTTGTTCAGATTTGGATTTGCTCCAACAGCAACATGACACTCTTGTTTGTTTTCATTAACCTTTAGGGTATTTCTGGGTAAACTTTAGGGTATTTTTGGGTACTTTGGGTAATTAGTATGATACTTTGGGGTATTTTTGGGTACTTTTGAGTAATTAGTATGACCCAAGCCAGTTGCTAAAGTTAAGACCACTTCAGGCCACCACAGCCTGGTACTGCGTGTGTGCACGAGACGAGGTTGCCACAGAAACAACATGAGGTAAGAACATTTTCCATGCGGTCACGGACAGTCACCAAAACTGAACTTGCCCCACTCAAACTTGTTTCCTTAAAATGGTAAAGGTACATTATATTATTACATTAACCCGTTCACACACATACTGTATATATTCACACACCGATAGAGGAAATACATGCAAGGCACCAACCTGCTTATCGGGAGCAGTTAGCCGGTTTAGTGTTTAGCTCAAGGGCCGGGGATCGAACAAGTAACCCTCCGTTTCGCAGGTGGCCGTCATTCTACCTTCTGAGCCACTGGCGCCCATAATGAGAGACTGCGCCCCAGCCATGGTGGCCCGCATCCGCAAAGCTAAATTATTTAATGATGTGTTGCAGTGCAAGCTGCTATTCTTTGGAGATTTCACATCTTTTGAATCGCTATGTTGTATTGAATTATTAACCACAAGTTCTACTGTTTACTACTCAAAGGCCACCTGAATACTCTGCCAACTTCATTGATTACTTTGCTGTCCATTATCTCCACCGACTCTCAGAGAAGGGCAACCATGACTTAAAGATCGACTGGCCGATCCCAAGGGTCTTTACAACAGTATTGACGACTTGCGAGCGTATGCATCATAAGCACCATGTCTCTAATAATGGCCTGTCTTCTAATAAAGTGCACAATGCCGTTCAAATAAATACAAACCTGAGCTTTTTTGGGGTTTGTTTTTAACCACTTAAACCCTGAGGAACACCGTAACCGGTGTTCCTCAGGGCTCAATACTAGTGTCTTTTCTGTTTTCTGTTATTAGCTGATCGACAAGCTCACAATACTAGTGTCTTTTCTGTTTTCTGTTATTAGCTGATCGACAAGCTCACAATACTAGTGTCTTTTCTGTTTTCTGTTATTAGCCGATCGACAAGCTCACAATGCGACGCAACGCGTCGCATTGTGAGCTTGTCGATCTGCTAATTTCAGCGAAAGCTTTCCCCACAATACCGATGCTGGGGTTTAAGTGGTTATGTTTTTTATGAGAACACCGCAGAGTACAATTGTACACAGATGTATCGGCACACATTTGATTAAAGTACATGTTTATTTTAGCTAGACAGCAGTCTTTACCTTATACATGATACACTGTATACCTTTTACACAGAGACATGATTAACTAGAAAGAGGAAAAACTGCAGCGGTCTTAGCTGCCACTATGAGTGGAATCAAGTAACTTCCTTCTTTTCAAAGCCTCAACTCGATGTATGTTTGAGTTAATACAGTAGATACAGCAGCACTTCCACAAGACGACAGCATGTACTTTGAAATTATTCTCCTTTTCTCTGGAGCTGTTTGCACCCGTGAACAAAGTAAGTACATCATTTTTTCTCCTATCCCTGATCTTGTTTTTTCACGTGATCAAATGTCCTCACTTCAGTGAAGAAGATCTATAACATATACAGTAGCATAATGTCTTAGGAATCTTTCAGATTTGGCAGGATATGGTTTATAGAACGATCAAAGCAACGTGAACTATATGGATTTATATTTTTCATGAAAATAAAAAGAATGAGTCAAAAGTCAAAGGTCAAGGTAAAGAGACAGTGATCACACAGCAAGTCATTTTTTTCCCCAGAATACTGTGTGTGTTTAAAGGGATAGTTCACCCAAATAATTACTTTTTTTTATCAATTAGTCACCCCATGGAGACTTGAATTCATGGATATTTTTTAGTTTTTGTCACATTCCTAAGCCAATAATTTGATGACCAGCGGACCGGTAGGCAGCGGTTCCGGTAGGAGACGCAAAGGAGACTCTTTGTGTCTCCTATCTGAACCGCTGCCGGTCATCAAATTATTGGCTTAGGAATGCGACTAAAAATAAAAAAATATACAGTATATATATCCATGAATTCAAGTCTCCATGGGGTGACTACTGAATAGGAAAAAAGTCATTTTGGGGGTGAACTATCCCTTTAAGGGATGTGTGCCCTCAAAAGTAAAATGATGGTGATTCCTATTTTTATTTTTTTTAGCTGTTCATGTACTTGAACATAGCTATGGGTGCTTTGACTCCGGTGACACTGTACTCGCCATGACTCTGGATGCTGATGAAATCTACCACGTAGATTTTAAGAATGGAACGGTGGTGGAGTGGGACAGCAGGGTCCCATCGACCCTCCATGCAGACAGTGCCACTTTTTATGCCCTGTATTACAAGGAAGGATGCCTTGAAAACATGCAAGAGAGCTGGATGAACACGACTGAGATTGTGAAAGAGGACAAGGGTAAGTGAAGCTGTTTAGAACCAACATGTCTCTGTTACACCCAGTCAGTGGTGTAAATGAACTTAGTACATTTACTCTAAGTACTAAGTACTTTACTTAAGTACAATTTTTAGGTCTTTTTTGTTTTTACTTTACTGGAGTATTTCCAATTGTCAATACTTTTACTTCTACGGCCAGTACATGTCAGAGGCAAATATTATACTCCACTACAATTATTTGAAAACTTTAGTTACTAGTTATTTTGTAGATTTTGATTATTATTGCTAAACATACATTACCCACTTCAGCCCTATTTACATTTCGGCCATTTGAAAATAGCAGATCTACAAGCTCACAATGCGTCGCGATGCGACGCATTGTGAGCTTGTAGATCTGCTATTTTCATAATATTTTTGGATGGACTAGAGTTGACACCGCTGGTGTGAATTGGGTTGTTAGGGTCTTTTGATAAAACTTTAAATAATGAAATAAATAATATGTCAAATAAATTATGTTTAACCCTCAGAAGCCCCAGAAACTGTGATCTACACCAAAGATGAAACAATAATGGGGGAGGAAAACACCCTCATCTGCTTTGTCAACCACTTTTACCCTCCTTCCATCAAAGTGAAGTGGACCCAGAATGATGCAGTAATCAAGGCAGAAGATCATGTTCTCTCATATTTGCCTAATCCCGATGGGACGTTCCGCCACATCTCCACCCTGACCTTCACCCCCCAGGAGACAGACGTCTATGCCTGTACCGTGGAGCATGAAGCTCTGCAGGAACCTCAGACCAGGTTTTGGGGTGAGAACTATAGCTCTGGTCCATAGCGTTAGAAGGAGTTCTCCTTAACGCTATGGGACTTTCGATCAGGCTGCGCAGCCTCTCGTCTGTAGTAAAAAATAAAAAATACACTTTGCTACTCACCAAAATAAAGATGGTTTTATGAAGTTGAAAGCCTACTCTACTTAGTGGGAACACTCTGAGCCCCCCACCTCACGTCTAAAATACACTTTTTTGCCGGAAAAGCAAATATTTCACTGGAAGGAAAAATCTGGTCAATAGAAAAATTCCATCGACCAGATCTGTAGAGGGCGCAGTGGAGTAACTAAAAATGTTTTTAAACAAGACTAAACAAATGCACTCACACAGCTTAGTGAATATTTCCCTATTAATTGACAATGCACAATGAAAAACGACGAACATCAGTTCAGTGTTAAAGTTAGCCGTTTGGAGAAAGGGGTGCTGCACAGAGCACATATATCTCCGCCAGGCTGGCCAAACTGCCTGGCGGAGATAAATAACAACATATTGTATTTATTTTTGAAATGTATTCAGTTCATTCACTTCTGAGATATTGTGTAGGAATCCAGCGCTATAGT
>NC_139948.1:46350354-46370354 GCF_963454915.1 Gymnoscopelus microlampas
GTATAGATCAGGCTTATGATTATAATCATATTAATAGACATACTGGCTCCTGCACTGCATAGTCACTGAAATGCGTCTGCTTGGCCACTGCAGGTGGAAAGCTCCTTGATGCGCAGACTTAGGAAATGCAAATATAATATATAGTAGGATATACACATTCCTGTTTAGTCCTAAACGTGAAATCAGCAGTCTATAACTTTACTCTTGTGTTGCGAGTTGCTCAGCACGCACGCACAGATACAAATTATCTGCATGCTCAGATTTACAAAGCAATCCACCACAAAGTGGCATTTCGACATCCTTGCATCAGGCCTCCTGACGTGAGTGGACAGCAGAGAGATAAAAGAGAGTTGACCTTTCTGGTTAAGTGGGCTAGAAATGGCATGGAATGGCAATGGCATGGAATTTCAAGACAGACTTCATTTTGACATAACAGGCATTTCAGCACCATGGAGAGCGCTTGTTTCCAGATCAATGGGAATTTGAGTCTATTGAGATTTCGAAATAATGGGCTGCTGGACCAATGGTGCTTTGGGATAATGGGCTGTAGGAACAATGGGGCACGCCCCGAAAATTCATCCATTTTCACAACAGGCAGAGTCTTGTGTTATGGTTTATGATACCAGATGCTGCGGTTTCTCAATAATTTCATTAAATATAATTTAATTTCTTTCTTTCACTCTTTGTCTCTCTCTCTCGGTCTCATGTCTCGCTCTCAGTCAGTCAGTCAGTCAGTCAGTCAGTCAGTCAGTCAGACTCTCTCTCTCTCTCTCTCTCTCTCTCTCTCTCTCTCTCTCTCTCTCTCTCTCTCTCTCTCTCTCTCTCTCTCTCTCTCTCTCTCTCTCTCTCTCTCTCTCTCTCTCTCTCTCTCTCTCTCTCTCTCTCTCTCTCTCTCTCTCTCTCTCTCTCTCTCGGCTAAATATGCACAGCTAGAGGGCATGCAGCACTCTGTACATCATATGTGGAACACATCCGTCTAGTTTGACAAACACTTGTACTTGAGATCACATGATCACGCACTGCAGCTCACTGCTGACAGCTCTCTCTCTCTCTGTGTGTGTGTGTGTGTGTGTGTGTGTGTGTGTGTGTGTGTGTGTGTGTGTGTGTGTGTGTGTGTGTGTGTGTGTGTGTGTGTGTGTGTGTGTGTGTGTGTGTTCAGCTCTATGTGTTTCAGTCAAAGTGTTTTTACTTTTTTCCCCTGAATGCACACAGAATGCAGATTGCATATCTGTGTTCTTGGCGTGTAATGTGTTAAGTGTGTCTGTGGGTTTTATAAATATACATATAAATATTGAAACAATGAAAAGTATTAACAAGAGCTTGAAAATAATAGTAACTACATTGCATAGTTATGGTATGTCTTTAAATGTCTTGATGAATTTAATACATAGGACCACAATGGAAACAAGCCCTTAGGGCTTTTTTTTTTGCGTTATCCTTTTAGCATCATTGTATAATCGTACCACTGTACTATTTTCAAACTGTTATTGAAGTATTCAATCAATGAATCAATCCATCGGAACACATTTTCTGAGAGGTAACAGTTCTGGACATTGAATATAATTCCACCAGACAGCAACAGTGTTCAAATCTTACAGGTTGTACATACAAATGTAGAAGAGTTCCACGAGCAAAGTACAACTATTGATCCTACCTTATAAGAATGAAGGAGCACAGCGGATGTCACTTACAGTATCACTCCACACCTATTGTACAGCTGTCTGTCTCCGCCTTTGAGATCAGATCTACACGCTCAGATCTTTTGTGAGCAGATCTACAAGCCTGAAAACGATATTTGGTGAAGAAGGGAAAAAAGGAGGGGGTCTAGTAGTATAGAGTTCTGGTGGACTCCGGGCAACTAAGTAGTCTATATAGGTTTTTAAGTGGTTAAATGTAACAGTTATTAACCCATTAAGACCTGAAGCCGATTCCAAAAAGGTCTTATAAATCCTAACAGTTTCCTGAATAACCTATGTTTCTATATCAGTGGTTCTCAATCTTTTTCATGTCAAGGACCCCCAAAAATAGCATATATTTTGGCAGCGGACCCCCATCCCAAAATATGTTCTTCCAGGGACCCCTCCAGAAGCAAAGATTTGAGTTAAAAATGTGTAAAAAAAATATATGTATTCAAAGATTTGCAAAATTTTTCATGATTTAAAAAAAATAGCAGATATACAAGCTCAGCTACGATCTTGCTATATCTGCTATTTTTAAATAGTTACACAGATGCGTTCCCGGTTAGAAGGGGTTACGGGTGAAACAAATAGAGGTGACTTGAATTGCCATGATGTTATAAAGCATGACGAAACCAAGGAATTAACCTTCAAAATGCTATTTACTCCTCAATGTTCTTTGGGTAGAAGGAAGAAATCTAAGAGCTAGACAGCTAGAGGTTGGCAGTCCATCGCACAAATAAAAGAATCACTCACACTCACACGTCCGGGCAATTTACAGTCTGCATGTCCATTTTGAACATCGCAGGGTTGCAGGAAAACAGCCAAGGACGCGGAAAACTAAACCCTCAGCAACACAGAGAACATACAGATGTGACGTTGACAGAGAGCGGCCGCCACGGACAGAATGCAGTTGCTGTGAGGCAACAATTCTATTAGTGCAATACCTACAGTATATCTTCACACATGCCATTATGCACTAATGTACTGTAGGTGGATAACAAAAATCTGAATTCTTCAAACATAGCGAAAATAGCCGATCATTTTCACTACTTTTGCGCACCACTGTCGTATCACCAGTAGCTAAGGCATTCATTTCCAATGTTTTTTTTAAACCTTAAAAGGTTTCTGTCCAACAGTGATGACATTAAAACTGACTTCCCCCGTAAAGAGAATGGACTGGTCTGCTGTCTAGTGTCTGGCAGAGGGTCTATTATGTTAGACTAATAGAGTCTGCTTACACAGCCCTCACAATCTCACAATCTCACAATCTCTCTCACACACACACACACACACACACACACACACACACACACACACACACACACACACACACACACACACACACACACACACACACACACACACACACACACACACACACACACACACACACACACACACACTGAGTGCTTATTTAACATTGAAGGTTTCTAGTAAATGAACACTCAGTACTTTACTGTTCATAAACACATTGAGATCTGTTTCAAATGTAAAGTGCAATATAAATACATACATACACACATACACACACACACATACACACATACTTTCTTGATTAATCAAAGTTTTTTTTTAAATTGATGCAATTTTAAAATAATAATAATAATAATTATTATAATCGACTTGCAGTGGAGAGAGCAGCAACATACAATTACCCCCATACCTGACTTCTGACATTGACAGCATAATCTCATCTCTACATGCGGTACAGTAGCTGGCTAATCCTTCAGTCCAGGGCCAAGGATTAATGCAGTGCAGGCTGTGCAGCTGATTGCAGCCTAATCACAAATACCTTCCCAATCAGCCAAGCCGTCAGGCCACAACCAAGCAGCACCGAACACAATGAAGCCCTGATGAGAGCAAATTGCCCTCCCTGCCTCTGTGAGTACCATGAGTCAATGCCTTACCTTGTCATACTACAGCGTCACACAAGACACAAGTAGCTCAAATAGCCGATAAGCTCACAACGCGTCGTACAGTAGATCTGCTATTTTTTGCTTTCTTTTTATTTCGTTTTGAAAGTGAAAGTGATCATGTTTGTCTGTGGGTTTTAAATATTTAACCAGTTAGTTTTAACAACGGCCTTAATTTAACTAATAGTAACACAGGGTATTTTTATTCCATTTTCTGAAAAGTAACTGTTTCGGACGTACGAGGTTTTCCCCCTTACCAGCGACGATACCGTCTCTTGTCGGGTGGAAACCTAATACTGTTACTTTTCAGGATTCAAATTCAAAAATAGCAAAAGTAGCAGATCTACACACTCAAAAACGCGTCGCTTCGAGTTTGTCGGTCTGCTATCAAGTAGGGAATTAATTTACAAAAAAAACACCAAAAGTTAAAACATGGAGACAAGAGGTTTCTGTCTGACAGCCCAGCGACGATATACTGAAATGATTGAGACAACCTGGGCATGCGGTGGATATAATCTGGTTTCCGATGACGTCAATTTGATCACCTCCTGTTCCCAAGAAAAGTTCGGACATCGGCAGAAGCACGTACTGGGCTTTATGCTTCACTTCCAATAGTACTTCAAGCTTGATCCCTAAATACCAGGAACGCATCTGTGTTATTTTAGATTTCTTTGGCTATTAAAAAATGGCAGCAATACAAGCTCATAGTGCGACACTGAGTGTGGCACAGAGTGTGTGTGGGGGGAACAAAATATGTTGAGATGGGGGTCCATGGCCAAATACATATAATTATGGGTGGTCCTTGACATGAAAACCTTTGAGCACCACTGATGTAGCAACATAACGTTTAAAAAAATGTAGAAAACATTTTGAATTAGATTTTTACTCAAAAGTAAATATTTGAGTAAAAATCTCAATCTGTCTTGTTGTGTGCTTGTTTTGCAATGTTTTGTGTACAACTGAGTATGAATTAAGCATAATTCATGCTTTGTCACGCAGCAGTATCGTTCACAGATGAAGCATTAATTAACCTTTACCCCCCTGGCCGTTGAATCAAACCCAGAGTGCTGGTCATCCCTGAAGTGCAAATGGGTGTACTACTGTATGAGTGTGCCGCTGGTTTAAGGACAAGGGAGTATGGCGTACACTGGTGTAATGCAAAAGAATAATTTGCATAGCAGTTTTCATACATAAAATGCAGCTTAAAGTGATTTATAACTCAAGCTTGCAAAGTGTGATCATAAAGCTGAAAGACAAGTGTGTCCTGAGTCCCAGCTTGATTGCATGTTTAGTTTTAAGCACTTTTAAATTGCCTAATAATCCAAAATGGCTCTGGACACTGCAGCAAAGTGCACAGTAATCAGACTGTACACTGTCCTGTCCTTTCCTGGGGGGGGGGGCTTATTTGTTCATAAGGATCCTAGCTGCTGCCTCAGGGACAGCTAGTCTTCACCTGGAAGACTATTTCACAAGGTAATTGCCCTATAGAATAGAGCTATAGAGCTTTTATGCCTTTATTGACAGGACGGTAGGCTGACAGGAAATGGAGAGAGAGAGATGGGGAGTGACACGCAGCAAAGTTCGTCGGGATTGGGACTCAAACCCGCGACCGAGAGCCTAGGTGCCTGGACCGCTACGCCAGTTGTCCAGGCCCGAAGACAGCCCTCTTCATAGAGTTGGACTTAGGTAAGGGCAAAGTTATTTGATCAGTGGTTCCCAGGGGTCCTTGAGGGTGTTCCAACCAGGGGGTCCCCAGCAAAATGAGTTGATATAACATCAAAATCAGTTTAAATGTATATAATATTTTCAAATGGCGGGTCCCCTGCAAAATTAATTTGGGGGGTCCTTGACATGAAAATGTTTGAGAAAAACTGCATTTGACAACCAAAGAATGTCCTAATTGAGAGCTAGACCAAAGTTCTTTCTGAAGTTTTGACGCTTATAGTTAGAATGTAGTTTTGCTTATTTGAGATGTTTACAGTAGGTTTGTTGTGTAACTGTCAAATTGACGGATTCATTTCCCAAATACCTCTCTCTGTCTCTGTGTGAGCGTGTGTGCGTGCGTGCGGTCACTGTGGCTGGCATGTGGAGCTTGTCGAAGCATAAAACTATGCGGATGCAGACAGTTCAAGCATGTACTAAATGTATCACTTCTGCATTTTGTTAAGCCTTACACACAGGCACTCAAGCAATGTGGCCTAACCCCTCAATCAAACTTGCCTAGCACAGGGGTTCCCAAGTTCCCATCCTTGTCTGGATCAGGGCCCACTTAAAAATCTCAAAAGCGTTTGCGGCCCACCCATGTGTCGACTTGTTAAGGCCATGTGCATTTTCAGATCATGGTTATTTTCATTTTAATCGATTGTGTACCGGCTTGAACGCACCATTAGTATACTTTAAGTTCCTATTTATCGGTATCACAATAGAAATCGTTTTACAACCTTTTATAGACCAAGACCAATATGTCTTTTCACATATTAACATTATATTAATTTGTCCACTGTTTTATTGGTAGTTAGTTACACTGAAATTGGTGACCTAATTAAGTTTATGACTCCATGAGGTCAATGTTTAGCAATTCCACCTGCCATCCGCAGCAGAAAGCCCATCAAGGTGAACAGATTGGTTATAATTTTACAGGCACTGGATCAGATTAATCATGAAAATTAAAACAGCAACTGCTGGAGTCGCTGATATCAATAGGTCACCACTGGTCACACTTGAAATCACAGGAATCAAATGAAAGATGTTATGATGAGAGTTCACTTTAGTGTTTTATTCATGCGAGACATTCTAAATCATGCATTAGTACAAGAAGTACTTGCACAATCATAGGCTTAAATTATTTTGTTGCACTTCAGTTACATAAAATTCTTATTACTTCCTTTCTTATTTATGGATGATTATTTTATATTTTATATACTTTTTGTCCATGTGATATGATCTGTGATATGATCTGCTTGACAGCTTGTCTGTCTCTCATCCTGCATGATCTGTCTGTCTCTCACAGCTTTCTGTCTCCCACCCTGCATTAGCTGTCTGTATTTCACAGCTGTCTGTCTCTCAGCTGTCTGTCTCCCAGCCTGCCAGGCAGAGTGATTGCATAATGTCAGTCTCTTCACGTCTATTCTGTTCGCATTGCTTCACTTCCTGCTGTGGGAGGGGACAACCGTGCAGACGTGCTCATTAGTTGGACGGTTACGTGACATAATGTAAACAATAATACTCATACTGTACACCAGCTGCCGTCATGTAGGCATGTAGGTCAACTATCAAATATTATCAATGCACGGCATGTCAAAGAGAAAGAAAAAGAAAAAAAGAAAGAAAGAAAGAAAGAGCCATGGTGTTTGTTTGTTTCTGCAGGCTTGCATGCATGTATGTATAAGTTGTGTAAAAGTGACTTATTTTCTATCAATTACACACCCCATGACGCCTTGAATTCATGGAGATTTTTTTCGTTTTTGTCGCATTCCTAAATCAATCATTTGATGACCGGCAGAGACTCAATGGAGACTCTTTGAGTGACTCCATCGGCTTAGGAATGCGACAAAAAATAAAAAATCTCCATGAATTCAAGGCTTCATGGGGTGTGTAACTGATGGAAAATGTGTCTTTTTTTTTGGGTCATTTGTGTACTAACAGATCAATGGTAATTTCATAGTCAGACCAACAAACAGCAGCTGTGATCTTGTCTGTGGTGAACAAGTAGCATCTGCTATCAAAAAGCACAGCTAGGTAAAGCTGTGCTTTAAAGAAAATCTTGAAAGTGTTTTAACAAAAATAAAACACACATCTTCTCTTCTGGGGGGTCCCTGGCCTTATCATTTTGGGGGTACAAACACTCGCACACACAGAAAATCAACATTTTAGGAATGCTATATTTATTAATGTATTGCCATTTCTTACGCACACATACACACAGTTGTGAAATTACATGAGCAGCTAGGCCTCAGTAAAGTATAATTAATATATAATATTTTGTTGTAACTTGTGTCGTTTCATTGAAGATGAGGAGGATACATTTTTTTTAAAGATAATTGTATTATTTTTGTAGAGAGCTTTCCACATCTGGCTACACAGCCATTTGAACAAAAGACAATCTATTGGACAGTAGATATAACAGCAATGCTGTAGCAGATATACAAGCTCATAGCGCGGCACCGAGTGCCGCGCTATGAGCTTGTAGATCTACTATTTTTGAAAAATCGTGAAAATGTGTGCAAATCTTTGAATATGTATACTTTTAAAGCGAACATTTTTAACTCAAATCTTTGCTTCTGGGGGTCCCTGGAACAAAATATTTTGATGGGGGTCTGAGGCCAAATACATATAATTTATGGGGGTCCTTGACATGAAAAAGATTGAGCACCATTGATATAGAAACTCAATGGGTTAAATGGGATTGGTATATAAGATAAGTCAAAGGGGCAGTGTCCTCAATACCCTCATACATGACTAACTACTTCTCCAAAGTGAGTGACACCCACAGCCACAACACTAGAGGGAGCGACAACAACGATGTGGTACAGTACCACCCTTTTATAGAACAGACATGGGAACATTCTCATTCTACTACTAGCTGCCACCAAAATGTGGAATGCCCTGACACCATCTAAAAGATGTAAATCACTGGAATCTTTCAAAACTAGCCTGAAAAAATCACCTATCAGACCACAAGGGGAGGTTAATGCAGTTTCCCATAGAAAGGAGGTGCCAACGTTTTCCCTTGTTCTCCTTTGTATATAACCTAGTGTTTTGTATTTGTTGATGACATTATTGTTTTATTTGTTTATGCTATGTTGAGGAATTGAATACATAGGACCACAATGGAAACAAGTCCCCAATAATTTGGGTGCTATCCTTTTAACCATAATGTCTGACTGTACCTCGTGCTGTTTTACATTTCTGACTAATAAAGTATCTGTCAATGCGCGCACGCACACGCGCACACGCACGCACGCACGCACGCACGCACGCACGCACGCACGCACACACACACACACACACGCACACACACACGCACACACACACACACACACACACACACACACACACACACACACACACACACACACACAGCCAACAACCAACAAATCCTCACACTGGTAAAGTTGACTCGAGCTTGAAATGTGTTCAGCGAGGCATGAAGCCTTGATGACACCTTTGATAAAACAGCATCTGTTGTTCATTCTCAGGCTCGATGGAATGCAGGCAGCAGCGCCGAGAGAGCAGTGAGAGCAGAACACACACAGTCCTGAATTAATGTCATACCACTCACAACTTCATATCTTCATATCATATCGTCCATATATCCAAGACTGTTACATTTTAGGATTCAAATTCAAAAACAGAAAAAGTAGCAGATGTACAAGCTTGTAGATCTGCTACTTTTTGACGCGTGTGTTGTGTGTGACGCTGTAGTATGATCAAGTAGGGCGTTAATATACGAAGAATCGTTACAATATGGAGATAAGAGGTTTCTGCCCGAAAGCAACGATATAGTATATGCCACGTTGTTGGAAACAATGTTTCACAGATGCAAAGGATGATCTTTTAGGCAATAATTATGCATTGCATGATACTGTAAAAAAAAAGTGTGAGGAATCGGATCAAAAAAGAATCCAAACACCGGCCTATGGTAAGAAACATAACCTTACTGCTGTGCCACGCGCGTGCACATGCACATTTGTATTATGGGAAATCAACATTTTAGGAATGCCATTTTTATTAATTTATTGCCATTTTTTTTTACCCAATTTCTATTCTAACCCCAACCCCTAAAGCTAACCTCTAATGCCTAATACTAATCCCATCTTGAATATTTTCCTAACTGCAAGCCTAATCCCCCAAATCTCTAGGCCTAGTTGAACCAAGTTGCACCATATCTAAAATGTGTTCAGAATTTACACAATTTAGGCATTTAGCGGACGCTCTTCATCCAGAGCGACTTAGAGTAAGCAAGGAAAACACGAGTTAATACATCAGATGCATAGAAATAGTAATCGTAGTAGGATCATAGGTAAACCAAGAACCTATCATCATCAGTCTAAGCAGTATAGTATCGAAATCTATACTCTGTACATTGGAAACAATACACACTGTAGGATGCCAGGTCTACAAATGAAGCTGGCATCTGTCTACATAACATGCTATCTAAGTTACATTTTAGCCTTTGCATAAGCCTGCAAGGTCGTCGAGGCTAGGGCAAGTGCTACTAGTACGGGCTAAAGTGAGGTGGAGTCTGAAGAGGTGAGTCTTCAGACTACGTTCAATGACGCATGAAACCTTTATGGCACCTTTAATAGAACAGCGTCTGTTGTTCAGCCTTAGGGACAATGGAATACAGCAACGCTTGCAAACTGCCTGCTGCCATGTTTACAGCGGAAAGACCAGTACAACACCGACACAGTTCTAACCTTACACCAACTCTGAACATCATAATAAGACAGACACTGTTTCCATTGTCAAACATGTTGCACATGCAGAAGAATCAGAATTAGCTTTCATCCACACTGTCTGCCCGTTTGTTCTCAGTGTGATAGCGGTCCATACACACTCTATTATCCTGTAACTTGATTAAACATAGTTATAACTCCCAAAGGTGAATGTGGAATGCCCTTCCAACAAACATCAAAAAGTGTGACTCCTTATCCTCCTTCAAAACCGACATAAAAGAGCACCTGTCTGCAATGTGTAAATGGTCCCATAGAAAAGCCCTCTAAGCTTAGCACCAGAAATGACCCCCCCCCCCCCCCCCCCCCACCGCCAACTGTTTACTGTACATATCTGTTCATTGATACTAGTGTTGATTATGTTTTGTTTATTATTGTATATCACATGTCTTTATATGTCTTCATTAATTGAATGCACAGGACCACAATGGAAACAAACCCTTAGGGCTTTTTGTGTTATCCTTTTAACAATCAATCTAAACCGTACCTCTGTACAAATTGCAAACTGTTAATAACATTACATTATATTACATTACAGTCATTTAGCAGACGCTTTTATCCAAAGTGACTTACAATAACATTCAACATAGGTAGGGAACGAATCACCAGAAGTCCTAGTGCATTTTTCTGCTAAAACAAGCAACTAAGAGTATACCTAGTGCTAAGGTAAAAGTGCAATATATCAGCTACCTACTTTCTTAAAGTATTCGATCAATCAATCGAATACTTAATAAAGTATTCGATCAATCAATCAATCAATCAATCAATCAATCAATCAATCAATCAATCAATCAATCAATCAATCAATCAATCAATCAATCAGGTAAGAGTGTTAAAGCACAGTAATAATATTAAGTAAAAATGTATCAGGAAGTTTCAAAAATAGGCGATCTACAAGCTCACAGCCTGTATCAGCTATTTTGCTACAGTATTAATCATAGCAGAAGTACAATATTAGATAGATAGATAGATAGATAGATAGATAGATAGATAGATAGATAGATAGATAGATAGATAGATAGATAGATAGATAGATAGAGAAATAGTGCCACGTTGTTGGAAATGTTTCACAGATGCAAACAGGATCTTAATGGCAAGAATGAAATTGCATGATTCATGTTATTGCATAATTATTATACATTATGAATGTAAAACAGGTTGGAATAAAACATCAGCAAAGTGTGAGTAATCAAAAGTTCAAAACAACACAGCAGTGTCACACACACACACACACACACACACACACACACACACACAGACACACGGACACACGGACACACACACACACACACACACACACACACACACACACACACACACACACACACACACACACACACACACACACACACACACACACACACACACACACAGGTCAATTGGCATTGACCCAAAATGTCCCTCTATTCTCAAGCCATATTCGCTTAACAACACCACCAATTGCATCAAATATGCAGGGAACGATTAAACAAAAACAGACCATAATTACGGTAATTCAATCTCAATCTATTAGTGGACACTTGATTATGTATAATGGCCAGCTACCACATTTCTGCCAATACATGCACCACTTCAACTAGAACAGATTGAGCAGCAGAGAAGACAATGTCGCCACCACGCGGCGACTATCGGGATTACACTTTGATTAGCCTATAACAAGAGTTCACAATCAAAGATGTTTGGTGCAGAAGGGACAGACAGCGCTTCCCACTGCCTGACACACACACACACACACACACACACACACACACACACACACACACACACACACACACACACACACACACACACACACACACACACACACACACACACACACACACACACACACACACACACACAAATGTGGGATTTCAGAAAAAGAGGTGAATGACACGTTGGGCTACAAATTGGGAATGAACCAGACTATTTATCCTAAGGGTGCTGAATCCCAAAACTATTTGCTAGGGAAGTTTAGAGTTTTTGAAATTCCAATTTGCATAACAAGGTGGCTGCCAATTGCCAATTTAGAACCGTTCTTTAACTACTTCTATAGGCAAGCAGACAAAGCCTGAGTCTCATCATTCACATTTTTTTCCTCAGAACTCCCTCTAGGCTATAAAACCACCAGCAGAAGAGCGTAATAGACTGTATGGTCCTACCTCTTCCACGGTGAGCGGCATACAGATGCGGTACTCCTTCATCAACATAGTGGGTCCAGTATAGTAGTCAGTCTGTCAGGAGAAGAAGAGCAGATGTTCTGGGGATAGAGGCTCACTCATGTGCTCCTATTAGCTCCTTAGAGATGATGATGACTGTCTGGGAAGATGATGGATTCTTCACTTATTATGTTCCTCCAGTCCTCTCCTCTCCTCTCCTCAGCATCAGTCAGTGTAGTAGATGATGGATGGATTCTTCACTAGTTATGCTCCTCAGTCTCCTCAGCATCAGTCAGTACTCAGCATCAGTCAGTACTCAGCATCAGTCTCTCCTCAGCATCAGTTTCTCCTCAGCATCAGTCTCTCCTCAGCATCAGTCTCTCCTCAGCATCAGTTTCTCCTCAGCATCAGTTAGTACTCAGCATCAGTCTCTCCTCAGCATCAGTCTCTCCTCAGCATCAGTTTCTCCTCAGCATCAGTTAGTACTCAGCATCAGTCTCTCCTCAGCATCAGTCTCTCCTCAGCATCAGTTAGTACTCAGCATCAGTATCTCCTCAGCATCAGTCAGTAGGCTACTCAGCATCAGTCAGTAGTCAGCATCAGTCTCTCCTCAGTCAGTACTCAGCATCAGTCTCTCCTCAGTCAGTATCTCAGCATCAAGCCTCTGGCTGCTGCAGCCCGTTGTACTACGTGAGATCCAGCACCACCACCACTAAGCTGCTGCTGCTGCAGCTGTTACAAGACCAACAAACCGATGCCCCTCCAACTGTTCATGTTTGTATTTTATATTATAGGCTAATCAAGCAAAATCGCTTGCCTATAACTGTTTGCAATAGCCTACTACAAACGGAGCAAATTAGTCACCATATATAGGCTACTGAAGAAAGTTCGACGAAAAAACAACACTATAGTAGGCTATAAATTCGCTCCAAAATTGCAACATCCAGTCCCAGTTGTTGTTGTTATTATTATCATATCTTCATGTCTTCGGTGTTTCACTCGTTGCTATAATTAAAAGCCCTGCGTCCCGTACTCCCGTTACACTGCATGAGCTCGTGTCAGTCCAACATGCAGGGCAGTTCAAAGCGAAAGGACTTCTCTTATAATTTGCGTTATTATGATGTTAGCCAGGATAGACTGCCTGTCTGTACAGGTTGGTTTGTAAACAGAAGATCTCGTAGAAACGCTGGCTTGCGTTGCATGCAAAGTTGCCACATTTGGTGAGAGAAATAAGCAACCAGGTCTAGGAAAACAAGCCCAAAAGAAGCGACAATTAGGCCACATGAGCACTTTAAAGGAGTAAGTTCACCAAAGAAAATGACTTATTTGCTATCATTTACACACCCCATGAAGCCTTGAATTCATGGAGATTTTGTTTTTGTTGCATTCCTGAGCCAATAACTTGATGACCGGGTTATATATCGGGTTATATGTCAATAGGAGATTGAGACAATAATTTGATGAGACTAGAAATTAAGTCTTTTTTTGGGGGGTTAACTACAACTCCTTTAAACCTATATGCATCTCATCTGCTATTTTCATAAACAATCTTGAAATAAAATGTATGATATTTGGAAACGTTTTGAAACATTCTAACAACACATAGGCAACATATTAATTCGGGTGGGATTCATGATGATGATGAAATTTGAGAACCACCGGTTTTAAATAATAATTACAAAATTTGGAAACAAGCCCAAATAATCAACTAATATAATTTTGGGGAAAAAAAACGCAACCCGCAACTATACCAATATTTAGCCTACAAGCAACTCTAAAAATAATCCCAAAGTCGCTTATAATGAGCAGACTTGGCAACACTGAGCACAGAACGGAGGGGAGTGCAGTGGAAGAATAAAGCGCTTGGCTAAGAGGGGGGGGTGGGGGGGGGGTTCTATTCATAGATCATAGTAGTAGCACAATGGTGTTCACAGGGAATCCTAGAATAGCCACTGGGATCCTGCTTCTAAACAAGGGAGACGTATAGCTACATGCAGTGGTGGGAAAAGTAGCCTGGCTACTCACATGTTTTACTTAAGTAAAAGTTTCAATACTGCAATGTAGAAATACTCTGTTAAGTAAAAGTCCAGAATTCACAATGCACTTGAGTAAAAGTACAAAAGTACAAAACTATGTACATAAAGTACCAAAAGTAGAAAGTAGACACCTCATTATGCAGAATGTCCCATGGCCGTTTCACAAGTTTTCAAATGTATAACAATCTTTTGAAAATACAATCTCACAATGAGCTTGTAGATCTGCTATTTTCAAATGGCCAAAATGTACATGTAGAGCTGGTTAACCAATAACTCAAATCAATAACTTAATAAAGTTGTCAAATAATTGCAGTGGAGTAAAAGTACAATATTTGCCTCTGAGATGTAGTGGAGAGTACAAGTAATATAGTACTGACATTTGGAAATACTCCAGTAAAGTAAAAGCACCTGAAAATTGTACTACAGTACTTGAGTAAATGTAGACCTACTTAGTTACTTTCCACCACTGAGCTATACAGTACGTACAGTATGGGTCCATCTCACGGAACCTCTGAAAATTGGGTGCTGACATGGCGGGGAGAGGGGGAGTCAAAGCAGTATAGTATATAGCTTATTGCATAACTAAGCTACTATAATCTACCACCACATAAGACAGCCGAAAATAGCAGATATACAAGCTCACAGAGCTTGTAGATCGGCTATTTTTAGCAAAGCGGGTTGGTGTAGAGGGGGAAAGAAAGAGCAGATCAAGTACAAGTTCTCTAAGTATTGAGGGTTTAAGTGGTTGTCTGAAAATACATGTGAACATGAATCCAACACTGATGGCACTTGCTGTCAAACAAGTCAATGAAGCCATCTATGAAATCTATGAACAGGTTCAATCTATAACATGTTATACAATATAGTGGGGGAGGGAGGGGGGGGGGTCCCTGCTTCATCTCTCTCTCAGCTAAGGGGTCCCTGGCCTGAGAAACGTTGAAGACCCCTGACATACCGCAGTGCAGTCAGTGGACTCATTGCCATATGTTTTATCTTGTCACACAAACTACAGAGTTTGTGTTCAGATCTGCAACTATAGGTCTCTGTCCATGGTGCTGAAGTTGACCTGATTCCTCACTGGTTCAGTGGTTCTCAAAACGTTTGCAAATGACCAGTGGTGGAAAGTAACTAAGTAAATTCACTCAAGTACTGCACTTGAGTACAATTTTGACGAATTTATTTTACTTGAGCATTACCAATTTTCATATATATATATATACAAAATACCAGACTTGTATTTGTAACGGAGTATTTCTACATTGTGGTACTGATACTTTCACTTAAGTAAGACTAAGAAATATGAGTACTTCTTCTATTAGGCCTACTGTAAATGAAAATGCATTTGGCAGCTAGTGGACCGCCATCAGAACATAATGTTGTGTGCAATAGAATGTGTAAGCAGTGCTGCTTTACAACACTAGATGTCAGCAGAGATCTTCCATTGAGTGGTGGAAAGGAGAGGTGAGGTCCTATCAGTGTGATGCACCTGGGACTGTGAGACTTCTTCAAAATGTTCAAGTAAAATGTTGAGGTGTAGGTTTTACTTTATTTGAGTATTTACAATGTTAAATACTTTTACTTCTACCCCACCTCAGAGGCAAATATTGTACTTTTAACTCCGCTACAATTATATGAAAACCTTTGTATAGTTATTTTGTAGATGTTGATTGTTATTTCAAAACATACATTAACCACTGCCCTATACTGTATGTATTCTGGCTATCCCAACGCATTGTGAGCTTGCAGATCTGCTCTTTTCAAAATATTTGTACCTATACATCTTAAACTGTGAAATGGGACATTCTGCACAATGACTTTTACTTTAAGTATACAGTATTTTGATGCCAATACTTTTGTACTTTGACTCAAGTACATTTTGAATACAGGACTTATACTTGTAACGGAGTAAATCTACATTGCAGTATTGATAATTTTACTTAAGTAAAACATGCAAGTATTTCCTCCATCACTGGTACCAGGTCTATATCCTGTGATTAACATGACCAGAGTAGCTATAGTTCTAACCTACAGTATCTGAACCAGACGGCATATACTGAAAAAAGGCAAAATGTGTATGTTTTGTAATAATATGTATGTTTTGTAATAATAAATATGAATCTATAAAGTAACTTAGTTTTCTAGTAATTGTAGTGGTGTGAAAAGGTACCATATTTTCTTAGGAGACAGTGTAGTATAGATAAAAGTGTATATTAAAAAAACAAATGCTGAAAATAACAGTAGACCTACCTCAGAACTGTACTTAAGACTGTAGCATGCTCTGTTTCTACTCAGGGTGCTCCTCAACACCGCAGACAGACAGATAGCTAGATATATGCTGTTTTAGTACATTTTATTGGCTTCCCCCCCCCAGACACACTACATCAACATACACGGTCAGTGGTGCCTTAGTTCTCAGCCCAGCCATGCTGGGTCTGTTGCCTGCCACATGTTTTGGGCTCAGTTGTGTTTGTGTCTTCTGTGTGTGTGCAGAAAGCCTCAAACCCAGGTCCAGCACTCTACTAAATAGAGAGAATCTTCATTATCCATGAACACTAACACCTGGCACTCAATTAACCCTGGCACTGCTCCCATAAACTACTCCCTCCATCTCCACCCACAGCAAGAGCCCCAATCCCACCCCACTATACCACAAGTACATTACTTGAGTAAATGTACTTATTTGCTTTCCACCTCTGATTACCACATAAGGATAAGGATCAAAGCGTGCACATAAACACACAATAGAGAGCAGGTTCTGAGGAGATGAAAGGCCTACAGGAAAGATAGGGTCCACTCCACACATTGCTAAGACCAGTGGCGTAAAGTAAGTGCATGGACTCGATGTACTGAGGCCTACTTGAGTAAAATGTTGAGGTACTTTTGATTCACTTGAGCATTTCCAATGTTCAATACTTTTACTTAAATATTGTACTTTTTACTTCACTACAATTATTTGAAAACTTTAGTTACTAGTTACTTTGTAGATTTGAATTATTATTACATACATTAACCACTTCACCCCTATTTAAACTTAGGCTATTTGAAAATAGCAGATCTACAAGCTCACAATGCGTCTCAATGCCACTCGTTGTGAGCTTGTAGAACTGCTCTTTTTAAAAGATTCTTAAACATTTTATACTTTTGAAATCTGTGAAATGGGACATTCTGCATAACGAGTACTTTTACTGTTGGTACTTTAAGTACATTTTGATGCCAATACTTTTGTACTTTTACTCAAATAAACTTGTATTACCGGAGTTGTACTTAACAGAGTATTTCTACATTAGAGTATTGTTATGATTTTCTTTCTTTTAGGTCTTTTAAGTCTTTCAAAATCTGGTCAGATGAGTGTGGTCAAGAAGAAGTGAGTGGACATCACAAAGTGAGAGTTAGGTCCAGCAGAAAAAGGAGCGATGCGCATCTGGGAACTGCATTGGAAGAAGACGAGGAGTCTAGATTCAGCAGAGTTCTTACTTTATTAACGACAGGACAGTGATATAAATATACATAGGGTTCAATACTGTGGAACATCCCATTTGAGGCGGACTCAAAGGGAAGGGTTAAACTGGTTACAAATAAGGTAGTCTCTCTATATGTTTGTGTGACCCGAGGTGCAAAAGTTCATGGCGAAGTTGCTGGTGGAACACGCAGCATCGGTAGCGCACAGACATCCTGTCTGTTAGGGTCACAGGAAGTGCCGTGGCAGGTGTTCTTCGTTCTGAGTTGCCATAGCTGGCCACATCCAACCACACCACGGTGGGTTTTGTGTGGTCTAGAACGGGTCGTGTTGCAGTGTACATCTGTTGCCTTCTTTCATGTTCAGGTGTATTAAAATGTCAAGGTAACTAGACACCTGTTTAATACCTGAAACACAGGAGTGAACACAACTATGAATGAAAAACAATATCTATTAGCTCTGGTCATTGAGAGGCCATATAGAGCATAGCAGTGGCAGCCATTTTGTGGTTCCACATATAGAAAGCCCATTCATTCAGCCCATAGAGGTTTCCGAAAAATATGTATTTATATACATTATTTTAAGCCTGGAACCAAGCTATCCAGGCTCCTGGTGAATCATGACCATAAAACATTTGATTCTGTGTAAACACATATTTGAAAACCGCAAAAAAAGGGTAGTTATTACATATAGTATAGAATATGATAATACAAAAAAAATATTAAAATTATTATTTGAATTAATATTTGAATTGACTCATTCAACACTATTGTGCTCACCTGTAGCCTGGAATCCAATCTGATTCGCTCCGGTCAGCAGACCTTCTTTTTTCACCTTGTCTGGGTCATTTATACGTTCCACGATCCAGTCCTTTGGAGATTTTATCCTGTCCTCTGCAGCTAGTATATATGTTATTCTTAACCCTAAAAATAACATTTTAGATGTAGATGTCAGTACCTTCTTTTTATATACCTTGGTGTAATGCAGGTTATCAGTTGCCAGATTTCGCAAAAGAAACAAGCGGCCGTGTTGATAAAAACAAGCCCAAAAGAAGCAACTATAGGCTATTTTTTTCCCACTTTTACATCGGCTGTTTGAAAATAGCAGATCAACAAGCCCACAACATATCACATCATGACACGTTGTGAGCTTGTAGATATGCTATTTTAAAAAAATATTGGGAAACAAAGTAAAATATTCAAACATTTTTGAAACATTTTATCAACACAAATCTTGTATGGGAGTCCCTGGCACAGATGTGGGTTTGCGACAAATACATATTAATCTGGGGGTCCTTGACATGAAAAAAAAGTGGGAACCACTGGTTTAAAAAACATTAGAAAGCAAGCCCAATGAAGCGACTACACTTTTTTTTTTTTTTAAATGCTTTTTTTATAAGCAGACATGGCAACACGGGTAACGAGTGTATTAGGAGCCCCTTTGATCTCGCCGCCCTTAGCGGTGACATCAAAGCGTGACGTTACTCTCTCTTCTACACTTGCTGCGCGCGCGCTACCCCCCCCCCCCCAAACACACACACACACACACACACACACACACACACACACACACACACGACGACACACGGTTTGTTAACAAGTTTGGAAGTAACAAAAGACTCTTATAGTTAAATAAACAACTGATAATATAACGTTACTCCACATAGACGTCGAGTAGCCTAACCTACAGTTGTCAGTGTTTAGGTCCAGGTGGTGAAAACAAGCTGTTAAAACAAGAGAAGAGAATTATCTCTCCATCCAACAAACAGGTGAGTTTTACTGCAGGTGTGTGTTAGCTTAGTCTCAAACTTTTCCATGTCAAGGACCCCCAAATTGACACTTATTAGCCCGCGGACCCCCATTTGAAAAGATATGCCAGGACCCCCATAAGAGAAGATTGTTTACTGCTCTAGCAGTGATTCTCAACCATTTTAATTTCAAGGACCCCCCAGTTTGACATGCATTTAGGCTACGGACCCCCATTTAATGATATTTCTATCTCTGGCACCCCAATTTATATTGTAAAATCAATGTTATTTTGAGAGTGTACAAAATGGAACCAAATGGACCAGTTCCATTTGTACACCCTCAGAGTTGCAGACCCATAAGGGTCCATTTGGTTCCTAACTATCCATCATTTAGCTGGGGACCCCCTGGAACTCCCTCAAGGACCCCTGGGGAGAACCAATGGCTTAGCTCAGTGGTTCTAAAACTTTTCATGTCTAGGACCCCAACATTGACACATAATAGTGGAAAAAGTACTCAAAAGTTTTACTTAAGTAAAAGTATCAACACTGCAATGTAGAATAAGTACTCTGTTACA
>NC_139948.1:46372854-46652854 GCF_963454915.1 Gymnoscopelus microlampas
ATGAGCAGACACACTATACAAATTAAGCTGATAAATGGGCACTCTCTCCTGATTGGCTGAAACGTTGTCACCTACCTGAAATAAAATGTATGTTCTGTTTATTAAAGAGCTGGAGAGACAGGGAGACTCCTGTTTCTGAACAAACACTCTATAGAAATGATTACTATCAGAATATAGTGCTTTAACCTTTTAACAAAACACTTTTCAACCGAAAAATATCACTTACCCTACCTTTAATAAAATGTAAAAATGCAATGTTGATGAAAATATTCTGATAAATCTAAATGGCGTTTTTTTTTGTTAATATGAGCTGCTTTTAGAAGCAATTGAAAATACAAATTATGTTGTGTAGCCTATACTTAGTTGACGCCCCCTAGTGGCACTGTGCTTGAATATCTGCCAGCTCTCCAAGATGATCAAAAGCTTAAGACTTAATGCCACTTTTGTGAACCACTTGAACCCCCAGCATCCCTATTCTGGGGGGAACATTCAGCAAAAATAGCCAATCTACAAGGTCACAACGCGTTGCGCGTTGTGAGCTTGTAGATCTGCTATTTTTGGGTTGAGTGAAAGAAGAGCATACCAAATGCACTCTTTACAGGTCCGTTTTTTATCAAGTATAGAGTGTTTAAGTGGTCCTGAATTTGCATCCTAACAAAAGCTTATTCATCCTAGTGTATGACGGAGGACAATTTCACGATAAATTAAGATCTCTGCGATACGATTATTGTGACAGTTGTGACAGGATACAGTACACGTATACAGTAGCCTCAATTCACTGGCTCCCTGTACATTTTAGAATGATTTTTCAATTATATTTCAATAAATGGCAGATCTACAAGCTCATGTGCCGAGCTTATAGATCTGCTCACTTGAATTAATGTTTGTTTTTCTTTCTTTCTTTCTTTCTTTCTTTCTTTCTTTCTTTCTTTCTTTCTTTCTTTCTTTCTTTCTTTCTTTCTTTCAGTATAACACCCTCCCCGACACCGCTGGAAGGCTCAACCCGAGGATGTCCTTAGAGATGGAGATCTCTCTCTATCCATCGATTTGTCTGCATGGGGGGGGGGGGGATTCCTCCGCGCCAACGGCCCTGGTCTTCCGTGGTCTCCACCGTGGATCGATTGCCGATTGACGCAAAATTCCACGACAGTGTGTATGATGCGTCTTCATTGATGCAGAATTCCACCACAGTGCGTATGTGTCTTCGGTGGTCTCCGCCGTCGGTCTCCGCCAAAGACCTCGGCCAGCCGGGGGTTTCCTCTGAAGACGACTCAAAGTAGGAACCTCTTTAGGGCTGTCACGATTATGACGTTTAACTTGACGATTAATTGTCGCTGAAATAATTAAGATTAACGACTGAATTGCGTTGAACTAACATTATGAATAAAACATTGTCTGGCTTTTTTAGACTTCGTAAACAAAAGCCGCACAGGGCAGATATGATGCAGCATAATTCAATAACTTTATACTTTAAAAAATGAATGAAATGAATAGTGGAAATAGGCGATCTACAAGCTCAAAACGTGTCACGTTGTGACACGTTTTGAGCTTGTAGATTGGCTATTTCCAAATGTTTGAAAATGTTTCAACATGGAAACGATTATGACGATAATGACTATTATCCCCAAAAAGTATTGCGATTATCTCAAATACTTGTGATTAGGTGATTATGTACTGTAAAGAATTTTCCTTTTCCTTTGCTGGATGCTGCAGCTGCTTCATGCTGCAGTTTGTTGGATGGTGCTTGTGGCGTATGCTTGTTGGATGGTGCTTGTGTCGTATGTGTGCTGATGTGGTTAAAGATGTTGCTCTGCTGCTTTTTTCCCAGGTTTTTTTTTTCAGGTTGTGGAATCGAACACCGACGTTGAATCTACGACTATGTTGGTAGTTTTGTTTTCAGGTTGAATCTACGACTATGTTTGTAGTGTAGTTTACTAGTTTTTGCATTCAATATGTTTTTAGACATAAGCCTCTGTAAATCCGGGCATGGACCTGGTCATTTCGGGGGGCTGGGGGCGTGCGGGCGTTCACACTAATCACAACTAATCACAGCAACTATTTCTCATTTCCCGCCCACATTTGGAGTTACATCATGGCAAGGTACAATCCAAACCTCTACAAAGTGTGTGTGTGTGTGTGTGTGTGTGTGTGTGTGTGTGTGTGTGTGTGTGTGTGTGTGTGTGTGTGTGTGTGTGTGTGTGTGTGTGTGTGTGTGTGTGTGTGTGTGTGTGTGTAAATCAAATGTAGCTGTGACAACGTGTGGGTCCAGCAGACTCCCACTCCTGCTTCCAGGAGGCCTCCATCCATGCCTTTGTAGACAGGTCCTCAGGGATAGAACTGAGCATCTCTTGTTGTATAAAACCAATTAAATAAAGTTTGTTATTTAGAACCTTTTAATATTTGCAATTTGAATACAATATTGAAAACTTCTCTTAAATTAGTTTATTCATCAATTAAAGGTCGTTCAGCATAATTTGAGTAGCAAAGAATTAATAAAAACATATGAATAGTGATTAATAGGATGATTGGCTCAATTTACCCTGGGGCATTTGGTTCACTTTACCCCACAGTATAGCTCGTCGGGTTAGGCATGTAACCCGAAATACCCGGGTTCCGACCCGTACCCGGCTCGGTCACGGGTCCATTCACAAGATGTGACTCCGGGTCCGGGTCGGAGCCGGTACAGTCCGTCTCGGGTCTCGGTTCTCCGACTGTGAAATGGACGGTTCCACTAATACCCGAGTTGACCAGGCGAGCGGGTTTCTCGGGGCTCAGACTGTGAAATGCACGGTTCCATTAATACCCGAGTGGAGGGAGGGAGGTCGGTCGCTCAGAAGACAGACTGGCAGTGACGCAGTCAATGACTGGCTGCTATTTATATTATCATATCACTACATAATGTTATATCATTGACCTAAATGGCGATATATTAACAAGGATAGGATGATTAAAACATATTTATGTCTGTATTAGCCTTGATGATCGTCTTTCTTGACCGAAGGCTCTGTCTGTATTAGGAACAATTTGGACAGGGGTGGAAAACTTTAGAACTTTAGTGGCGCATTACTTTACCTGAGTTACATCTTCTGATAGTTGTACTTGAATGTTGACATGAGATAATAATCCTGTTTAGTGTTTCACTACCACGAGCAAAGACTACAGCGCATATTAACGGCGCTGATCAACACACATGTTGAAAAGCTAGGACAAAGATACCAAGGATTCGACAGTGATGTCACTATGCAACAAGGAAGTAGCGACGGACGCTACGCCATGTTCGAAGTTGTTTTAAAGATAGCAACTTTAGCAAGGATTCGTCGGCGATGACATCACCGACGAATCCTTGGACATATTTTACCCACTCATTTATATACACCAGTTATATCAAATATTGTCGATTAACGTAACGCTTTGGTTAATGGTTAAAAATGGTAAAATAATCAAGTTAATATCAACATGTTGTTACTCAAAGGATTTGAGTCAAAGCACAATGGAAACTCCAAAGCCAATTATAATGTTAAACAACATTAAATGTGGTTTAACATTAGAAATTAAAGTGGATTATAGTTGGCAATGAAGAAGGATTACAAACATATAGAACGTGGATTTATTTTTGTATAGCTGTCCAATGAGCATTGACTGGGATTATACATTATAATCATGGAGGCTATACATTTATAGGTAAGAAAGTATGAAATAAGTCTTATTTAACGCTGGACAACTTGTACTAATGACGTTGGCAAACAATTTTGCGTTCAGGTTTTTCGGAGGCTCGGGTTATGTACGGGTTCAGCTCTTGTATGTCACGGTTCTATACGGGTCGGTTCCCGACAGCTCTCGTGCTGTTCGGGTCCGGATCTCAATTTCTAACAATGGCACGGGTCCATTCGGTTACGGGTATTTTTTTGGCGGGTCCACTCGGGTATCGGTCCTTCATATTGGACCATAGGCCGGGTCCATTCGGTTCCGGGTAAAAAAATCACGGGTCCATTTGGGTTCGGGTATTTATATTTGACCCGTGAAGACCTCTACCCCACAGCCACCATTTCAGACGAAATTGGTTAGAACAATACTTCAGACAATTTCTTTGCTAAATTATTCACATGATTTTATCCATTGGCAAATCACCAATATGTAGCCTATGATTTATATTTTTAGACCTTGTTAAATTTTCTTTGATGACCTGATGTGTAGACATCTTACTTTGACAGACACAGTTTATTTTGTGTGTGTGTAAAAGAATGTTTTCCACTTGCCCATGTGCTTCCAAACATCACAGCCAGGTGTAAATGGTGGATGTTTACTAGATTTAAAACACCGGAAAGCATCTGTGTCAATTTAGATTTTAGCGTTGGCCATTAAAAAAATAGCAGATCTGCAAGCTTATAGCGTGGCACAGAGTGCCACGCTATGAGTTTGTAGATCTGCTATAAAACATAGGTTAACTTCACATAGGTTTAAAAATAAAATGAAAAGACATTTTGTAGAATCGGCCTCGGGTCTTAAAGGGAAAAAGGGGGGTGGTTCAACTTACCCACCGGCTCATTTTACCCCGTTCTCCCAAGTTATTGTTTTGAAAAGCGCATTGCATCAAATACATATATACAATCATATTCATTAAAGGAGTCGTTCACCCAAAACATTTCTTATTGAAACATTGAAGACATTGAAGTCATGGAGTTTTTAGTTTTTGTCAAATTACTAAACCAATACTTTGATGACCCCAGTCATCAAAGTATTGGTTTAGGATTGTGACAAAAACAAATGATCTCCATGAATTCAAGACTTCATGGGGTGTGTAATTGATAGAAAATAAGTTTTTTTTGGCGTGAACTACTTTAATGATAGATGTATAGTCATGCATAATTCAGTGGTGATATATTGCACATTTATACTTGTATTTATTGATAGAATAGGCTATACATGTACATTCATGTGCAGATGTCCAGTGACGTCTTATTCTTATCTCTCACCTCTTACCTGTTCCTCTCTTGTTTCATTTTGCTGCTACAAGTTCCAACACCTTAACTTTCCCACAGGGACAGTTTGTGACAGCAGTACCTCCAAACTTCCAGCAGAGGGTGATCACTTTTCACAAACAGAACTGGGTTTCACACCATAAGTCATTACACCTTACAAGTATATTAGAGTGATATTTAGTGCAATGTCAGACAAGACATTAACATTAACAACAAAACTGAAAATATATATCATTAGGAAATATCCTTTATTCAGATACAGCTGAGACATGAAAGTAAAGCAGAGGTTTCAAAGTTTTGTTAAAAAGATAAATAATTACATATTAACACAGATTTGAGTCACTTTTTAATTGAACATTTAACATGGTTTATTAAAACTCTTTTATTAAAGATTGCGACCGTATGTAAAGGCTAAAGTAAAATGCAGCTCATACAGGTTTGTTATTCTAGTCTTTGTTTCTTCTTCTTCCCATTCCTACAGTAAGCTTGATCCACTTTAAAATGTCCCCCTCCATCTTGTTATGAAGTGTATGGAACCAAGCATGAATGCAGTTCCTGCCACACACAGCAGACCTTTCCTGCTGATTAAGAACATTCCTATTGCTTGAAACTGTTTACCAGAAAACCTCTCCCACCTCCCTTTGTTCAGCCCTGATACAGTAGCTTCATAGTATTTCTCCTGAATAAGCACACAAATGACACCCCACATGTTACTAGCAATTACTTAGTTACTGCATTATTAAAGTAATGAGTTATTTGGAAAAGTTACTATTGCAATATTAGTTTTTGCTTCAATATTTATACATGCTATTTTAGTGTTGCTGTAGCACAGTGTGAGACAAGACAATTCTCAACTTTCATCTATCATTGTAGCTGTTACCACTATGATGAATGGTAGTAAAACACAACTCAACCGTCGATGTAGGAACTAGGAAGCATGTCTCCAACAACATACCTTAATATCAGTCTGTTTAGTTCTAACTTATAGACTGGAGCAGATGGTGATAGAAAGCTTGACCTCGCATTTGTGTGGGTTTATTCTGTGTCTGTGCGTGTGTGCATGTGTGCGTGCATGTGTGCGTGCATGTGCTACAAGGACCATACTTTATGGGGATTTTTTTTGGTGACTCAACAATTGCAATTTAAAAGATGAAATAAAGCATACATTGGTAGCCTGCATAGGAATATGTATTAGAAAATATATTTATAACAATGTGATTCCTGCTAAAATTGTGTCTTATCAAAACTTAGTTTAAAAGCTACGGAAAAGTGTTTCTATACACATTTCTAAACGGAAGCATACAGTATATAGCGTATATCTTTTGCCAGAGCCTTAAAAATGCATTGACAGACTCTTCATTTCAAAAACAAATTAAACAGACTTAATGGAAGCATACATTTTCCTTTTTTCAGTTGTCAGTGTGTGACCCCATCATCGCCTTCTCACTTGGGATCACTACTCCCGAACCATAGTTTGAGACATAACAAAAACCTAAAATGAATGCAGCTCCTGTCATACACAGCAGGCCTTTCCTGCTGCAACAGAACTTTCGTACTGTGATCAGAGACAACTCCTTCTGCCTTTTCACTTTTTAGAGTGACTGGTTCAAAACCTAAATTACAGTCAAACACTTTCTTTCCCATGATGGTGTTTCCTGATGAACTCTTCCCCACTTTCTCCTGACCTACCAACACCACTCTCACTTCAGACCCTGAAAACAACAGAGGTTAAACATGGACATTAGTCTGGATTCTAGCAACTTATTAATGGGAAGGAAAATAAAACTAGGCTATTATAGAATCACAAAATATTATTACAAGATGCATTTTGAACACTATAGTCTTTAACAAGAAGCACAGAAGAACAAATAGTCTTGTCACAATTATTGTTTTTTATTGAGAAAATGCTTGTGAGAATATACAGAATTTGACACATTATCATCATGAATAATCAATTCAACTATAACATTAACCACATGGACAGTGTTTTCCATACACACATTTGTTAATGGGTAAACATGTTGCTAAAAGTTTTATTAATTACTCAAAGCATTTGAAAACAGATGGACAAAATCAATAAAATAAATGTTTTTCATATTAATGTTTTAAATAATTGTATAATGTAATATCATTTATAATGTATAACAATTGTACGATCTCAAAATAAGATATACAAACTGAGTTAATGATTTGAGACAAGCAAGTAGAGTGTACCATGATTAAAGGAGGAATGGAGATGATGGTCTAGTGACCCAAATGTCTTCTATTAAAGATTTGACACTGATTCTGTTGTTATTTTAACATAATTAAGAAGATGCTTTGCTCATGACAAGATTTAACCATAGAAATATCTATTCATTATGATATGATCAGCTTAAATTGCTGAACAGCAGATGCAAACTTAAAAATCACACCCAGCGTGAAGTGAGTGGTGCCTTCGAGTTAATTTAATTACATTTTTTAAGTATTTTTAGTCAATTTATGGACTAGCATAACCGGTTGCATCTTTGTGTTGCAATCAGCTGCAGCTGTCGAGGCCGTGCTCATACATACAAACATAATGGACATACAGACTAACACACTCGGTCAGTTGATGGAGTGGTTGGCACCACTCAAAAACTACTGTGATATGCAATGGTCTGAAACGCAAGCTCCTACTTCAGCACCTACAGTAATACCCTCTCCAGCACCTACTAGACCTCCATGCCCTGCACCAATAACACCACCAACAGCACCGCCTGCAATCACAAATGTGACTTTCCTAATGAAGCTATTATCTATCTCAGCTCTCTTTCTTGCTTTTTTCTCTGACAGTCCAGGTTCTTTTCGCAGGATCTTTCTCACTTCCTCTGTTATGGCTTCCTCAGCCTCTTTGAACAACGCATCGGTGTAGTTGCGTCCTCCATTTTTCTTCACCATTTCATTGATCTTCCTCAGTAGTTCAGTGACCTGCTCCTGAGGTGCTTTGCTTTTGTCTCTGTTGTTAAAAAGATGATATCCTCCTTTGCATTGTTTGACAAAGGTGTTGAGATCTTCTTTTCCACTGATTAACTCCTCTATCTTAGCTCCTTCAGCCTCCAGATCATCTCCCCTGGTGAACAAGACCATTGTATAACATTCTGCCTGTTTTCCAAAGGTCATCTGGATCATCTTTACTGTGTGTTTTTCTTCTGGTGTAAATCGCCCTGCCTGGATCACAACCAGGAACACATGGGGACCAGGAGATGACATAGAGATGCATTGCTTAAGCTCATTCAGTGCTTCTTTCATTTCCCTTTTGCCAAACAAACCTGGAGTATCAACAATGGACACATACTGTGTGCCCGACTGTCCATCTTGTTTTGAACACTTCTCTGTCACATTTGAAAAACACATATTGGATTCAAAAGCATTTCTTCCCAAGATTGTGTTTCCTGAAGCACTCTTCCCAACTCCAGTCTTTCCAACAAGGACAATCCGTAGAACATGATCATCTTCTTTTTTTGATTGCTCTGTTGAGAGTTTAACAAGCATGTTATTAATAATGATATAATCCAAGTCTGCTTAATCCTGTGTTGTCTAGCCAGGACTGCATGAAGTCCTAAACTTCATGCACTTTTCTACACTTGTGAAAACCTCTTTTGCAACTACCTTTGCCCAAAAAATACATTCATGCTGCCATTAATTGGGGCATAGTTACGGTTAGGCAACTTTACTTTATTTGTTTATTTGGTAGGGACAGTGCACATTAATGAACACTAAAACATGATTTTGATTATTATTTTTTGAATAACTACTCAGTGGTTGCAAGTCTGGTTGTTCTTTAACCTTTGTTTGAGTTGGCCTTTGAACTGAAGGTTGTGAGGATAGGGCTTTTCATACCCTCACTTTCATCAATTGGTTGGTTAAAGCATGGATTTAATTTTCAGTTGCTGGAATGGTTAGGTGTATGCATGGGTTTAATTAATTACATTTAGTTAAGACTATAGGCACTGTTTCAGTTTAGGCATGGTTTGGTGTGGTTAATGTTAGGGTAAGGTTATGAAAGGGTTCTAACCATGGAACGGACCCTTTTTGCGAACGCAGCGGAAGGAGGCGCGCATACTATGGAGCATACTATGAAAACGTGCTGTCTTTGTGTCTCTGTCTGTCTGTGTGCAGTATGTGTGCAGCCACACCCCCATGTGACTCACGCTCTCATTGGCTGCCCCCCTGTGACTCATGCTGTCATTGCCTGCATGCACTACAGTGTGGCTGAAATTCGCCTGTGCCCCAGGGTGACTAAATACACTCCTCTGAGAAAAATATAGCAGCGACAGTCAAAAAAAACACATCTACAAGCATCTACACGAGTTCATCTATTGGGATATCTAAGAATTCCATGTAATTTCTGCATATTTCAGGCCGGATGGCAAGTTGAAAACGCCGTAGTTTGAGAACAGTTTGCCCCAAAAAGAAAAACATGCCTGAAATCCGCCTGCCCCTCGGTGTACACTCCTCTCAGATAAATATAGCAGCTACAGTCAAAAATAACACATCTACAAGCATCTACACGAGTTCATCTATTGGGATATCTAATAATTCCATGTCATTTCTGAATATTTCAGCCCGGATGGCAAGTTGAAAACGCTGTAGTTTCAGAACAGTTTGCCCCAATCCGCCTGCCCCTCGGTGACTAATTATACTCCTCTGACATAAATATAGCAGCTACAGTCAAAAATAACACATCTACAAGCATCTACACGAGTTCATCTATTGGGATATCTAAGAATTCCATGTCATTTGTGCATATTTCAGGCCGGATGGCAAGTAATTACTCATTCCTTTCTATTCTTATTGTTATTTTCGAGCTGCGTTCGCTTCCAGCGTTCGCGTGTCTTACTTGTAACATAAAAAAGCTGAAGGTATGTTAATGGTGGGTGTGTTTCATATGTAGGTGTTTCTGTGTGCCATCTGGAAGTGACAGTAACACACACACACACACACACACACACACACACACACACACACACACACACACACACACACACACACACACACGAGATGTACTGTAGCACATACTCCTGTATGTGCACATCCAACACACACATACATATGTATACATAAGTGAATAGACACCCATGTTACTTCCACATATAAAGGCTGTGTCGGACAAAAGAAACCTCGCCCTGTTCCCCCTGTTCCTCACACCGGTCACACTATGAAGCAGTGCCAGATTGAACCTGTGACTTTTTTCTAATGAACCATTTTTACTAAAGAAAAGTTACGACCTGAGTCCCACATTTATTCCATCCTGCAAAACACCCATACAGTATATACGACATTTCACCACACTTGTCACAATTATATTTTTTTATTGAGAAAATGCTTGTGAGAAGATACAGAATTAGACACATGAATAATCAATTCAACTTTAACAAAAAACACTTGGACAGTGTTTTCAACACACAAAATTGTACATACCATGTTGATAAATATTCATTACTCAAAACATGCATTTGAAAACAGAGATGGACAAAATCAATCAAGTAAATGTTTGTCATATTAACGTTTTAAAGACATTAAGATTACAGATTATAACAATAGTATGAGCTCATGATAAGATAAACAAACTGGGGTAATGATTTGGGACAATTATGGAAGTAGAGTGAACCATGATAGGAAAGGAGGAATGGAGATGATGGCCTATTGACCTAAATGTCTACTCAATATTTGACACATGATTATGTTGTTATTTTAACATAATTAAGAAGATGCTTTGCTCATGAAAAGCTTGAACTATAGAAAACTCTGTTACAATTAATTATGATGTGATCAGCTTAAACTGATGAGCAGCAGATGCAAACAGAAAATTACTGTAATATGCATTTGTCTGCTCTCTCAGCTCTCTTTCTCGCTTCTTCCTGTGACAGTCCAGGTTCTTTAAGCATGATATTTCTTATTTCCTCTGTTATGGATTTCTCAGCCTCTTTGAACAACGCATCGGTGTAGTTGCGTCCTCCATTTTTCTTCACCATTTCATTGATCTTCCTCAGTAGTGCAGTGACCTGCTCCTGAGGTGCTTTGCTTTTGTCTCTGTTGTTAAAAACATGATATCCTCCTTTGCATTGTTCGACCAAGGTGTTGAGACCTTCTTGTCCACTGATCACCTCATCTATATGTGTCCCTTCCTCCTCCAGATCATCTCCCCTGGTGAACAGGACCATTGTATAACATTCTGCCTGTTTTCCAAAGGTCATCTGGATCATCTTTACTGTGTGTTTTTCTTCTGGTGTAAATTGTCCTGCCTGGAGCACAATCAGGAACACATGGGGACCAGGAGATGACATAGGGATGCATTTCTTAATCTCATTCAGTGCTTCTTCCATTTCCATGTTGCCAAACAAACCTGGAGTATCAACAATGGACACAAACTGTGTGCCAGACTGTCCTCTTTGTTTCGAACACTTCTCTGTCACAGGAGAAGAAGATATCTTGGAATAAAAAGCATGTTTTCCCAAGATTGTGTTTCCTGAAGCACTCTTCCCAACTCCAGTATTTCCAACAAGAACAATCCGTAGAACATGAACAGACTGTACATCTTCTTTTTTTGATTGCTCTGTTGAGAGTTTAACAAGCATGTTATTGATAATTATATGTTTCAGTTTAGCTTAATCCTGTCTTGTCTAGCCAGGACTGCATGAAATCATACACTTCATGCACTATAGCTATACTTGTGGAAACCTCTTTTGCACTACCTTTGTCCAAAAATTACATTCATGCTGCCATTGATTGGTCAGGGGCATAGCTATGGTTATGCAACTTTACTTCACTTTACTTTATTTGTTTATTTCTTAGGGACAGTGCACATTAATGAAAACTAAAACATGATTTTGAATTATGAGTATAACTACTCTCATTGGTCGCAAGTCTTGTTGTTCTTTACGCATTGTTTGAGTTGGCCTTTGAACTGAAGGTTGTGAGGATAGGGCTTTTCATACCCTCACAACCTTCACTTTCATCGATTGGTTGGTTTGGGCATGGTTTATGCATGGGTTTAATTAATGAAATGTTGTTAAGACCATAGGTTTAGGCGTGGTTTGGTGTGGTTAAGGTTAGGGTAAGGTTATGAAAGGGTTCTAACCATGGAACAGACCCTTTTCATATAAAAAAGCTGAAGCTACTAATGTTAATGGTGGGTGTGTTTAATACAAATAGGTGTTTCTGTGTGCCATCAGGAAGGTACAGTAACTGTACAGGAGCTGTCCATTTTGACACACTGAAATACCTAAATATTAAATCTGGAATATGATCATTCATTGTCAGTATTAAAGCCCATGGGCTAGCTATAGCCTGAAACCACACAGCAAGCATTTGATTGGTTTAACACAGTGGTTCTCAAAATGGGGCAGAGGGAACATCAGGAGTCCTTGAGAGGGTTTCAGGGGGTCCTCAACAAAATGTGATAATGTCTTATGTAAATCGGTTTGACCACACAATGCTTGGGCTATTCAAAAAATATTCTACATGCTTTGAACAATTTTGAATAATTTAGAAAACAAAAATACACAATGTATCTATTATATTATACTATTTTGTATGATTTATTATTATAAAATATTTTCAGATGGGGGTCCATGTGGTCCATGACATTAACTGATTACCTGCCAAAGACGTATATATACGTCTTTTAATAATCAGCTGTTGTCCGCCAAAGACGTATATATACGTCTTTGAAAAAAAGGAAAAAAAAAAAAAAAAAAATTCAATTTTTTTTTTTTTTTTTTTTTTTTAATTTTTTTTATAATTTCAACCCTTGTCGAATTACGAACAGATTAGGAGCTAAAAATGTTCGAAGATTTGCTGCTCCATTCACTTCAATGTTAAAATTCAAACGGACAAACAATTCACTTTGTTTTTTGGTTTAAAACTACTGGTTTTGAGCTATATTGAAACATCAAACAACACATGTCAACGAGGTCAAAATGACCTCGTTGACATTTGTGAAACCACACCTGAATCTCATCTGTGATTAGAAACCATCTGGGGATCAATCATACTGGAGGAAAAAAATCTGTGGCTACGCGAACAGGTACCAAAATCATGGCAAAACCCTGGCAGAGGCTACAGACTGTTCTGAAAAAACTCTGGCAGGCATTGTGTTAAAAAGTTTGAGAACCATTGCGTCAGGTTGACTGCCCTGCATTCATTCAAGTTCAGCTCATTCATTGCTTCACCTCCACGTCAGAGACAGACGTAAAGAATGAGACGTCACATCCCTAATGGCGTTTATAAAATAAATTATAAAATGTTCCCTTTGTTGTGTACAAAAGTCAGTGATTACTACAGACTTTGAATAATGCATTAAGGGTTTCATAATTCAGCAGGATATCATTATCAAGAATACATTTGCAAGCATTTTTGGCAGAAAGTAATAGGTTACAAATGGTTGGTTTCAACCAACCATTTGTAGCCTGATCTAATAGGAACACATGACAATTAACCACACATGACATCAGAATAACTTACAATACTCTGTAAGACTAGGTTGCACCCCCATGGGTTAACTTTTACACTTGATTAAGTCAAGGTTTATCTACCTTTAACCCTCATTAAAACTAAACCTTTGGCAAGCTATGTTTACTGTTCCATAGATTAAATTAATATCTCTTGCACCATTCATTTTAAACCAATTTTAAAACTGGATTAGCAGTTATAAAACCACCCCTGGAGAAGGTTTAAATTGTGCTAATTTCAGTATTATTGACAACATGGCTAAATTCACTCAATAGGATTAGATAATTAATTGGTTCTCAAACTTTTTAATTTCAGGACCACCATAACTCAGAATTGCAGACCTGTAAGGGTCTATTTGGAATAAGATAATGAATGATATCAATAGTGCATGACATGGCGAAAGGGCTTTTTCTGTGTGGAGTTTGCATGTTCTCCCCGTGTCTCCTAGGGTAGGTACCCTCACAAAAACATACAGTAATCCTGGTCACTATACTGCCTCCCCCTGGCCAGCCGGGGCGCCTGATGGAGGGGAAGGGAACTGGTTGGAATAACGTGTTCCTTCCACGCACTACGTCCAACCAGGGAAACTCTCCCCTGTCAGGTGACAGGAAGGTCAGTAGGCTCTCATGCATTGAAGGAGGCATGAGCTCGGCCCTGGCCTCCCTAGGTTGGCAGAGGGAAGGTAGTGCCCAGGATTACATAGACAATTGGCACTGGGTGTTAAAATAGGGTTACAAAATCGTGGGATAAAAAATTAAGGAAAAAAAAAATAGTGCATGACAGCAGCTTAGATCATTCAGACTTTTCAAGGAGCTAGTGTATATTATTCTCACATCCAGCAATTCCAGGTTTATTTACAGTGAATATCTGTTATCTACTGCATTGATTAGACCCTCCAGAAAAACATGATTATGCGATCGCATAATTCATTGCATAATCAACCAAATGGCGCAGATTATGCAGGGGTAAATCTTTTTTCAAAAAGGGCACACATTCAACGCAATAATCGCATATTTCCAAGCAAAATATGCAAAATAATAGCTTGCTTGATTTCACAATCCCCGCATTTTTCCACATACATTTTATGAAGTCATCGCCTCACCAGTTTGTTCAAGTTCACACACAGAAGCAAAACAAATTGTGGTGTGCCGTGAGAAAACAGTGCTCCGGTGTGTGTGTGTGTGTGTGTGTGTGTGTACGCGTTTGTGTGTGTGCTGGCTGCAACTCTGCGCAGAGTGCAGCAGAGGATACACTCTCCTCCCTTGCTCAATAATGTAGCCTAAATTAACCCTCTCCGTAAAAATTCAAGAAACTTTCGTAATGACAATTTTAAGTTTATCCTACTTGATGCGACGTCCATTGCACTTCTTGTAAACTGAGTTTGAAACGTTGTTCAAAAAAGTATTCAGAAAACTAGCCCTAGAATGTCTGTGATCTTACATACATTTCATGTATTCCAATTATACACAGCCATAGATCGGGTCTATCCCCGCCCGGTTAGCAGACTGAGACGGGGGGGGCATAAAACTTCCCAATAATTAATTCCTGCGACTTGGAGTCAGATATTGTCATCTAGTTTCATATCCATTTGAAAGTTCTGGAAGAAAACGTGTGTTCAGTAAAATATCTCTACTTTTCCACAAGCTTCACACAGACAACATTCTCTGTCAGCGATTCAACATTCTCTGTCAGTGATTTATATGTTCAGTCCAGAAATTACTGCTGGACTGAACATATAAAAAATTCCCTTGGGAACAGTCTGTGTTTGGGAAGCACAAATGTATGGGGCACACAATTGACAGGTGCGTTGTGATTAGTGTGGGGTAATTAATCACACCACCTGTCAATTGTGTGCCCCATACATTTGTGCTTCCCAAAGGAAGTTTTGATATATTCAGTCCTGCACTCATTTCTGGGCCCTCGCCTGGAGAGAATGTCATCCGTGTGAAGCTTGTGGAAAAGTACACACGCAGCTCCTTGAAGTTTTATGCGGGCCAGATCAGTCTGCTAACCGGGCGGGGATAGGACCAATCTATGGCTTTGTATTTGGAAAACATGAAATGTATGTAAGATCACAGACATGGGCATAGGGCTATCAGAAAACCAGCTCCTCAGACAAAAGTAGTAGTATTCCATGGAAGCTGATAGGAACAACACTTGTAAGTGTTAGTAGTTCACTTAGCAATGACATAAGGTAATGTGTTTGCCTTGACGGACGATAATTGATAGGCAGAGAGGTGACAAAGGTTAGCTTTTTTGCCTTGAAAATAATGAAAGGCAGACAAAATTATGATTTCTGTTTTGTATCGCTCAACTCACTCAAGGACCCCTAAATTAATATTTAGACTGTGGACCCCCATCTGAAAAATATTTGTACCAGGGACTCCCCATACAAGATTTGTGTTGCTTCAAGAATTCCACATTTTTCAACTGTTTTCAAGATTACTTTGAAAATAGCAGATCTACACACTCACAACACGTCGCATTAGTAAAATGTTGTGAGCTTGTAAATCGGCTATTTTCAAATAGCCAGTTTACTGTATATATTATGATTAAAGTGGTTCTTTTTATATTTGTCCCCATATCCCACTTTAAGATCCAATACCATAGGATGTAGAAAACTCACTTTTTTAAATCAAAACGCAAATTTAGCATTTTTTAGCAATTTTAGCAAATTCACACAATTTCACCACATAAATTCACATAAAACCACCGCATATTCCATAGCATAATCGGGGATTTTTGCCTGCGTTTTCCGGAGGGTCTAATTGATTAACCACACCATAACCACTTGGTTGGAAGTCTGTTAAGACAGATCTTTCCTCCTTCTAGAAACTAGTGTCATACTATCTCTGTAAATTCAGTAGCATCAACTTCCCCCAATCAATCAATCAATCAATCAATCAATCAATCAACATCCTTTACTTTCTTTACTCTTTTCTAGTGGATCTGTGGAGATATCATGTGCACCAAAAAGCTCAAATAATTTGAACTTTGGAAACATGGTGGCTGAGTCCTATATTTAGCTCTGCTCACACATTGCAAAGTGCAGCAAAAATCAACAATAACATATTAATAGAAGTACTGTGTACTACCAGTATAGGGGTCTTTAACAAAAGATATAATATATAGTTCATATATCGTTGTTGTCGGGTGGAAACCTTGTAAACTGTGCCTTTTTTGTTATGATTTTAAAAGTGATTAAAAAGACTCAAAATAGCCTATCTATAGGCTCACAACACCTCGCAATGTGAGGTGTTGTGAGCTTGTAGATCGGCTGTTTTCACTATACTTTTGTGTGACACTCTTGTATGATGAAGTAGGGCATTAATTTACGGGGAAAAAATACAATTTGAAACATGGAGATGAAAGGTTTCTGCATGACAGCAACGATATGATGCCTTCATATGATGACCTGAGCAGCAGTAGATAAGTACTTACCAGAATGAGAAAGTTTGCTGGCCATGGTTGTGTCGGTAGTTGATTGATGGTGGTCGGTTGGTAGGTAGGTTGGTAGTTGATTAATGGTAGTTGGTAGTTGATTAATGGTGTCTTGTCAGTGGTCTGGTCTTGTGGCTAAAGATTTAGATTTCTTCCACACTATTTTATAGAATCCTTCCAGTCCCCACCCCTCAACACATCATCTGTAATGCAACCAATGGTAACTTGACAACATGATGAAAGGACTACAAGGGGAATTTATCGCTTGAGCTACATGGTGTTTTATGCTTTTGAACGATATGAAAATAATATTTTGGATACAGGTCCAGTGGGCACCTAAACCCTGTGGCCAATGTTCAATTGGCTGTTTTCTCTTTTTTTTTCAAATAAAGAATAATTGTATGCTTTGGAAAATGGTTGGACATAATGTAAAGTATACATGATTTTAACATGGACAGTACATCATTATCAAACCCTTTACCCTTCAACGCCAAAATGCTATCACAGGTTTTGTATTAATTTGTAGCATTTGGCCATAATAGTCTAGCAGCACATTTTGAGATACCCCTACTAGCCCAGGCGTTTCGGGCCAGAATCGTGCACTTTACGATACAAGCATGAAATTTGGCACACAGTTAGAGCATGCCATAAGGAACATTTTTGGCTATAGGGCCATCGCAGATTTGTCCTGTGGTAACCATGGCAGCCATTTTCCAAAATGGCCTCCATCTGCTGTTATTTTACCAATAACTCAGGTGCTAGGCCACCTAGGATCTTGATTCTGGTGACTAATCCTACATTTTCAAGGATGAGGAATACAGCGGTACTATTTACAACATTCTACTACCTAACTACATATATCTGGCATTCAGTTAATTAAATAATAATAAACCCATCCAAATATGTAATGATGTAGTACAGTAGATGTTTTCAAACTGACACGTGAGAGTCAAGAATGCAGTACTTCACTGTTTCTTTTATTAGTAGTAGTATTGCATAATTATTTTCAATGGACTATAAGACACAACAAAGGCAGAGTACTCATGAGTCATAGCCTAATGGCATATAGACCAATTATTTGTTTACCAACATTGAGACTGGACACACAGGTGATTGTTTCACGCAATCAATTCTCAACCTGTTGTTTTGGGGTGCGCTGATTTCAGCACACCCCAACCCCCTCTTGTGTGTTGGCTAGTGAGGCACGTCCTAGCGAGACCTGATAGAATGGGTTTCATTGTGCGGATACTGGTTCCGCGCAGACTGGTTCTCATCAGTGTGACGTCGTCTGTTAAGGGGTCTATTCAATAAAGCCAGATAATCTACACAATGTTAGTTGCACAGTCCACCACAGTAGCAAAGGGCAGTACACTGAAGTGCTGCCTTAACACATCTGCATTGTCCACTGCATCCCTTTTTGCAACCACAGCGGAGGAGTTCCCGAAAGGCCAGGCTCGCTTCTGTGTGGTCCAGTGCACTTCCCATCCTCCTGTCAAGCTTTATTGTCAGATCACAGGTTTACAAGTGTAAAGAAGTGGATTCAATTATTTGTATTCACCTGTCCCCTTCCTCTTCCACCCCCATTCACCTGGGGATGGGAGTTCAGGGGCTGCAACCATCGCCTGTCCCCAACAGTGGCCAGCTTGGTAGGCTGCCCTCTTTGTATGTTGAATCAGTGCAGCTCGTGTTGGGGGGAGTCCATCAATTGTTCTGCCCTTCTGGGTGAATAGCTGCTTCCGTGCCCGTTCACTGATGCCTCGCCGCTAGTGCGGTCATAGAGCAATACCACAAAACGCTCCAGAGTCTGGGATGGCAGCTAAGGAACTGAAGGCACCATAGGTTTTCCAGGTCTCCCATGCCGTCTTCTTGCCTCTGCCTCCAAAAGATGACACTGTGTCACATCCAGTAAAGGCATGGAACATGGGTAAGGCTAAGCATCGATCTGGGCCTAATGCCCTTGCCATCTCATGAGCTGCTAAGTTACGGAAACTTTTCCCAGTTCCACAAGCAACCCACAGCTCAGTCAAGTGGAGGGCTGACGTTACTGCCAGGACCAGCACATCCGTGTCTACTGTGCGTATTGTCACCTTGCTATACCCTTTCTTCACAGCATCTCACTTTGCCAGCCTAGGCTGGCTCAGGGTGGAAGACAGGGTTATACAATTAAAAATGGGACTGGTCTTCAAAATTGTAAATGCAGATTTGCCCGAAATGCCCCCTATACCTGCATATCTGTATAAGTACCTCGAAAAAGTTAGTGACACCCACAGTCACAAAACTAGAGGGAGCGTAAACAACAATCTGGTAACACCCACCCATAAAACAAACATGGGCAAATTCTCCTTCTATAGCACTGCCACCAAGGAATGGAATAGTCTAACCCCATCCCTCAAAAAATGCAGTTCGCTGGGCTCATTCAAAACAGCCCTAAAAACTCATCTTTCTGGAGGCCTAAAGAGGAGCTAGTACCAGTTTCCCTGTAGACAGATGACCCCCCCCCCCTCCCCCTTTTTTGTACACACTTTTTATTTTTATTTTGATCATGTTTTGTTTTTGTATATATTTCATTATTTTCCCATGACCTTTTTTGTACATAATGGTATATATTTTTTTCCCTCTGTATTCTTATGTTGATTTTTGAACTGTTTGGTTGCTACTATATATGTCTATGAAATTAATTCAAGGACCCCAATGGAAACAAGCCCGCAAGGACTTTTTTGGCCGGACCTTTTAGACAAAAGCATTATAAATGTAACTGTGTTGTTTTACATTCTTTTGCCTAATAAAAATCTCAATCTCAATCTTCTAGGTGTAATATGACACGAGTATCAGCCTCCTCATGTACTGTAGTTAGTTAGGTAGTTACTAGCATGTTGTGAATAGTATCACTGTTTTCCTCATCCTTGAAAATGTAGGATTAGTCACCAGAATCAAGATCCTAGGTGGTCTAGCACCTGAGTCATTGGTAAAATGACAGCAGGTGGTGGCCATTTTGAAAGATGGCTGCCATGGTTACCACAAGACAATTCTAAATAGTACCACTGTATTCCTCATACTTGAAAATGTAGGATTTAGTCACCAGAATCAAGATCCTAGGTGGTCTAGCACCTGAGTTATTGGTAAAATAACAGCAGATGGAGACCATTTTGGAAAATGGCTGCCATGGTTACCACAGGACAAATCTGCGATGGCCCTATAGCCAAAAATGATCCTTATGGCATGCTCTAACTGTGTGCCAAATTTCATGCTTGTATCGTAAAGTGCACGATTCCATCAAAATATGGCCCGAAACGCCTGGGCTATACCCGAGTTAGAACAAAACACTGCCATGTTTTTCTTATCTTTAGGGTCTGCCATTAATGAAATGGATTGTTGTGAAAAAACAAAACAAATTTGGCTGCTATTTAGTCCTATCCCAATCTATGAAAAAGGCCAGTCTGAATAGGGCAAAGTGACAAAAAAGCCTATAACTTGAGAATGCTCACTCTTATCTTCATGAAATTTGCTGAGGTATGAATCAGGTGCCTACCCTACATCACCAAAGAGTCAGAATGTAATTTACCTAAAGAAATACTGAATCCTTTAAACATACCTTTAGTTTATGTGGAAATTGTACTCCTTTAATTTTTCTCATTTAAGAAAAAAACTAAATTCCTGTCTAATATGCTGTTGCTGGATTTCCTAGGATGCTATTAAACAATATCCAGTGGTTGTATGGAGATATATACTACAGTTTTTCCCCCCGATTTATTTAAGATGTATTTAGACATAACCCCTCCCCTGAAAAAGACAAATTAGGTCATTCTGAATGGGAGTTAGGTGTTAATAATATTGTGTGTGTGTGTGTGTGTGTGTGTGTGTGTGTGTGTGTGTGTGTGTGTGTGTGTGTGTGTGTGTGTGTGTGTGTGTGTTTGCGTGTGTGTGTGTGTGTGTGTGTGTGTGTGTGCGTGCAATTCTTCCAAGTCCCCAAAAAAGGCTTAGGGAGAAGCTTGTCGGGCCCTACCCCTGGTAATATTTTCAAAATAATAATAATAAATTATTATAAATATATATCTTTTCATTAATCATTCATTTACACGCTTCTTGTTAATGTAATTCCAAATGATGTTTGGTTTCTGTTTAGATATTTTGTTTAAATCTTTGTCTAAATCTTCTTCATATAGGTGTCTTTTTTCTCCTTAATTTTTTTTTTTTTATAATCAGCTACTATCTAAGGGAAAGTTTTGCTTCTTATTCAATCACCTGCTCCTGCTATTTGGCACATACTTAATCTCTATTTTTATTAACTTCACTTTTAATCAACTCAATTCACTGTTTACAGCATAGTCAGAGAAGTATTTTCCCAGTCAAATATTTCCAGTGCTCTAAGTGCTGCCTCAAAATTCCCCATATTGTTTTTTTCCCCCTTAATTTTAGTTTTTCATAGTTTTTGTACAACATATGACGTTGAATCAAGCTAAAGCTGTATAGGACTAGCCTGAGTTATAGTTGTACAACAGTGTACAAATTAGCCATTAAGTCTTTGGGTACAGTTCAGATTAAGTGATGTGGTAAATGAAGCATAACTGAAGCAGACTGCGGGTTACCAGGCCTAGCTGCTTAAAAGAAGAAGAGAAGACGTCCAGATCAGGTTCAGAATCATTATCCGGTTTATTCAGCATTCAGTATAACAGCATAAGCACCAGGGAGCCCTCTCCCCAGCCTCACGGCGTGGGGAGTGAGACAGTACTTTTCAGTTCACATTTCAGTTCACCTTTTAAACACAGTACTTCACATTAAAATAAGAGGAGGTTCATGTGGGTGGTGGTCAGTGAGAATCCCCCCACCTAGACAAAGTTCAAGCTCTTAAGTCCTTTGATCAATGGCCCTAAATGGTAATGTCTCTCTGACTGCTTCCTGCATCCTGCTGTGAAGGTGTGACCAAGATGAGGCCACTCTCTGATCAAACTGTCTTCAATTTAACAATAGAGAGAGTCCTTGTATTAGCTATGCAGACGCTAGGCTGGGTCTGTAGCTTTACTTTTCACATGTCTATCTGGTTTATACTTAAGCAATAGCCTAAGGTCCATAATACATTACAAATACACGACAGTGACAAGGGTCACGGGTCAGAAGGAGGAGGCGGAGACAGTGATCGTTCAGCCTCTCTGTGGCATATTTACTGAAGCCAGTTTGTTGTATGTGTGCTGTACAGAAAAGAACAGAGGCCTATTTGGAATCAATAAACATATTCAATACATATAATAATACATTTTATTCATATACAATTATTGAAATAGAAAACAATGAATCAATCTTCAGAATAAAATCAATGTATTCAAATCATCATTCAGTAGTCAATAACAAAAAAACAGAGGCGACAGAATCTGAAGCCGACTCAGCGCTATTCGAGTTGCGTTCCGATAGGTACAGAGAATCGTAAATCACCCCCCCCCCCCCCCCCCCCAATAGTCTTGGAAAATACAGGCATGAGTGGGAATCATAAAAAACTTGATTTGAGGAATGGGAATTAATAAAGTAAACTGCAAGGTATATTGGTGAATGTTGTATGTGGTGCATGGCGTGTGTAGTCCGTCAGACCGACAGCTTAGTGCAACAGTCCTGTAACATCACAACACAACAACTAATGGATCAAAAGTAAATAAAAGAAAATTATGGTAAATAAATAAATAAACACATACGCGCGCACGCGCGCGCACACACACACACACACACACACACACACATACACACACACTGTGTATGAATTGTCAGTCAGTCCAGCGTCTCAGTGGGGTGCTTAAGTTCATGTTGCACGGCCACAACAAACTTATTATGGAATACTGTAATCAAGTAATTGTACATTTTGTCATACATCATTCTGTGAATATCAGCACATTCAGCAAATTTCTTCCAAAGTGAATTCCTAAGAGAAGTCGAGTCAGATTCATGAAATGTTCTTAGGCTCTGCCTGCAGTCACACCTGTGTGTGATTGCTGCACACAGAAATCACAGGAAATCACACAGAGAAATAAAGTTGAGAGAATGAAGTAAAGAATACCTAAACTAAAGCCTAAAGATGGTGGAACACCAGACTCCAAACATAAAAATAAAATATAGCTGCAAGCAGCGATAATACGGGGCCAGGAGAGAGAAAGAGAAATGATAATTCCTTTAACAGGTCAGTTCATGAAAGTCCTTGCGGTCTTGTTTCCAATGAGGGCCTGTGAGCAATTAGGGGTTAAGAGTCTTGCTCAGGGAAAATTTTCATTTCATCGACACATTTGCTGACCTGGCCTGGAATCGTACCTGGGTCAACCAGAGCCTCTGGCTCCCTAACCACTCAGCTATGGCCGACCCTCAGAGAGAGAGAGAGAGAGAGAGAGAGAGAGAGAGAGAGAGAGAGAGAGAGAGAGAGAGAGAGAGAGAGAGAGAGAGAGAGAGAGAGAGAGAGAGAGAGAGAGAGAGAGAGAGAGAGAGAGAGAGAGAGAGAGAGAGAGAGAGAGAATGAATAGATTGAAGAGACAGAGACATGGAAACGGAATAGATTGACGATAGAAATTGAAGAGACAGAGATAGAGACATGGAAACGGAATAGATTGAAGATAGAAACTGAATAGATTGAAGAGAGAGAGAGCCATGGAAACGGAATAGACTGAGCGATAATACGGGGCCAGAGAGAGAGAGAGAGAGAGAGAGAGAGAGGGGCAGACAGACATGGAAACTAGAGAGAGAGGGGAGAGAGAAACACTATGTGTAAACCCAAGAATGCCAAATCATGATCACCTCAATACATTGTCAGGGACAGGGACCGTACCAGCAACCCACGGACTCACAAGCTGCCTCTCTTCTCAATGAGCTAGATATATGGCCTCCCTGACAGTGTCTGTTGCCATCTATAATTATTTTCGTCCATTATGAACCAAGCCTCTGTGTCCTAAATACTCTAGATAACTGGTTCACAAACCATTAAGCAATAAAGATTTTTTTTTGTCTCCTCAGAACGAACTAGTGAAAGTTGCCGATCTACAAGCTGTTGTTTGATTGTAGATCGGCTATTTTCACAATGAAGTATGTCATACATTGAAAAAACATACTCTCTCAAATAAGCATTTAAGGTTATCTTTAACAATTGTATTAAAATTGTATTAATTGACACAATCATGTTGTGTGCAATGCAACTTGAAGAAGTCTGCATCAAGTGAGACTTGAACTGGCGATCTTCAGGTTGTGAGGCACACACAATAAATCTCAAAGATTGTGAGATTTATTTCTTGATAGTTTTTCATGACCATCTATCATATGGCTGAGTTTCGTAAAAAGCGTATGCACGGTTCAGCCAGAACTGCGAAAAGTGGCAGAAGAAGAAGAAATGCCAATATCAAAACGGGTCCATGCTGGAAGCCTGGCCCCGTAATAAACAAAACTATTTCACTATTCGCTGAAACCAGTGGTGCAATGCTCACTGGACGGCCTTGCACGCCGTGCCGGACCGTATTTGACGAGGAGCACGCGCAGGCACACGCATAGATTTAAAACTACTTTAAATTCGCACCTCAACAACATTTTCAAAGGTTCCCGACTCACACCTAGCGAATTAACATAGGAATAAGCCTATATGCATATCAATTGTCCATTGTGTGACTTGCAGTGTAGGTGTTAAGCGACGTGCGCGTCACGTCATTGAAATAGAGTGCAAGAACATACCAAATGAGCATTGCATGCCTGACCGAAACAAAGGCAGTTTTGTGTTGTTGAAAGTTTCGGTGACTAGCGAAATAGCTTTGTTTATTTTTTATGTAAGTTGAAGACCTCGCACGGTTTTCCTTTGCCTCTAGGGAGTGTGTGTGCAAAGTTTCACGGAAAACATTTCCTGTTGGAAACCACGCCAGTAGAAAACATTTCCTGTAGGAAACCACGCCAGTGGAAAACATTTCCTGTAGGAAACCACGCCATTGAAAAACGGCTTGTCTCGTTGTCTGCTGCTGTTGCACAGCAACAGAAGGCTACTGACGTCAGGTGCACTAGACTAGACCAGTGGTTCTCAACCTGTGGCTCGGGACCCCCAGGGGTATCCCCACATGATTTTTGGGGGGTCCCCAGATGACAGTCAAGTGTTTAAGACCTCTTTAATACCTAAAGAAAGAAAGAAAGGCCATTACTGCATCAAAGGTAATAAACAAACTATATAACTGGTCAAACATTTGCCAAATTGTTAAATAATATAAGAAAGAGGCAAACATTGTGAAAATAGCAGACCTACAAGCTCACTGTAGATTGGCTATTTTCACAATATTTATCTGTGTAACCGAGTCAAACTTTTTAATTTTAAATGTAATGCCTCAACTCCTAAGTCCAAGTGCTTGTCAGGGTGGGGGGGTCCCCAGTTCAAATATGATTATTTTGGGGGTCCCCAGTTAAATTATAGTAAAATTATATGTAAGAAATAAAGACAGACCCACATGATATAACGTTGTACAACCACTAGTGCACGTCAAGTGCAGTTAAAGGGATATTTCGCTTTCAAAATATTTTTGGGTCATTTTATCATCTACTCAGGTGCTGTGAGCCCCCTGGACACCTTTTAAGTTGCTTGATTCAGTATTTAGATATTCATTTTATCAGACACGCCCCCTTCCTATACAAACCCATTGTAACTTCAAACTCCATTTTAACCATGTTAGATTCATCGGAAACACCCGTCCTTGGTTTTGGTGACTGACATTGTCCTTCTAATATGTGAGGAGACTGTGTTTTTTCAATTACTTTTTCCATATTTTTTTTCATGTTTTCAGCGGCAACCTATGAATGATCCCTTGACTGCGAGAAGAATGATAGAAGCAGAAATGACGTCATCCCCCCAAAAAATCTCTGTTGACTCCCATGTTATGAGATGTAGAAAAACACTTCTAGCTCGGATTTCTTCTTTTTTTGGTGAAAACAAGCCATATTCAACTGCCGAAAACAACAGAACGGACGATCGCGGCAAAAAATGTTTTTGTTATACTGACATGATACTGACATGATGCTGACCATGATACTGACATTATACTGACATGATACTGACCATGATACTGACCATGATACTGACATTATACTGACATGATACTGACCATGATACTGACCATGATACTGACATTATACTGACATGATACTGACATGATGCTGATCATGATACTGACATGATACTGACATTATACTGACATGATACTGACATTATACTGACATTATACTGACCATGATACTACATTACATTACATTACAGTAATTTAGCAGACGCTCTTATCCAAAGCGACTTACAATAAGTGCATTTAACATAGGTAGGCAAGAAATCTACTAATCACCAGAAGTTTTAAGGGCATTCTCTTCTAAAACAAGCAAGTAAGAGTATACCTAGCGCTAAGGTAAAAGTGCAGTATATTAGCTACCTACTTTCTTAAACAGATGAGACAAATAGAAAAATCAAATGAGCAAGAGCTAATACTAACAATTATACTAACATGATACTAACAAGGATACTTATCTGACATGATAATGACACTTTTCTGAACAATTTGAGCCGTTATTACATTATGAACTGTTACACATTATGAGCACATTATGAGCACATTATGAGCGACAACGCAAGGTTCTTAATGTAACACATTATTACATTATTACATTATGCAAAAATATGTTATTACGTTATGCGCTCATGATTTTATTACATTATGAGCTGATTATTACATTATGAGCTTTTATTACATTAAGTTTATTACATTATGAACTGTTATTACATTATGAGTTGCTACATGGCGCTATAACTGGCCGATTCGTGTTTTTATCTATAACTGCATCGATGTGTGTAAAACTTTGTAAGCGCACTCCCTAGAGACCAAGGAAAAACCTTTGCCCTGCATTCTAAACATATTAAGCCTTTTATAGCGCCGCCAGGAGGCCAACTTATGTAAAACATTTTTTTTAATATTAAGCCTTCAAATTGTATCCAAATTTCACTTAAATCGATACACATGATATAGTCATGTGATTACCATGAATTTGTTTGATTTTTCATATTCCATCCTGATTGGCTAAGATTGACATCTAAAGTGATGTCCGTTTTGAACAAAATGCCAAAAATCATGAATACAGCGTCCGATTGCGGTGAAACTTTGCATGTGCATTGGCACTACGTTGAGGAAAAAATGCCACCCTTTTTGACTTTGCCCAATTATAGCACCACCAGTAGGCCGATTTTTGCAACACTTTTCTTTTTTATAATACTCCTACAAATGTTATCCAAACATCATGCAAATCGGTACACATTATCACTATAGTCAAGTGATCAAGATGGTTCCGTCCCATTTTTCATATTCCATCATGAACATTCCCAACATTGCTGGCCCACAATAACCTACCTGACCTGGCGGAGACCTGTGCTCCGAGGAGCACTTTTTCTAGTTTACTATACTATATTTAATGTGCTGTATATGGACATGTACCTGAACCTTGAATGTTATGAAATAAGTCATGAAGGACAAGTCACACATTAGAGGGTGTCCTGAACTACTCTAGATCACTGGTTCACAAACCATTTACCAATTACTAATAGACATTTTTTGTCTCCTCGGAACCGAAACCAGTGAAAGCAGCAGATCTACAAGCTCAGAAACACGTTGCCATCTGAAAAGTTGTGAGATTGTAGATCGGCTATTCTCAGAATGAAGTATGTCATATATTGAAATAAAATACTCTCAAATAAGAATTTCAGGTTATCTTTAACAATTACAGATGCATTAATTGACACCACCATGTTGTGTGCAATGCAACTTAGATGAAGTCTGCATCAAGTGAGGCTTGAACTGGCAACTTTGAGGTTGAGAGGCACAAGCTTAAGCGAGAAGCTATTGGGCCAACAGACCAAAGTCAGTGAATAAGGAGGTCAGACTGATGATACCGTTTCACGCAAATAGATGAAAAATCCAGGGTTTAAAAGTGTTTTTCAAACTGCTCCAAATTGCGGACAATATAAGGGCGAGGCTTACTGGTCAAAGTGATATATGTGTTCCTCATGAGTCAAGGCACAAGTGTAAGCAAGTTTCACGACTTTCGGCCAAATGAGGCATGACTTTTGCCTGTTTAAAGTTTGCATTTTCCAAGAATTGCTATAGCGCCCCTCTTTGACTAATTGGAGTAAGATTGGTTTCAGTGATATTTGGAATGACCCTCTATATTACCGCAAAGTTTCAAAGAAATGTGAGTCTGCATGTATGTGTTAGGGGCAGATGAATAATTGTCATAAAACTGCAATATTCATTGGCTCATTAAAGCTTATTTTTTTCACTTAGAAAAAAATCCGCTACCACCGTTTTGTCGGCATGGGTCCAAAGTTTATGTGTAAACAGTTTTGTGCAGATTGCTCTAAAATCCCAGGAGGAGATAGATTTTAGCTTTTTTTCATATTATTCAAAATGGTGGGAGATCTAAAGGTCAGAGGTCAAAAGTCAGACCACGAAAGTTGTTCGGCATGTGTGTATCGAGGTTTCATGGCCGTAGGTAAAACAGGAAATGAGTTGTACCTGTTCAAAGTTGGCACTTTCAATTGAGTGCTATAGCGCCACCCTTTGACGAATGACTGTGAGATTAATTTCTTGATAGTTTTCCATGACACACTACCATATGGCCGAGTTTCGTAAAAAGCGACAGCACGGTTAAGCCAGAACTAAGATTAGCCTTCAATTGAGAGGGAGCGAAAAACAATTAGCAATATAGTTGCAAGCAGCGATAATACGGGGCCAGTGAATAGAGAGAGAGAGAGACATGGAAACAGAATAGATTGAAGAGAGAGAGAGTGACATGGAAACAATAGATTGATGAGAGAGAGAGATGGAAATATAATGGTTTGATTGGACATCTCAACCTACTGCCATTAACAGGATTCGAACTCTCAACCTTCAGACTAATAGGCTGCAACACTACCTATAGTGCTATAGCTTTGTCCAGGCTGATATTGTCTGTTGAAGATCATAAACTCTTGCCTTCTTTCATGAACCAAGCCCCTGTTTCACTAACACTAAGATCACTCGTTCACAAACCATTTACCAATGAAGAAATTGTACATCTCCTCAGAACCAAAACTAGTGAAAGTAGCCGATCTACAAGCTCACAAACCATGAAAAGTTGTGAGATTGTAGATCAGCTATTTTCAGATAAAGTATGTCATACGTTGAAAAAACTTACTCTCAAATAAGCATTTCAGGTTATCTTTACCATTTGCACATGTATTCATTGATACAGTCATGTTGTTTGCAATTCAACTTAAATTAAGTCTGCATCAAGTGAGGCTTGAACTGGCGACCTTGAGATTGTGAGGCATTCATTTAAGGGAGACGCCATTGGCCCAACAGACAAGTAACTGTGAAAAAGGAGATCACACAGATGATACAGTTTCACGCAAATAGCTGAAAAATCCTGGGTTTAAGTGTTTTTCAAACTGCTCAAAATTGCGGACAATCTAAGGGCGGAGCTTAATGGTCAAATCGATACATGTGTTCCTCATGAGTCACGGCACATGTGTAAGCAAGTTTCACGACTTTCGGCCAAACGAGGCATGACTTATGCCTGTTTAAAGTCTGCCTTTTCAAAAAATTGCTATAGCGCCCCCTTTTGGCCAATTGGAGTGAGATTTGTTTCAGTGATATTTGGAATGACCCTGTACATTTCTGCAAAGTTTCAAAGAAATGTGAGTCTGCATGTATGTTTTAGGCACAGATGAATAATTTTCATAAAACTGTAATAGTTCAAATCTATCTCCTCCTGGGATTTTTGAGCAATCTGCACGAAACGTTTAACACTTGAACTTTGGACCACTGCCTACAAAAAATTCCAACGGATTTTCCATAAGTGAAAAAATGCAGAAGTTAGGAGCCAATGACTGTTTTACATATAATTCAAAATGGTGGGCGATCTAAAGGTCAGAGGTCAAAAGTCAGACCACGAAAGTTGTTCGGCATGTGTGTATCGAGGTTTCATGGCCGTAGGTAAAACAGGAAATGAGTTGTACCTGTTCAAAGTTGGCACTTTCAATTGAGTGCTATAGCGCCACCCTTTGACGAATGACTGTGAGATTAATTTCTTGATAGTTTTCCATGACACACTACCATATGGCCGAGTTTCGTAAAAAGCGACAGCACGGTTAAGCCAGAACTAAGATTAGCCTTCAATTGAGAGGGAGCGAAAAACAATTAGCAATATAGCTGCAAGCAGCGATAATACGGGGCCAGTGAATAGAGAGAGAGAGAGACATGGAAACAGAATAGATTGAAGAGAGAGAGAGTGACATGGAAACAATAGATTGATGAGAGAGAGAGATGGAAACATAATGGTTTGATTGGACATCTCAACCTACTGCCATTAACAGGATTTGAACTCTCAACCTTCAGACTAATAGGCTGCAACACTACCTATAGTGCTATAGCTTTGTCCAGGCTGATATTGTCTGTTGAAGATCATAAACTCTTGCCTTCTTTCATGAACCAAGCCCCTGTTTCACTAACACTAAGATCACTCGTTCACAAACCATTTACCAATGAAGAAATTGTACATCTCCTCACAACCAAAACTAGTGAAAGTAGCCGATCTACAAGCTCACAAACCATGAAAAGTTGTGAGATTGTAGATCAGCTATTTTCAGATAAAGTATGTCATACGTTGAAAAAACTTACTCTCAAATAAGCATTTCAGGTTATCTTTACCATTTGCACATGTATTCATTGATACAGTCATGTTGTTTGCAATTCAACTTAAATTAAGTCTGCATCAAGTGAGGCTTGAACTGGCGACCTTGAGATTGTGAGGCATTCATTTAAGGGAGACGCCATTGGCCCAACAGACAAGTAACTGTGAAAAAGGAGATCACACAGATGATACAGTTTCACGCAAATAGCTGAAAAATCCTGGGTTTAAGTGTTTTTCAAACTGCTAAAAATTGCGGAAAATCTAAGGGCGGAGCTTAATGGTCAAATCGATACGTGTGTTCCTCATGAGTCAAGGCACATGTGTAAGCAAGTTTCACGACTCTCGGCCAAACGAGGCATGACTTATGCCTGTTTAAAGTCTGCCTTTTCAAAAAATTGCTATAGCGCCCCCTTTTGGCCAATTGGAGTAAGATTGGTTTCAGTGATATTTGGAATGACCCTGTACATTTCTGCAAAGTTTCAAAGAAATGTGAGTCTGCATGTATGTTTTAGGCACAGATGAATAATTTTCTTTAAACTGTAATAGTTAAAATCTATCTCCTCCTGGGATTTTTGAGCAATCTGCACGAAACGTTTAGCACTTGAACCTTGGGCCACTGCCTACAAAAATTTCCAACGGATTTTCCATAAGTGAAAAAATGCAGAAGTTAGGAGCCAATGACTGTTTTTCATATAATTCAAAATGGTGGGAGATCTAAAGGTCAGAGGTCAAAAGTCAGAGGGTGAAAGTTGTTCAGCATGAGGAGACGCATATGTGTATCCAAGTTTCATGGCTGTAGGTCAAACAGGGCATGAGTTGTACCTGGTCAAAGTTGGCATTTTCAATTGAGTGCTATAGCGCCACCTTTGGACGAAAGATTGTGAGAATTATTTTTTGATCGTTTTTCATGACCATCTACCATATGGCCGAGTTTCGTAAAAAGCGACAGCGCGGTTCAGCCAGAACTGCGAAAAGTGGCAGAAGAAGAAGAAGAAGAAGTGACAGAATACTGCCAATAACAATACGTGTACAGAGCAGAGCTCTGTCCCCGTATTAAATATTTCTGTGGAGGTACTTCTGAAGTGAACAGCAAATTATTTTATTTAATTAATGAATGTATTTTATTATTTCTCTCACATTAATCAACATATCACCACTCGACATCAATGTAAATTTGCTGAAATTAGCTGTTAAAAATGTTATCCATATTTCATGTTCAGGAGTAGCGTTAGTAGTGGATATAAAACATTTTAGTACTGAAAGCTGGTGGGTGGATATAGAGGGTCTTTAAGGTATCAGCTGCTTGGTATGTAATGGGGTGGAAATAGGGGTGTGGTGGGTGATATGGTGGTGCAAGGAGGGGTGTAGGGGGCTGTGTGGGGTATGGGGATGGGTGTGACGGGTGGGTATAGGGGGGCTTTCAGGTAGGAAGGGGACTTGAAAATGTGGGTGTGGCGAATGTCGGGATATGGGGGTGGGGGTATGGGGGGGCGATGAGGGTGGGTTGGGTGGGGGGTTATGGGGTGGGTATGGGGCTTGGGCTTCAACTCAACCGGGTCTGTTTGGGTTAGATGCATTTGGCTGCAGACCCCCACCTGAAAATATTTTCTGCTAGGGAAATGTTTTCAAGATGTATCAAAATGTTTCGAAAATAGCCGATCTACAAGTTCAAAATTGCCAGTAATGGGACGCGTTGTGAGCTTGTAGATCAGCTATTTTCAAACAAAGTATAAAATAGGGTTAAAGTGATTAAACTGTTCCTCGTTTGCTGTGGACCCCCTGGAACAGCTTCAAGGACCCCTGGGGGTCCCCAGACCACACCTTTGAGAACCTTTTTTGCTCTAAAGATATGATAAAAATATTATTGTTATTTAAATCCTATATTATACAACTGTAGAATTGAAGAAACTTCGAGAATTAATTATTTTTGCACAAACATATCACACTTAAGAAATCAAAGGCCACCCTGAGAGTGCTCTCTAGTATGCGTAGATTTCTTCTTAACTTAAGAACAAATCACAGCTAAGAAAACATTTGTGAATGCCAAAATCTCTTAAAAAACCTCTTAAGTGGGTCTAAGAACAAATTTGTTCGTAAGTACGGTTCATGAATCGGGCCCAATGACCTGAAGTTGGCAAGGAAGATCATTGTTTAGCCAACTGTGGTGCTGTCTGACAGATGATAAAAGTAAGCTACAGTGTGTTTTTGCCTCCACAAAAGATCTTGTGCTTTGATAGTATGCTTTTACAGTGTCAGTATGCTTTGATCTGCTGTTTCTTTTAATGGTCTTGAGTTCCTTTTGGGGTTTTATGTCATAATTCACCAAACACTATAACGATAACTATAAAGATGCAGTTAAATCGGATGGCAAAGTCCACATGACAACTATAAAGACAATTACAGACAATGGTGAACTAAATGTATATAGTTATTGGTATGAACGGCCCTATAAACTTGCTCAACTCAACAAAGCTTTGTACATTGCAGATTATAAACAACATGAATATCAAAAGAACATCCATCAAAATGTAGACTTTTGAGGCATTTCATGTGCCAAGGCAGCAGTCAATAAAGCAACCTTCATATTTCAACAACGGTAACCTGAAAGGTTGGCCCAAAACCTATCCACCTGTTTCCTAGGCTTTTCACTGTGTTCCACTTCCTGTCTTTTGATCCAATGAAATCCAATGAAACCGGTCAGATTACTAATGATATCCAATGAAATCCGACAGGAAGTGGAAAACACACAGCCAAGAAACAGGTGAATTGTCAGTCCCATTTTTTTTCCCGCGGAACTCTCGGCCCCAGCGGGCCGTGTGTTCCGGAAAACACTCTCCCTGGTTGGTGAGAACAGTCGGCAACAGCGAGGCGGGACACTCGGCCTGTTTGGTTATTAAAGACTACATACCCTAATATAAAGTTGTAATTTAGGCATTTAGCAGACACTCTTAATCCAGAGTGATTTACAGTAAGCAAGGAAAACATAGGCAATATATCAAATGCATAGAAATAGTAATCTAGGATCATAGATATTTTTCCTCCTTTTGTGGAGGCAACTGTAACCGATAAACATGCAGACACAGGCGTTTCCGTATACGCTCTAAACCGGATGGGTATATGATCATGCATGTGCAGAATGAGTAACAGCACTAGCCTAGCCAGTAGACAGTACAAGACAATCAGAGGCAGCATTTCCTTGTCATGTCATGACATGCCCTCAAAGCAATCAGGATGGAAGAAAAAGGGACAGTCCTTGCTTTTTCAAAGAGGGTTCTGGTACTGTATATTAATTTCATGTTATTGGTCAAAATTGAAGCTTGTAAAGTGAGCAGTTAAACTACAGAAAATACCCAAAAAGTAGTTGAACTACTTGACGAGGTACACAATATGAATGTAGTTGAACTACCAGCATGCTACAGAAAAACAGGCGCGCGGGAAGTACTTAATAGCCAGGGGGGCTGAGCGTCGGGGGAATCCGCCTGACGCATGCACGCGCGCGATTTTTTTGCGGGTTCGGGTCGAAAAATGTGCGGGTTTGGGTGGGTTTTGGCACTTTATTTCCTTTACTTTATTTCGGTTTTAGGGTTAGGGTTAGGGTTAGGTTAGGGTTACGTTATTTAATTATTTTAATTAAATTTAAATGTAATAAAACATTTTTTTTTTAAATCCCTTCCCATCACCAGGGGGGCTGCAGCCCCCGTAGCCCCCCCCTTCCCGCGCCACTGCAGAAAAATCCCCAACACTGATGAATCCTTCCAGGCCAGTCCCCTCCCCTCCACGCATCATCTGGTCAACATAGCCAATGATACCTTGACTGTATGTACTGTTAGTTCAAGAAAGAAGCTAACAAGTCCAATATTTTGGTTTGATAACAAGCTTGTTCCAAGTATACATCATTGAATTTATTTAAATCTATTAAACATTTCTGGCACAGGATGCCATCCTCTACGCCAGACTCAACACCAATACTAATCAATAAACATATTCATTACATATAATAATACATTTTATTCATATACAATTATTGAAATGGAAAACAATGAATCAATCTTGAGAATAAAATCAATGTATTCAAATCATCATTTAGTAGTCAATTGTTACGACCCCCTGTCTAGGGTAGGGGAGGTGACATAATAATGGAGGACAAAGTCGCTTTCAAAAATGGATTGTTTTTATTTCCTTTTTTTATGCAGAGATTTCAAACTCTTTTTGTCTTTTTTTCACCAGTGCCAAAGAACTTCAGGGTGCCGGTTTACATTTATAAAAAGGCTGCCTAATAAAGAAAAATTACCCCTAACCTAAACCTAACAAAAGAAAAATATACATTTACTAAACTTACTTACCTAACTAAAGAATATACAAAAACAAAGTGGTTTAACCAACAAAAAGACCAAACACCCCTACAAGGCGAGTGAATAACTAAATACAAGAAATAATGGAAGTGGACAAATAGTTACAAGATAATGCTTAACTCAAAATAATACTGGGCAAAAAGCAACAAGTTTAACTATAATTAAATTATAGATTAAACTAAGAAACTGAAAAGTATAACTGAAGGGCAAACGAAAGTAGCTAAAGAACAAACAAAATAACTGATTGAATCAAAAGTCACTGATGGACAAATGAACAAACAGAAGGCAAAGAAACAGAAACAAAACAAAATAGAACAGATCAGACCAGGCTACATGGGTTCGGGGAGACAGAGGGATTGAATCTCTGCAGCTCTTTCAAGTGAGAGCAACCAGTCCCCCATGACAGACAGAGCAGAATGAGCTTTTGTAGGTGAGCTTCAGAGAACAGCCAGCCCTGGCTAGGGCGGAGACAAAGGGGCGACGAATGGGAGCAGGAGAACAGGGCCAGAGGCTGGACCTGTCAATCTGGACAGCTGGAAGGCAATCACTCACTCACTCATACCAGCACCACACCCAGACTCAGACTCACAGCTTCCACCACCACTCATGACCTTATATGGAACACAGAAAGACAACAATATAACACAAGCCACACATAGCACAGACATATAACCAAAATATAACCACACATAATATAACCATACGGCTAGGGCCGTAACACCCCCCCCCTTAAAGAAAACCTCCCCCCCCAAAAAGAAGTTTCTTAAGCTGGGGCATAAACACGAGAAAGGGCATCTGCCAAGACATTATCAACTCCTTTCTTGTGACGAATCTCTAAGTTGAAATCCTGTACCAGTAATGACCATCGCATGAGCCTTTGATTCGAATTTTTCATCTGTCTCAGAAAAACCAAAGGGTTATGATCAGTATAAACAACTACAGGCAATGGGCTAGATCCCACGTAAACCTCAAAAAATTGCAGAGCAAGCAATAAAGAGAGAGCCTCTTTCTCAATAGTACTGTAATTACTCTGAGGTGCATTACATTTCTTTGAGAAATAACAGTTTGGATGGTCAATACCTACGTCATCCTCCTGCAGCAGTACTGCTCCGGCTCCACTTCCACTCGCATCCACCTCCAACTTAAAAGGCATTTTGAAGTTTGGGGCAGCCAGGACAGGAGTGCTGCAAAGAAGAGCCTTACAGGACTCAAAAGCATGCTGACAAGCAGGCGACCAAACATAAGGCTTTTTCACACTGGTCAAACTGGTAAGGGGAGCAACTACATCAGCGAAATTTTTACAGAAGGCACGATAGTAGCTCGACATTCCTAGAAAACGGCGGAGACTACGGCGTGACGTAGGTACAGGGTAGTCCACTATGGCCTTGACCTTGGCATCAATGGCCCGAACTTGACCCTGACCTACCTCTTTTCCCAGATACGTAACGGTGGCACGACCAAATTCACACTTTGACAAATTTAGAGTCAGATTAGCGCCCACCAACCTGCCGAAGATTAAACCAAGAGTGTGCATGTGCTCAGGCCACGTATCAGAAAAAGCAACAACATCATCGAGGTACACCTCACAATTTTCCACCCCAGCTAACACATTGTGCATAAGCCGTTGGAACGTAGCAGGTGCATTACGGAGTCCGAATGGCATCACAGTATACTGATAGAGACCATCGGGGGTAACAAAGGCAGAGATATCTGAAGCACGAGCAGTTAAAGGGACCTGCCAGTACCCTTTAAGTAAATCAAGTTTTGTAACAAATTTAGCAGCACCAACACGGTCTACACAGTCCTCCATGCGAGGCAGAGGATACGAATCAGGTTTGGTAACATTATTTACCTTTCTGTAATCTGTGCAGAAGCGTTGACTGCCGTCAGATTTTGGCACGAGCAGACAAGGCGAACTCCATGCGCTAGAGCTGGGAATGGCAAGGCCATTATCTAGCAAATACACAACCTCCTTCTTAAACAATGAGCGTTTAGTAGGATTTACCCGATAAGCATGTTGTTTAATGGGAGGATTCACACCTACTTCCACATCATGTGATAGGACAGTAGTGCGGGAAGGTATGTCTGAAAATAAAATGGGGTTATTTTCAATCAAACTAACTACGTCTGCTTGAGCCACAGAATCCAAGTGCTGCAAATAATCAGGCAGATTTTTCAGAATTTCAGAATTTTGCATCCGAGAGCCAGCCGAGCTCTTTGAACGCAAGCCATCACTCTCTGGGGAATATAGAGAAGGCACGACGGACACTACTGAGGCTACCGGGGTGGGTAGAACTGAAGGCGCAACACTCTCAGAACGATCAAAATAGGGTTTGAGCATATTAACATGGCACACTCTGGTTTTACTCCGGCGGTCTGGGGTCGCAACTACATAATCAGTATCACTAAGTTTTTTTTCTATGACATATGGGCCACAGAATTTAGCCTGAAGGGCCGAAGTGAGAAACGGGAGCAACATTAGCACCCTATCACCCACATTAAACTGGCGTGTCACCGATTTGCGATCAAAATGTTTTTTCATTTTCCCCTGGGACGCAGTCAATGCGCTGCGTGCGAGGTTACAGGCATTGTGCAGGCGGTCTCTGAATTTAGCTACATAATCCAACACATTTGAGGATGGAACAGTGGATTTCAATAGCAAGCGATCACGGAGCACCCGGAGAGGACCACGCACACTGTGCCCGAACACCAGCTCAGAAGGGCTAAAACCAAGTGACTCTTGTACACTTTCCCGCACGGCCATGAGCAGAAAAGGTAACCCCTCATCCCACGACTTGCCCGTCTCAGAACAGTACTTTTTCATCATTGACTTGAGCGTTTGATGGAACCGCTCAAGAGCGCCCTGAGATTCAGGATGATAAGCACTAGACTGTATGTGTTTAATGGACAAGGACGCGACAACCTGCGCGAAAACTTTAGAGGTGAAATTTGTTCCCCTGTCCGATTGAATGGACTTGGGTAAACCAAAAATAGAGAAAAAATTTACCAGAGCTTTTATTACAGTTTTGGCCTTTAATGTGCGCAATGGAATCGCCTCCGGATACCGAGTGGCAGCACACATTAAAGTCAACAAATACTGATGACCTGACTTCGTTTTGGGAAGTGGGCCAACACAGTCAATAATGATATGTTCGAAGGGCTCTCCCATCACCGGGATAGGTAATAAAGGAGCAGGAGGAATAACCTGGTTAGGCTTCCCCATCATTTGGCAAACATGACACGAACGGCAAAAATTTGACACATCAGATTTAAGCCCTGGCCAATAAAAATAACGCAAAATGCGGTGATACGTTTTACGAATACCTAAATGACCAGCCAAATTGTCATGTGCGAGACTAAGGACTTGAGAACGAAAAGGTTCAGGTACAACAACCTGCTGAACGGAGTTCCACCCGAGGTTGCCAGCGCCGGGCGGGAACCAATTGCGCAACAAAATGCCATCCACTACACTGTACGCACTCTGCGCATCCTGCGCATGAGCGGCCCCCCAGCAAACAGCGAGGGATGGGTCATTTTGCTGTGCCGAAACGAACGTGTCTTTATCGACATCAAACACAAATTCAGTCTTTATTGGCATCACATCAACCATCTTCTGCTTAACCATGGCGGCAGGAAGATTCACTGGTTGCTCAGAACACATAAAAGTGTCCTTCAAACTAATGTTCTCATCACAGCCCTTCCTTGCCTGTGCACGGGTCACAGCGCAGGCAGGGAACAATACCGAGGTGCCCATAGACTGATCCAAATCGATCACAGGATTCTCGACAATTTCCGGCGTTGGGAAAACTTTCTCCCCTGCCAAGTCATTGCCGAGAATTAACGAAACGCCGCCGACTGATAACTGAGCGCGAGTACCCACCTGCACAAAACCGGAGACCAGGGGCGAACGCAAAAACACAGAGTGCAACGGAGCGCGTAATGAATTCATCTCCACCCCCAACAATAGAGCATCAGATCCACAAAAGGAATTATTCGAGAAAGGCAACACATCATATAACATGAGAGATTGTGACGCTCCCGTATCACGCAGGATTGTGATCGGTACCTGATCTTTATCCTGACCTGACAGGGACACTGAACCTTTCAAAAGGAAGGGTCCAAAACATTCCTCCATTTCATCCGACACAGGCGCCCCTGTGTCAGAGGAAAGTGGAGGAGGAATGGACCGAATGAACCCAACTGCTTTTGATTTTTTTGGACTCTGAGTTTCTTTTCGTTGCAGAGTGGGACATGCCGAAATGAGGTGACCCTTTTCATGACAATAGAAACAATCACGAGTCTCTGAACCAGAGACAACATTAGAACCAGAACGAGGCGGGCTTTTTGACACAGAAAACTTTTGATTCCCCCCCACTCTGCCGCCCATGGGATTGCGGCGTGCAGAGGGAGCAGAAAACACAGATCGGTGTGTCAAAATGAACTCATCGGCACACACCGCAGCTTTAACCACATTATCCACTTTCTGCTCGTTTAAGTAGACAACTATACGCTCAGGTAGACAGGATTTAAATTCCTCTAATAATACCAAATCACGAAGCTGGTGAATAGTCAATACCTTGTTTGCAGTGCACCATTTGTCAAATAAGACACTTTTCTCCCTGGAAAATTCTACATAAGTCTGGTTGGCAGTTTTCTCACAGGACCTGAACCTTTGGCGGTACGCCTCCGGCACTAACTCATATGCCCTTAGTATGGTTTCTTTTACCACCTCATATTTGCGGCTCTCCTCAACAGTTAAGGCTGCACACACATCCCGAGCTTTTCCCACTAATTTGCACTGCAGTAATAAACTCCACATGTTCTTTGGCCACTTCACCGTGGTTGCAATGCGTTCAAAAGTGTCAAAGTACGAATCGAGTTCCGTCTGTTTAAAGTGCGGTACCAAAGGAATATGCTTACTGATGTTGAAATCCTGAGAGCATCCCGAAATCCTGGGCTGGGGGGCAGGTGACCTGTCGAGCTCTGCGGCCCTGATGCGGAGTTGCATCAGCTCAACCTCCTTGGTTTTTGTTGCGAGTTCCACCTCTCGGAGGCGGAGGGCCAGCCCTAGACTATGTGAGTCCCCCCCAGCATTGGTACGAGCTATAAGCGGATCTATCTCTGAGTCCTGAGGTGAGACACTAGCCTCTCCTTCCTCAAGCTCAGTGAGCGCAGGGGAGCCTGTGTCAGCAGTCGCCTCCACATTCTCACCCGAACGCCCAGCCATATTCTCCGCCAGCCCGATGCTTACACGCTCTATGATCCCTTTTTCAGTAAGTTTTTCCTCTATATGAGACCTTAGTTCGGCCTTATTGGCACCCGATGGGACAGAAATTTTGAAGACTTTAGCAATCAAATTTAACTCAATTTTAGTGCATTTATCTAATTTGTCTAGAGTGGGAGAAGTTGGGAAAGTTAATGCAACCTCATCTGGTTCTACCGCGGACATTACAATTAATCAAATACTCTACCTAACCTGCCAACCAAAACAGACAACTGGAGCAAAGTTTTGACTACTCACCAGATCGAACGAAACCCAGAAGGACCTAACCAAACCCATGCAACCTGTTAAACGAACGAATTAAACCAAATTCAAATAATCCTCAAAAAAGGAATAAGTTTCAGGGGTAAACTTTTGAACCAAGCCGAGTCCCCAAATTATGTTATAATTTGGATCGATATTTTTTATAATTTGGAACGGACGAGCCCCCAAATTATGTTACGACCCCCTGTCTAGGGTAGGGGAGGTGACATAATAATGGAGGACAAAGTCGCTTTCAAAAATGGATTGTTTTTATTTCCTTTTTTTATGCAGAGATTTCAAACTCTTTTTGTCTTTTTTTCACCAGTGCCAAAGAACTTCAGGGTGCCGGTTTACATTTATAAAAAGGCTGCCTAATAAAGAAAAATTACCCCTAACCTAAACCTAACAAAAGAAAAATATACATTTACTAAACTTACTTACCTAACTAAAGAATATACAAAAACAAAGTGGTTTAACCAACAAAAAGACCAAACACCCCTACAAGGCGAGTGAATAACTAAATACAAGAAATAATGGAAGTGGACAAATAGTTACAAGATAATGCTTAACTCAAAATAATACTGGGCAAAAAGCAACAAGTTTAACTATAATTAAATTATAGATTAAACTAAGAAACTGAAAAGTATAACTGAAGGGCAAACGAAAGTAGCTAAAGAACAAACAAAATAACTGATTGAATCAAAAGTCACTGATGGACAAATGAACAAACAGAAGGCAAAGAAACAGAAACAAAACAAAATAGAACAGATCAGACCAGGCTACATGGGTTCGGGGAGACAGAGGGATTGAATCTCTGCAGCTCTTTCAAGTGAGAGCAACCAGTCCCCCATGACAGACAGAGCAGAATGAGCTTTTGTAGGTGAGCTTCAGAGAACAGCCAGCCCTGGCTAGGGCGGAGACAAAGGGGCGACGAATGGGAGCAGGAGAACAGGGCCAGAGGCTGGACCTGTCAATCTGGACAGCTGGAAGGCAATCACTCACTCACTCATACCAGCACCACACCCAGACTCAGACTCACAGCTTCCACCACCACTCATGACCTTATATGGAATACAGAAAGACAACAATATAACACAAGCCACACATAGCACAGACATATAACCAAAATATAACCACACATAATATAACCATACGGCTAGGGCCGTAACATCAATAAAACATTAAAAAAAAAAAATTAAAACGACAGAGGCGCCGCTGAATCTGAAGCCGACTCAGCGCTATTCGAGTAACGTTCCGATAGGGACAGAATCGTAAATCACCCCCCCCCCCCACAATAGTCTTGGTACCCCCGAGATGTCAAAGGGTTAGGCTGAGTATGTTTCAAAAGTACTTCCAAAATACAGGCGTGAGTGGGAATTATAAAAAACTTCATTTGAGGAAAGGGAATTAATAAAGCAAACTGCGATGTATGCTGGTGAATGTTTTCTGTGGTGCATGGCGTGTGTAGTCCATCAGACCGACAGCATAGTGCAACAGTCCCGTAACATCAGAACACAACACAACAATTAATGGATCAAAAGTAAAAAAAGAAAAAATTATGGTAAATAAATAAATAAACAAACACTTAAAGTTCACGTTAACATGCACGGCCACAACAAAGTTATTATGGAATACTGTAATCACGTAATTGTACATTTTGTCATACATCATTCTGTGAATATCAGCACATTCTGCAGTCATATGACAGCAGGGAAGCACAACTTTTATAACAGTCAATGACCTGAAGTTGGCAAGGAAGATCATCTTTTAGCCTACTGTGTTGCTGTCTGACAGATGATAAAAGTAAGCTACAGTGTGTTTTTGTCCTCCACAACAGATCTTGTGCTTTGATATCACGCTTTTATAGTGTTTGTATGCTTTGATCTGTTGTTTCTTTCAATGGTCTTGAGTTCCTTTTGGGGTTTTATGTCATAATTCACCAAACACTATAACGATAACTGTAAGGATACAGTTAAATCGTATGGCAAAGTCCACACAACAACTATAAAGACAATTACAGACAATGATGAACTAAATTTATATAGTTATTGGTACTGTATGAACGGCCATATAAACTTGCTCAACTCAGCAGAAATGTTTAATATTAATAATATTAATATAATATTAAAAACAAAATAATAATAATAAAAATGTATAATAAATAAGAAAAGTTCAATAATCATTCATTTACACGCCTCTTGTTAAAGTAATTCCAAATGACGTTTGGTTTCTGTTTAGATTGTCTTACTAAATCTTCTATATAGGTTTTTTTCTGTGTTATCATTCTTACACAGTTTCTGACTCTTCGATATTCTTTTTGTACCCCTGGATAAAAAAATGTCATACCCTTTCTTGCAATGGAGTTTTTTTTTCTCCTTAATTACATTTTTTGTAATAGGCTACTATCTAAGGGAAAGTTTACTTCTTATTCAATGACCTGCTCCTGCTATTGGCACATACTTAATCTCTATTTCGTTTAACTTAAACTTTATTCATCTCCATTTAGTGTTTACAGCATAGTCAGAGAAGTATTTTTCCTAGTCAAATATTACCAGTTCTCTAAGTGCTGCCTCAAAATTCCCCTTATGTTTTTTCTATGTCATTTTTTTACAACATAATGACGTTAAATCAAGCTAAAGCCATATAGGACTTGCCTGAGTTATAGTTGTATAAATTAGCCATTATGTCTAATTAGCCAAGTATTTGGGTACAGTTCAGGTTAAGTGACAAGGGACACGGATCAGAAGGAGGAGGCGGAGACAGTGATCGTTCAGCCTCTATGTGGCATATTTACTGAAGCCAGTCTGTTGTATGTGTGCCGTACAGAAAAGAACAGAGGCCTATTTGGAATCAATTAACATATTCAATAAACAAAATAGTAAATTCAATGTATTGTCAAGTACCTATTGCAATAGAAAACAATAAATAACTCTTCAGAATGAAATCGATCCAAATCATTATTCATAATTCAATTCAGTAGTCAATAATGCTGCTTATAATTTCAGGGACAAACAAACAGGTGAGAATGGCTTCAATTGGTCAACATTCAACAGTCCATAACATTGTGGCACATTGTCTGAATAGGTGTAGCCTACTCACTGTGCGGGAGAACAAACACACTTGGCTAAACGATCCACTCACGCTGCACTCTGTGCAACAAGGCTCTACTTGTTTACATCTTTCTAAGTTTACGGTTTGCAATCCATAGCCCTTTTCTCATTTAGTGGAATTGCTACTGTACTCAGTGACCAGTGTCTGACCTCTCAGCAATGTCGTAAAACTAGAAACGGAACTTGGAAAGACCCTTTCACATCACGAGAGGAGATGTGGTCACAAAGAAGGCTTTAGACCAGTGGTAACCAACCTTTTCAAGCCCAAGAGCACATTTTTTTTCCAATTGTAAGCCGTGATCTACCACTAAAATATGTTTAAAAAAAAACACTTGTCACGATTGCAATTTCTGACAGGCTCAATGCATGTGCATACATCCACACAAAGACTAGTAGTTTAAATAAGAATAAAGATGATAGTTATATAATCAATGCCTAAATATTAAGAAAACCGTATTAGAAATATAAATATTAGGACAAATAAACTTCTTTGTTGAGTTATTCAATACACAATATTTAGTTTCTCAGTTCTCAATTTCTCAGAATTTTCACATTTACAGATATTCTGTTCAAATGACAAATATGCATCCATGACCATATTTGCACAGATATGGTGACAGATACAATACTCTCAGGATCAGCCCACCTTTAATGAGACTTCTGTGACTGCACATTATCTGCAAGCCTTTTGAAATCTGGTTGATACTTAGTGAATGCCAGTCTGAGGCAGTCATTAAGATGTGAGTCAGTCATACAAGTTCTAAACTTAGATTTTATTATTTTCAAGTAGGCATGCAGCTTAAGTGCACAAGACAAAACCAGGGGATACTTCACAAGTGACCAGGTTTCTAGCTCTGCCCTCCAGTTGGTAGTCAGTTAGTAGTTCAAAAATCTCCATTTCAACAACTGTAGTTAATGCAAACACATCCTGCATTTTAACTTACAGCTGTTCAATGTCAATACTGAGGAAAGGGTTTGATACAAAAGCAGCTACTTAACTCATGCCTTGTACCTCAACAAATCTACGGCCAAATTCTGATTTCAGTTTGTTCAATTGGGCACAGAATTGTTCCGGATGAAAAGCAGTTGTCTGTGAGGTTTTGTGACACCTTCTCAATTTTTACTCCACTCCGATTATTTCAAAAACGTTAGTTACTATTTGCAGATACTGTACCTTACAGTGTAAGGTAATCAGAAGGCAATATTCCCTTTACATTGAAAGATATGCTTTATAAAGGAGTTCACATACTGAGTCTGTATATTTTGTATCTATCTTTTTAATCTGTCATCCAATAAAAATTGTTACACAACCACATTGTAAACGTTGTGAATGTAGGGACAGATTTGGCACCACATCAGTATTTGAGTTTCCCTGAGCCATTTATCACCCTGATGACCTTAATGGAAAAGAACATTGTGAGAAGGATCATTCATAATCATTTCAGTCTTTTGCAATGTGATCAAATTGATAAAGATTTTATCAGAGCGCAGTCCAATTGCCCTCCACACCTGTTCTGTTCTCCTCCTTAAAAACAATATAGTAACTACAGCTACAGCTTTTCTGTGTTTTTTAAATAAACTGTTTTTTTTTTACCATTTTGAAAAACATTTAAAATAGTTCAAATAGCCGATCTACATGTAGATCGTCTGTTTTCACTATTTCAGCAGCCATATTTTACTGTTTTGAAAAACAGTAAAATTATTCAAACAGCCGATACATCGACACGTTGTGAGCTTGTAGATCAGCTATTTAAACTATTTTAAAACGTTTTTCAACATAATAACTTAACCCTTGAACCTAACCTCTAAAATCCTAACACTATAACCTCAACCTGAATCTATTACTAAAAATATATATTTTTAACAGAACCTAACGTAACTGAGAAAATTGTCTTCAGAATGCTTGTTTCTCACATTCTATACTTGTGGGGACATTTGACCCTCACAAGTATAGTAATAGAAGTACACACACATTTGAAATATGTATATATGTCCACATAAACAGAAGTACAAGATGTACAAAGGACATAAAGTCAGATAATGGGAAAACAGCCTGTTACAAAGTGCATATAAGGCAGAGCATTACGCACGCGCGCGCACACACACACACACACACACACACACACACACACACACACACACACACACACACACACACACACACACACACACTATGGCGCTCGTTCCGTGCCACGTCAAACCTTGACGCGTCACATGAACGTGTGATTTTTTTTAATGCGTGCGTGCGTGTGTGTGTGCGTGCGTTCTGCGCATACACTACACGAAAGCAAGCGTGCCGTGTTGCATCAGCGTGTGAACGTGTCGTGTAATGTGACTTGGTTTTTTTTTATGCGTGCGTGCGTGCGTGCGTGCGTGCGTGTGTGCGTGCGTTCAGCGCAGAAAGCAGGCGTGATTATATGTGGTGTGCTGCACCGCATGATGTGAACGCCTGATATATGTGCTGCATCGCGTTGTGTGATCGTGTAGCCTAAAAAATATAACATTATTATCACATGCATGTATCCATGTTAGTGGCATTGATACAATTTAGATATTAATATTTGTTTCTAAATACCCCGCATTAAATTAACTAAATAGCCTAATAATAATAAATAATATTGTTTCGCCATTGTAAGCTATATCTTTATCTATATCTATATCTATATCAGCTGCAGCTCCGCCAGAGAAATATTACTGAAGTTTGTTCGGTATCGTTTGTTCCCATTATTTATGTTATGTTATGGCCTCATTAATTCGAAAATGCGTCTTTTATTTATTCGGACAGCAGTCGTATTTTGCGGAAATTCGCTGGCGACTGCTAGACCTTTGACCAATCAAAATGCGTTTATGTATTCATTATTCATCCCATCCAACTCCTGTTGAAGATGAGCGCATTGGTGCTCAATGTGGGGTCTGGGGACACCCCTGGGCCCCAGGGGTGTCCCCAGACCCCACTTTGAGCACCAATAAAACTCTGCTCCCCCAGGGGAAAGAAAAACAAAAAAAATCAACATAAGAACATTAGCACCCCTCACCCTATTCTGTTGTTGCCAACCACAGAAATTCGCCTTTGTTTTCAAATCGGGCTTATTTGCATTCGGCCGAATTGTTAATGGGTGGCCATTAAAAAACGGTTTCCCCGTCAAACCAGTTCTCTTGCCAGGCACCAGCGGCTGCTGGTGGGGGGCCAGTGGGGCCACAACCAGCAGCGCCCACCACAACGCCAGACCCGCCACCACCAGCAACCATCTCCGCGGCCAGCAGCACCATAAGTGCGCCCCTGCTCCCCGGATTCCAGCGGCGCAGTTGCGCCTACACACCTCTCTGCTATGACGAGCCAGCAACTCAACCCAAACTAAGCCGCTTCCCAAATATACTTGCATATTGTGTTTTATTCACGTTTCTCTCGCTTGCATTAACGCTGATGGCATTTGTTCTCAAAGTGGGGTCCGGGGACCCCCAGGGGTACTTGAGGGGGTTCCAGGGGGTCCCCAGCCAAATGATGGATAGGAACCAAATGGACCCTTATGGGTCTGTAACTCTGAGAGTGTACAAATGGAACCAAATGGACCCTAACGGGTCCATTTGGTTCCATTTGTACACTCTCAGAGTTAAATTAACATTGATTTTACAATATGAATTGGGGTCCCAGAGATATAAATGCCATACAATGGGGGTCTGCAGCCTAATGCATGTCAAACTGGGGGTCCTTGAAATTAAAATGGTTGGAAATCACTGCTAGAGAGCCCTAAAAATCTTCTCTTATGGGGTCCCTGGCATATCTTTTCAAATGGGGATCCGCGGGCTGATAAGTGTCAATTTGGGGGTCCTTGACATGAAAACCACTGATGTATGATACCGACTTGGGCTGGATATAGACCAATCGACAGTGGTGTGCAGTAACTAGGCTACATTTAGCTGAAGGACCGCCTGCCGCTCCAAGCCGCTCCGGCTGGGGCCGCGAACCACGCGTCGCACGGACTGACACAAAGAGATCCATAAGTGCGTATGGTGGGGGAGGGAGGGAGAGAGAGAGAGAGAGAGAGAGTCCCGCCCCGCCCCGCGCATCACTACCAGGGGGTCCTTGGGAGTGTTATGGGGATCCCCAGCAGTTTAACCACTTTAACCCATATAGCCTACATCAGCTATTTGAACATATCTAATCTACAAGCTTCACAATGCAACGCATTGTGAGCTTGTAGATCTGCTATTTTCGAAAACATTTGACAAATTGTGAAAAAATATTTTTGCAAACGTTTTAACAGCACAAATATTATATGGTGGTTGATTCCTGGCACTAACCTCTGGTTGGACATGTACAGTCAGTGGAAATAGTATTCACATATTTTACATAAGTAAAAGTGTATCAATAGGCCTACTGCAATGTAGAAGTAAAAGTCCAGAATAAAAAATGTAGGCCTATAGTAAAAGAACCAAACATATTGGTATCATCAAAATGTAGTACCAAAAGTAGAAAGTAGGCTGCAGAATGTCCCATTTCACAAATACAAATCTTGTATATTATATGGGGTGTGAAGTGGTTAATGTGAGTTTTGTAAACAATAATTATATATATAATACATAATTATAGTGCAGTAAAAGTATAATATTTGCCTCTGAGAAGCAGTGGAGTAGAAGTAGAAGTATTGAAAATTGGAAGTAGGCTACTCCTCCTGTAAAGTAACTAAGTAGCCTACATTTAGGCTACTCAAGGACCGGCTGCCGCTCCAAGCCGCTCCGGCCGGGGCCGCGAACCATACGTTGCACGGACTGACATATATCCATAAGTGCGTAGAGCCTCCCCGATCAAGACTTCATTCAAATTTCTCCGTAATCCACACAAGTATGTTTATAAATACCAAGTTGTGACAGTTAAGTTATATGATGACTTATATCACCAGCCGATCAAAGAAAACAATTTGAAACGCAAGTGACAGATTTTGGCTGAATTAACTCGCTTTGCGACTCGAGCCCCTCTCTCTCGCAGTGGTGTAAAGTAACTAACTAAGTACATTTACTCAAGTACTGTAGGCCTACTTAAGTACAATCTTGAGGTAATTTTACTTGACTGGAGTATTTCCAATTTTCAATACTTTTACTCCTACTCCACTACATCTTAGAGGCAAATATTGTACTTTTTAGCCTAGGCTACTCCACTATAATTATTTGAAAACTTTAGTTAGTAGCCTACTTTTTATATCTTGGTTATTATCACAAAACACACTTAAGCCCTAGTCATGGTGCCATGTCCCCTGGTTTATAGCGGTGTTCATTTTTTGTTACATTGCCAACTCTCACATGTACATAAACGTTCAGATTTGAAACATAAAGTGCTTAACCCTGAGCCATGGATGTTACAAGAAGATCCGGACCGCGATAAGTAGCCGTATCTCCCCTATTGATCAATAAAAAGCATTTTAATCCAATCGCCAGCCATTTTCTCCAAATTTTCTCCAATACTTTCAACCATGCGACACTAATGGTTGGGAAGTGTATTGCACTCTGATACTTTAAAAAAAAAAAAAAAAAAGGCTGGCGATGGGATTAAAATGCTTTTTATTTAACAATACGGGAGATACGGGTACTTATCGCGGTCCGGATTGCCCTGTATAAACTGGGGGGACATGGCACCGACTGTCATGGTATGACAGTCATGTTTCAGGGCTAACTTCAGCCCTATATACATTTCGGCCATTTGAAAATAGCCGATATACAAGCTCACAATGCATGGCGATTCGACGCATTGTGGAGTGATTGATGCAACTTCTTGGATTTCTGCGATTAATTGTATAGCCTAAACAAAGCGAGACACGAGACTATACATACATCCCCTGCCAGCCTGCCCCCTGATCAACTGTGGCTTTAGTTTTAGATTGTTGGAAAAGCCACAATATTAGTTAAACTCAAATGACTAAAGAACACTTTGTGATCAATCACCACGGGACGATCATTTCATTGTGGATTATCCTATACTTCAATATGGCTTGGAATTTGCAACAAAAATTGATTTTGAACTGAACATGAACTTGGACCTGGACTGCTTTCGAGATTGATTGATTGAGAGGGCCGTGACACACACGCTCACTCTCTCTCTCTCTCTCTCTCTCTCTCTCTCTCTCTCTCTCTCTCTCTCTCTCTCTTTCTCTCTCTCTCCCCCCCTCTCTCCCTCTCTATCTTTCTCTCTCCCCCCCCCCCCCCTCTCTCTCTCTCTCTCTTCCCCTCTCTCTCTCTCGTCTTTTTTTTGTTGCGGGCAGGAGCCGCGTTCATGTCCAGTGTCAGTGACCCTCCGCTTGTAGATCTGCTGATTTTTATATTTTATTTGAAAACTTGTGAAATGGGTAGCCTACTTCTAGCCTACTTTTGGTAGGCCACTTTAAGTACATTTTCATAATTCCCCTAGACTGTGTTTTTATGAACCAAATTAAGTTGCAGTCGCAGACATGTTTGAATTGGATCGGATTTGGTAGGCTAATCACCGGTCAGTTATGCCATATTTTGCACCCACGTTTATATGATATAATGTGGAGATCGTGGACACCGCTGGTCGCAAGTTTTCCCGCATTTGGATTATCAATAGAGTATCCATGATCCATCCATCTGCAGGCTGACAGACGGCTGTAACTTAATCCATTGAAGTAATAAATACTGCGGGCCAAGTTGTTCAATCACAATCTCCAATCGGAACCTCTCCCTCCGCTACAGTATATTGCAGAGGGAGTTCCACATTGGGCTTCACAAACCAAACGTGGCCTGCACTTGCACTCAGGGGTTGTGGAGATGAAAGCTCCCTTGTCCTGTAGCTTTTCATTATAGGCTATAATTGTTTAATTGTGTCCATTTGAGGTGCTGGGGAGGCCGCCGTGCGCAATGACAGTTATATGCCCACAGCACCTCATGGTTTGCCCATGTGGTCCTTGTCTCTTTGACTGACCAATAAACCCCAAATGATGGACTTCTGATCAAAGTTTCACACGAGTTTTAAAGATGAATACAGTTATTAGCTTCTATATGGGGACAAAAAGCATCATAGAATAAATGCAAGCATTTAATGGAGCCTGGATCTGCGCACAAACTCATTCATGAGGTAGGCCTATGATGAGAGATGATCTTTATTATTCGTATTAAAGTGTACTTTATATAGAACGTGTCACACGCACGTACGGTGCTGTGAAACAACAACAATCACGTGTGACGGTCTATTTTGATAACACTGCACACACACACACACACACACGCTATAATCACCATGACGGTCTATTTGACAGTCATCTGTCATGCACACACACGCACGCACGGTGCAGTGAATCAACAATATTCACATGTGATTTTGTGCAGCCCTCATTGCCTGCCTCCTGTAGTCGCGTGACCCAAAAAATAATGCATGCGTTGATGCGTGCGTTCGCTAAAAACGCATAAACTAAGTGTTAACGTGTAACCCGCGTAGGGCACGGGGGAAGGGTACGCGTGCACGCATGCACGTCCCATCGCGTCGCGTACCCATTGTGAGTCAATGGGAAAATAATAACAAGTGCACACGGTACAGTGCAGAGCAATAAAAAAAATCACACGTTCATGTGACGCGTCAAGGTTTGACGTGGCACGGAACGAGCGCCATACCCCACACACACACACACACACACACACACACACACACACACACACACACACACACACACACACACACACTCATTTATCTGAATTCCACAAGTGCTCCTTTACAATCTCCTCGATGGACAATCTCCAACGTCAATATTCATATTAATCACTGGAAGGGATTTTGTCAGTGTCCAAGATGAGTTTTAATTAAATTAAAATGAAGAGCATTAATGTTCAGTATTTTTTACCTTTAGCACTGTTTGCCTCCCAGCACACAGCAGCCAACACTGAATCACAATGAAATTGTGAAATACACAAACATGAAATTAAGATAACATGTTTTATATCAATCAATAGGCGGATCACCAACCTCAAGATAATAATACTAATTATTTTCTCCGCCAGGCCGAAAGGCATGGCGAGAGAGTATGTTTTGTCCCCTGTCCGTTCGTGTGTGTGTGTGTGTGTGTGTGTGTGTGTGTGTCCGTCCTGTCTGTGTGTTAGCAGCTAATCTCCGGCACCGTTGGCCCGGTTGCTCCGAAACTGTGCACACACACTCCCTTGATGGCAATTCAGAACCTCTGCCCCAATTGTTTCACATGGGCCCGTTATAGCGCCAACAGGAGGCAGATTTGTGCAAAACCCATTTTTTTTACATTACTCCTACAGATGTTATCCAAACGTCATGCAAATCGGTACACAGTATCTCTATAGTCATGTGATCAACACGAACCTGTCCGATTTCCCATATTCCATCCTCATTATCCTCATAGTATCAAAAGAAGAACAAATGTGTAACTAGAACACTATAAAGTTGTATCTGACAAATCACCTGATTGGATGAAATTGGTATCCAAACTGTAAATATAGTTTATGCTTTTTAGAGAGCTGGAGAGACCGGCACATGCCTATCATTGAACAAACACTCTATAACAATGATTACTATCAACATATAAAGCTTTAACTTTCAAAAAGAAGCTTGTCTGTTGGAAATCTGTTCTCAGAGGAGCACCCTTTTCTAGATAATGTATGTAATGAGTACAGTGTTATTAAGAATTATTTTCAATCATAAAATACATTCATTCATTCATTCACAATGTGACCACAATACTTGAATACACACTTCTTATCCAGCTCACCACAATAGGCTCCATCATCTCAGGTGTGTGTTTATGTCAAGGAGCTGCACCTTGTGATATAAAACAAAACTGAAAAACACTTCTCTGTAGCATGAATGTATTATTACTTATTTTCCCTTCTGAAGCATGATATTACATGATTTACGATCATTGCAATGACAGTGAATGCAGAGAATTTCCTCCTTCCTCACTCACAGCAATTAATTCACAAAATTTGAACTCATACTGTATCATGGCAAGCTAGCTACACATGTTTGATGTTGTACTTTATTGTATTGTTTTGACATTTCATACTTTTTATAAATGAAAATGGTATCAAAAAGTTATAAGATAAATTGTGTTTGATGAAGGAAAAAAAAACACCGACAAAATTGGAACTAGAACACGTTTATCTAATATATTATCTTTGTGGGGTTTTCTGTTGGAGAAAACACTCTATAGCAATGATTACTATCATAAAGCTTTAAACCTTTTTTAAAAGCTTCTGGTCTGAGGAGCACCCTTTATTAGTTAATGTATGCAATGAGGACAGTGTACATTAGGCTCCATCACCTCAGGTGTGTGTTTATGTCAAGGAGTTGTACCTTGTGATATCCTTCTCTGTAGCATGACTCTATAACAAAACCAAACCCTACATTGAGGCTGCTTTTTGTTCATACGAACAGTAGATTAGTAACCATACCATACAATTTTATTCTACTCACAAAGTGGTAAATTGTTCTTTACTCAAATGGCAATGTTTAAAAGGAAACCTAAAGTGATGTTGATCTTTGAAAGAACCTTGTGTTTTGCAGCTACAGTAGCATCTTTATCAGATGCTGCTGTGTTGAGAGAAGATGGAGGAATATCATGTTTTCACTGCTGGCAAGAGACTGCTGTCTTCAGACGTAGCTGAGACTGAGTTTGTCTCCTATATCAGGGGTCTTCGATGTTTTTCAGGCCAAGGACACCTTAGCTGAGAGAGAGATGAAGCATGGACCCCCATTACATAGTGGATTCATGTTAAATGTGTGTTTTCAGACGTGTTTAATGTTTACATATTAACCTATATATGTTTTGGTTTTGATAGTTCCTGTTCCTCATATGTATATATAGTATTAGGGGAGAACGGGGTAAGATGAGTGACTTTTCACTTAAGTTGTCCTGGAAGCAAGGACAATTTGATAGCAGTAAAATCTAAACATCTACCCTTATATATATATATATATATATATATATATATATATATATAACAAAAAAAAAAGAATGTGTCCTGTGGCTGATCCAAGTCAAGTAAAGTAAATACAGTTTGTTATTCAGAACCTTTTAACATTTTCAATTTGAATACAATATTGAAAACTTCTCTTAAATGAGTATTCATCCCAATTAATAGTAGGACAATTTGCTCAATTTACCCCTGGGCATTTGGTTCATTTTGCCCCACAGCCACCATTTCAGACAAAATTGGTTAGAACAATACTTCAGACAATTCCTTTGCTAAATTATTCAACATAACATTCTACCTGAGGTGTAGGCATCTTACTTTGACCGACACCATTTATTTTGTGTGTAAAATGTGATGCATTTGTAGGTGACGTGTGTTATGATTGTCTAAAGATACAGTATGAGATACAATCGGCCCTATAAGGTATTATCATATTTTCAAATATGGCCCCATTTGGGAAAACAATAAGCTTTTAATCCATCAGTTCAAGTGGTTTGTGTGACAGCAGTTCTCTCAAATGTCCAGCAGAGGGTGATCTCATTACACTGAGTTTCATCACATTACAAGTCTTGGGATTTTGTAACAACATCCAGTAGGCCTAGTCATATTCATAAATAGTGCACAATCACATTGTGTATCAAAGATGTCAAATAAAGCAAAATCAACATGACTGACCAAAGCAAGCGAGGCAAGTTGACCCTGTGCATACTAGCCTATGTATTAGTTTTATACTATTATACTATTATTATATTAGATATCCACTGTTGAAGGCCAACTGATATACTGCTCAAATCAATGTCAAATTCACTGTTGATAGGTCTGTACATGTATCCAATCATATTCATTAAAGGAGTAGTTCACCCAAAAAATGACTTTTTTTTTTTTTTTTATCAACTACACACCCCATGAAGCCTTGAACTCATGGAGATTTTTTTAGTTTTTACCCCTGTTTGTGTACATCCAACAGCCATATATATTATACACAATTATTATAGACACCCATGTTATTTCCACATATAAAGGCTGGGTCGGACAAAAGAAACCTCGCCCTGTTCTCCCTGTTCCTCACACCATGAAGCAGTGCCAGATTGAGCCTGTGACTTTTCCTAATAAACCATTTTTACTAAAGACAAGTTACGCCCTGAGTCACAATTTTTTTTCCCATCCTGCAAAACACCCATATATATGACATTTCAACACACTTGTCACAATTATTGTTTTTTTATTGAGAAAATGCTTGTGCAGAATTAGACACATTATCATGAATATCGATCACATACAACTATAACATAGACCACATGGACAGTGTTTTCCACACACAAAATTGTACATGGGTAAACATGCTGCTAAAAGTTACTCAAACTCAACATGCATTTGAAAACAGAGATGGACAAAATCCGTCAAATAAATGTTTGTCATTTTAAAGACAATAATATTACAGATCATAACAATTGTACAAGCTCAAGATAAGATAGACAAATTGAAGTAATGATTTGAGACAAGCATGGAAGTAGAGTGTACCATAATAGGAAAGGATGAATGGAAATGATGGTCTATTGACCTAAATGTTTTCTATTCAAGATTTGACACTCTTGTTGTGATAGTGTGTTATTTTAACATAATTAAGAAGATGCTTTCCTTATGAAAAGCTTGAACTATAGACATCTCTATTAAAATTAATTATGATGTGATCAGCTTACAGTAAACTGATGAACAGCAGATGCACACTTGAAAATTACTGTGACTAGAGGTTTGGGCCGCTTCGCAGCCCTCACATCTAGGCCCGATCAGCTACATTGCACCAGTGATCCAACTGATATGGCCATATATGGAGATGCGCAGTAGGGTGGGGTGCTGTGGCTAAAATGTGCAACGTAGTTTTATATTAACTGTAAAATATGTAAATACATTGAAGATGGGGAAAGAAGCCTGGGTATTAGCCAGAGCACTGATCAATAGTCTGGCAAGTCTGTGGCAAGTTTGGAGGCAAATGGAGTGATCGTGTGCTGACCAACACCGGACGTATCGGTGGTCATTTCAATTATAGTAGTAGGATATGCATTTGTCTGAAATGTAAAATCCTGCTGCAGCACCTCCTGCAGCACACAAAGCTGCACCTACTACACCTGCACCTAGTGCACCCACAAATGCACCTCCCACTAAACCAATAGCACCACCACCTATTCTCTCTGTTCTGTGGTCATCCTTTGCAGAAGGGGCTTTTACATAACAGCTGTATCCTCTCTCACTGACTTTATCAAGGAGCTTTCTGACCTGCTCTCTGTTCCCTGTATCTTTGTTGTTGAACACATGATATCTCCCTCCACATTTGTCAACCAGTTTCTTCAGGTTCTCGTCCTCTCTGATGAATTGATCTACGTTTGTGTTTTCCAGTCTGTCTCCATAAGTGAAGAGAACTATGATGTTATTGCTGACGTCAGAAGACAGGATTCTCTCCAGTGTCTCCATGGCCTTGCGTTCCTGTTCGGTGAAGCGTCCCAGCTGGACAACATAGAGGAAGACATGTGGACCTGGAGCGCTCAGCAACAAGGCTTCTTCCAACTCTGCTTTCTGCTGTTCTTCTGACAGTGTACTGTTAAACAGTCCAGGGGTGTCCACCACTGTCACCCTCCTGTTGAACACATCTCCTTCTGCCTTTTCACTTTTCAGAGTGACTGGTGCAAAACCTAAACTACAGTCAAACACTTTCCTTTCCATGATGGTGTTTCCTGATGAACTCTTCCCCACTTTCTCCTGACCTACCAACACCACTCTCACTTCAGACCCTGAAAACAACAGAGTTAAACATGGAAATTAGTCTGGATTCTAGCAACTTATTAATGAAGAAAGGAAAAGAAAACTAGGCTATTATATAATTACAAAATATTATTACAAGATTCATTTTGAACACTATAGTATTTAACAAGAAGCACAGAACAACAAATGGTCTTGTCACAATTATAGTTTTTTTATTGAGAAAATGCTTGTGAGAATATACAGATTTAGACACATTATCATGAGTAATCAATTCAACTATAATAACCACATAAACGATAAACCATTATGGACAGTGTTTTCCACACAATTATTTTTACATGGGTAAACATGCTGCTAAAAGTTGTATGAATTACTCAAACCATGCATTTGAAAACAGAGATGGATAAAATCAATCAAATGAATATTTGTCATATTAATGTTCTAAAGACATTAAGATTACAGATTATAACAATAGTACGAGCTCAAGATAAGATGGACAACCTGAGGTAATGATTTGAGACAAGCATGGAAGTAGAGTGTACCATGATTAAGGGAGGAATGGAGATGATGGTCTATTGACCTAAATGTCTTATGTTCAAGATTTCACACTGATTATTTTGTCATTTTAACATAATTAAGAAGATGCTTTGCTCATGAAAAGTATACAAATCTTGATACAATTAATTATGATGTGATCAGCTTAAACTGATGAACAGCAAATGCAAACTTGAAAATTACTGTAATATGCATTTGTCTGAAATGTAAGCTCCTGCTGCACCACCTGCAGCAGCACCTGCTGCTGAACCTGCTGCTGAACCTGCTACTGAACCTGCTGGACCTGCTAGTCCACCCCCGAAACCACCTCCCAATCCACCAATAACGCCACCAATAGCACGACCTAGAACCACAAACACGGCTTTCCTAATGAAGCTATTATCTTTCTCAGCTCTCTTTCTTGCTTCTTCCACTGACAGTCCAGGTTCTTTCATCATGATCATTCTTATTTCCTCCGTTATGGCTTTCTCAGCCTCTTTGAACAATGCATCGGTGTAGTTGCGTCCTCCATTTTTCGTCACCATTTCATTGATCTTCTCCAGTAGGTCAGTGACCTGAGAGGGGCGGTCAACTCTGTTGTTAAAAAGATGATATCCTCCTTTGCATTGATTGACAAAGGTGTTGAGATCTTCTCTTCCACGGATTAACTCCTCTATCTTAGCTCCTTCAGCCTCCAGATCATCTCCCTTGGTGAACAAGACCATTGTATAACATTCTGCCTGTTTTCCAAAGGTCATCTGGATCATCTTTACTGTGTGCGCTTCTTCTGGTGTGAATCGTCCTGCCTGGATCACAATCAGGAACACATGGGGACCAGGAGCCGACATAGAGATGCATGTCTTCATCTCATTCAGTGCTTCTTTCATTTCCCTTTTGCCAAACAAACCTGGAGTATCAACAATGGACACATACTGTGTGCCCGACTGTCCATCTCGTTTTGAACACTTCTCTGTCACTTCAGAAGCAGACATCTTGGATTCAAAAGCCTGCTTCTTTCCCAAGATTGTGTTTCCTGTAGCACTCTTCCCAACTCCAGTCTTTCCAACAAGAACAATCCGTAGGGTCTGAACAGGCTGTACATCTTGCTCTGTTGAGAGTGTAACAAGCATGTTATTGATAATTAGATGTTTCAGTTCTGCCTAATCCAGTCTTGTCTAGCCAGGACTGCATGAAGTCCTACACTTCATGCACTATAGCCACACTTGTGAAAACCTCTTTTGCACCCACTTTTGTCCAAAAATGATTTGTTTATTTGGTAGGGACAGTGCACATTAATGAAATTTGAGTAGAATTTTGAGCTTAACTACTCTCAGTGGTCGCAAGTCTGGTTGTTCTTTAACCATTGTTTGAGTTGGCCTTTAAACTGAAGGTTGTGAGGGTAGGGCTTTTCATACCCTCACAACTTTCACTTTCATTGATTGGTTGGTTAGGGCATAACCAAGGGGCAAGGCTTGGATATTTACGATGAGGCCAACACGGAAGCTTATGAATGGCCAGAGTGGCGCTGTTTTACCCTGCGCCGACCTGAAGTGTCAGAAAGAATTTATTTTAGCGCGTGAATGGGTTTTTGACAAACTTTAGACTAGATTTTCTTACCGTAATAAAAATTGTCATAAATTCTATATGCTTTCAGTCGCTAGTTTAAAGTCTCCTTTCAATCATCATGATATGCGTTTGCTAAATTATGGTCCCATTTATTCTAAAATTTACGATAAAGTAGGCTATGCTCCAGGAGGGGCGGGATGATTTGATTGACAACCTACACAACCAATAGCATTCATTCCCCGCCCCCGCTCTTGATTGACAAGCTACCCAACCAATAGCATTTTTGGGGGTGTTTTTCGGTTCGCTGGTCACGTGTCTGGTCTCAACCAATAGCGTTTGAGTTCCGGACGTGGCCAACTGTATATATTAACGATGGAGGAATGCATGTTCCTGAACTATCGGCTTCATTTTCGTTCTGTAGAAAGCAGGGGAGTGGCTTTGTCCATTCTTTTTTACAGTCTATGGGCATAACAAGTTTCTCGGATACCGCCATCTTGAATATCCCGAACTGCACTATTGGTATGCGCAAAGCCCTATGGGAGTAATAAGGTCCACCCGCATCTCAGCCGCTTTAATAATTTGGGCTGTAATGTGATGACAGACACGGATAATCAATTCAGTAATTTAACTATCCGTCAGTTAAGACAGTATTTATTAAACCGTGATATTGTTGTGTCAAATGCATTAAAAAAGGATTTTGTTTGCCGTGCAGCGTGTGTTTTAAATCTCCAACCCAAGTCTACACCAAAATAATATGATAAAGAAATACAGAACCAGATCGAGGCAGTCCAAATTGTAAGTACATTTACTGAAGTACTGTACTTAAGTACAATTTGAGATATTTTTACTTTACTGGAGTGTTGTGTATTTGAGGCAGTAAACTGCGCGTTACCAGGCCCAGCTGGTTGTTATAAAGTAGAGGAGAAGAGAAGACGTCCGGAGTCCATGTTCCCCATTCATTCATTTATTCAGCATCAACAGCAAGCAGCATCATAGCAACAGCATGAGAACCAGGGGGAGCCGAAGCTCCCCGACCCCCAGCCTCACGGCGTGGTCAGTACTCACTAACTAACATTTTCATACACCTTTTATACTGTAGGTTCACATTACAATACAGGCGGGTGGGGGTCGGTGAGAATCCCCCCACCAGTTGATCAATTCCTCTGATCAGTATCACTATCTGTCTGTATCCTGCCTGTCAGGAAGCCTGGGTGATGTCTTCAGGTTAACAATGGAGATGTAAATCACACTTCACACCCAGGCAACGTCCCTGATTAGCAGACGCCAGGCTGGGTCTGAATCAACATCTGGTTTTGATTTGCATACTGATCATAAAATATAAGCAATCAGGGCCAATATACAACAGGAGTATTTACAATTTTCATTTTTTTACTTTCTACTCCACTACATCTCAAAGGCAAATATTGTACTCTTACTGCACTACAATTATTTTCTGTATTTCTTTATCATATTCTTTTGGTGTAGAATAGGTTGGAGATTTAAAACACATGCTGCACGGCAACTAAATCCTTTTTTTAATGCATTTGACACAACAATATCACGGTCTAATAAATACTGTCTTAACTGACAAACAGTTAAATTACTGAATTGATTGTCTGCGTCTGTCATCCTGCCGTCATCAAACTACAGCCCAAGACTATTAAAGCGGCTGAGATGCGGGTGGACCTTACTACTCCCATAGGGCTTTGCATGTACCCATAATGAAGTTTGGGATATCAAAGATGGCGGTTTCCGCAAAACGGGTTATGGATTTAATATTCAGTTACTGGCATGGTTAGGTTTATGCATGAGTTTAATTAATTAAATGTAGTTAAGACTATAGGCACTGTTTCAGTGTATTCATGGTTTGGTGTGGTTAAGGTTAGGCTAAGGTTATGAGAAGGGCTCTAACTATGGAACAGACCCATTTAACATTAAAAAAAAGCTGAAGCTACTAATGTTAATGGTGGGTGTGTTTCACACATGTAGGTGTTTCTGTGTGTCATCAGGAAGTTACAGTAATTGTACAGGAGCTGTCCATTTTGACACACTGCAATACTTAAATATTAAATCTGGAATATGATCATTCATTGTCTATTTGGGTTGTCAGTATTGAAGCCCATAGGCTATAGCTATAGCCTAAAACCACACAGGAAGCATTCGTTTGGTTTAATACAGTGGTTCTCTAAATGGGGCAGAGGGACCCGCAGGAGTCCATGAGTGGGTTTCAGGGGGTCCTCAACAAAATGTGTTAATGTAGCATGTAAATCAGTCTTACCACATAATGCTTTCAAAAAATATTCTACATGAACAATTTTGAATAATTTTAAAAACAAAAATACACAATGTTTCTATTATGGGAGTTCCGTTCCTTGAAGTACGGAGTTCCTAGCAAAAATATTTTCAGATGGGGGTCCATGGGGTCCTTGACATTAAAAAGTTTGAGAACCATTGCGTCAGGTTGACTGTCCTGCATTCATTCATGTTTGATGAGTTCAGCTCATTCATTGCTTCATCTCCGCCTATCTTAAAACTGGATTAGCAGTTATATTTAAAACCACCCCTGGAGAAGGTTTATTGTTAGGTTAATTTCAGTATTATTGACAACATGGCTAAATCCACTCAATGGGATTAGATCATTGGTTCTTAAACTTTTTAATTTCAAGGAGCCCCATAACTCTCAGAGTTACAGACCTGTAAGGGTCTATTTGGAATATGATAATGAATGATATCAATAGTGCATGACAGCAGCTTAGATCATTCAGACTTTTCAAGGAGCTAGTGTATATTCTCACATCCAGCAATTCGGGTGTATTTACAGTGAATATCTGTTATCTGCATTGATTAGACCCTCCAGAAAAACGTGATTATGCGATCGCATAATTCATTGCATAATCAACCAAATGGCGCAGATTATGCGGGGGTAAATCTTTTTTCAAAAAGGGTGAAAATTCAACACAATAATCGCATATTTCCACGCAAAATATGCAAAGTATGAGGCGCTCGCTTGATTTCACAATACCCACATTTTTCCACATAAAGTTTATGAAGTCATCGCCTCACCAGTTCGTTCAAGTTCACACACAGAAGCAAAACAAATCGTGGTGTGCCGTGAAAAAACAGTGCTCTGGTGTGTGTGTGTGTGTGTGTGTGTGTGTGTGTGGGTGTGTGTGTGTGGGTGGGTGTGTGGGTGTGTGTGTGTGGACGCATGCGTGTGCTGGCTGCAGGCTCTGTGCAGAGTGCCACAGAAGAAACACTCTCCTCCCTTGCTCAATAATTGTATAGCCTAAGTTAACCTGCTCCGTCAAAATTCATGAAACTTTCTTAAAGACAATTTTAAGTTTATTGTACTTGATGCAACATCCATTGCACTTCTTGTAAACTGAGCTTGAAACGTTGCCAAGTTCAAAAAAGTATCCAGAAAACTAGCCCTAGAATGTCTGTGATCTTACATACATTTCATGTATTCCAAATATACACAGCCATAGATCGGTCCTATCCCCGCCCGGTTAGCAGACTGATACGGGGGGGGGGGGGGGGGGGGCATAAAACTTCACAGCGCTGCGTGTGTAGTACACCCAATAATGAATTCCTTCGACATGCAGTCAGATATTGTCCTCTAGTTTCATATCCATTTGAAAGTTCTGGCAGAAAACGTGTGTTTAGTAAAATATCTCCACTTTTCCACAAGCTTCACACAACATTCTCTGTAAGCGACGGGCCAGACCCGAAATGACTGCTGGACTGAACATCCAACACAAAAAATCCCTTGGGAACAGTCTGTGTTTGGGAAGCACATGTACAGTATGGGTCACACAATTGACAGGTGCGTTGTGATTAGTGTGGGTTAATTCATCACACCACCTGTCAATTGTGTGCCCCATACATTTGTGCTTCCAAAAGGAAGTTTTGATATATTCAGTCCTGCACTCATTTCTGGACCCTCGCCCGGAGAGAATGTTGTCTATATTTAGATATTTTACCAAACACACGTTTTCTGGAAGAACGTTCAAATGGACATGAAACTAGAGGACAGTATATGACTCCAAGTCGCAGGAATTAATTATTGGGTGAGTGAGTACAGATCAGTCTGCTAACCGGGCGGGGATAGGACGGATCTATGGCTGTGTATTTGGATTACATGAAATGTATATAAGATCACAGACATGGGCATAGGGCTATCAAAAAACCAGCTCCTCAGACGAAAGTAACAGTATTCCATGGAAGCTGATAGGAACAACACTTGTAAGTGTTAGTAGTTCACTTAGCAATGACATAAGGTAATGTTTTTGCCTTGAAGTACGGTAATTGAAAGGCAGAGAGTTGACAAAGGTTAGCTTTTTGCCTTGAAAATAATGAAAGGCCGACAAAATTATGACTTCTGTTTTGTATTGCTCAACTCACTCAAGGACATCTAAATTAATATCTATCAGACTGCGGACCCCCATCTGAAAAACATTTTGTACCAGGGACAAGATTTGTGTTGTTATAGAATTACAAATTTCTCAACTATTTTCAAGATTACTTTGAAAATAGCAGATCTACACACACAACACGTCGCATTAGTAAAATGTTGTGAGCTTGTAGATGGGCTATTTTCAAATAGCCAGTTTACTGTATATATTATGATTAAAGTGGTTCTTTTTATGATATTTGTCCCCCCACTTTGAGAACCAATACCATAGGATGTAGAAAACTCACTTTAAAAAAAATAAAAACGCATATTTTGCATTTTTTTCGGAAGTTCCTGCAATTTTAGCAAATTCCCGTAATTTCACCACATACATTCACATAAAACCAGCGCATATTCCATCGCATAGTCAAGGATTTTTTCCCGCATCATGGTGTTTGATCCTTACATTTTGAGACATTGTTGGTCCGGGGAGGGGTGGGTGGGTTTATTTTTATTTTTATTATTATTGTTTGTTTTTGTTGTTGAAAAATGTATTCATTTAAAAATGTGATTGTACTTTCGATATAATAAAAACAATTGATAACAAAAAAAAAGAAGGTTTTTTTCCCGCATAATCAAGGATTTTTGCCCACGTTTTTCTGGAGGGTCTAATTGATTAACCACACCATAACCACTTGGTTGGAAGTCTGTTAAGACAGATCTTTCCTCCTTCTAGAAACTAGTGTCATAATATCTCTGTAAATTCAGTAGCATCAACTTCCCCAAATCAATCAATCAATCAATCCATCAAAATTCTTTACTTTCTTTACTTGTTTCTAGAGGATCTGTGGAGATGTGCACCAAAAAGCTCAAATAATTTGAACTTTGGAAACATGGTGGCTGAGTCCTATATTTAGCTCTGGTCACATACCAGTATAGGGGTCTTTAACAAAAGATATAATATATTGTTCATATATCGTTGTTGTCGGTGGAAACCTTGTAAGTCCAAAACTGTGCCTTTTTTGTTATTATTTTAAAAGTGATAAAAAGAGTGAAAATAGCCTATCTATAGGCTCACAACACCTCGCAATGCGAGGTGTTGTGAGCTTGTAGATTGGCTGTTTTCACTATACTTTTGTGTGACACTCTTGTATGATGAAGTAGGGCATTAATTTACAAGAACAAATTACAATTTGAAACTTGGAGATGAAAGGTTTCTGCATGACAGCAACAATATGATGCCTTCATATGATGACCTGAGCAGCAGTAGATAAGTACTTACCAGGACGAGAATGTTTGCTGGCCATGGTTGTGTCGGTAGTTGATTGATGGTGGTCGGTTGGTATGTTGGTTGGTAGTTGATTAATGGTAGTTGGTAGTTGATTAATGGTGTCTTGTCAGTGGTCTGGTCTTGCTGCTAAAGACTTAGACTTTTTCCACACTATTTTGTAATCCTTCCAGTCCCCACCCCTCAACACATCATCTGTAATGCAACCAATGGTAACTTGACAACATGATGAAAGGGGAAATGATCTCGTGAGCTTCATGGTGTTTTATGCTTTTGAAATATATCAAAACGTATTTTGGATACAAGTCCAGTGGGCACCTAAACCCTGTGGCCAACGTTAAATTGGATGTTTTTGTTTTTGTTATTTTTTTCAAATAAAGAATAATTTTATGCTTTGGAAAATGGTTGGAAATAATGTAAAGTATACATCATTTTAACATGGACGGTACATCATTATCAGACCCTTTACCCTTCAACTTCTTGCCAAAATGCTATCACAGGTTTTGAAGCAATTTGTAGCATTTGGCCATATATGAGTTTGGCCCCTCATTTGTAAAATAAATGTCAAATCAAGATTTGTGGCATTTTGTGCAAAACAGGCCCCTCCTGCAAACGTTTGAAAGCCAATCGTAGCCAATCGGAATGAACCTGACTCCCCCAGATCGCTGTACTGTATCTGGGTCTTTGCTTCGAGAGAAATGATTAAGAGACATGAGACAATAGATTTTGCCCATCGTGGCTTAATTTATGCTATGCAGAGGTTAAGTCTACAGAGGCATAAGTGTAGCATGTGTGATACAGATGGTCTGATCTTCATCTCCTTGACATTAGGTTTTATACTGCAATTATCAGTCCTAATTTCCGTCATCAATGAAGTGGCATTCATTGATCATGCCACTTCTTAACAATAGATTTTGCTATGGCATGGCCATCTGTCCTATAACCTTAGTCCATAGGGCTTTGTGTACGTTTCATATTTACTGGCAGTTACTTAATTTTCCTGAAATGATACATGTTTGTGCCCCAATTCCCATGACCATCATCTCAAATTTGGTTTGGCACGTTATGTCTTCCCATGTTTGGTTTGGAGTGCCACCTTATCTAACCTTACTCTTAATCCTGGATGTGTGCTTATCTATCGATGTACACCTGGCTCCATTTTGGGAAATGCCACTCATAAACATGTAAAACAAACAATTAAATTATTTGCTCACACAGTACAGGGCGAGATCTAAGAAAATAATTAAAAAAAAGTACAATGCATAGTACTGAATAGAATAGTAATATCACAGTATACAATAATATGAATAATATTGTAGAATATAACCTATGGTTTACCATTATTTGCATGTCCCTTAATACTATATCAGTAATGCACCACTTTGTTGAGTTTCCCAGAGCCATTTATCACCCTGATGACCTTAATGGAACAGAATATCGTGAGGAGAACCATTCAGAATCATTTCAGGCTTTTTGTATTTACAGAAGGAACCTGCACCACTTCCTCTGGACGTTTCTTCCATGCTCTTACAGCTCAAAGTGTAAAGTAGTGTCTGCTTCTTTGTCTGCTCTGTGTTCTCAGTGGTTATTATAAAACGTTATGTATGCTGAACTTCCACTCTTGGCAGTTCAGGTATAATATGCCCATCCAGGTTCATTCACAAATACACTGCTTAAATAATCTGAGAGCCTTTCCCTGTTTTTGGAGTGTTCTTATTTTCTTGGTTAACATATAGATCTCCTTCCCCTTATTGTCTCCGCCAGTCCGAAAGGCATGGCGAGAGTATGTTTTACCCCCTGTCCGTCCGTGTGTCCGTGTGTCTGTGTTTGTGTCTGTGAACAGCTAATCTCTGGCACCGTTGGCTTGATCGCAGCGAAATTGTGCACACACACTCCCTGGATGCCAGAGCAGAACCTCTGCCCCAAATTTTTCACATGGACCTTTTATAGCGTCACCAGGAGGCCAATTTGTGCAAAACACATTTTTGGACAGTACTCCTACAGATTTTGTTTAAAAATCCTGCAAATCGGTACACAATATCTCTATAGTCATTAAACCAAACGGGTCTTTGAGATTTTTCATAATCCATCCTCATTGGCTAAAATTGCCTTCCAAAGTTTGCAGGAGTACTCAGTTTTGAACAAAATGCCTCAAATCATGAAAAAAGCATGCAATTTCGTGAAATTTTGCACGCACATTCCCACTAGGAGGAAGAAATGCCACTTGAAGTTTTTCAAATCAGCCTCATGGTGGCGCTATAACAGGCCGATTCGTGTTTTTACCTATAACTGCACGATCTGTGTAAAACTTTGTATGTGCACTCCCTAGAGGCCAAGGAAAAACCTTTGCCCTGCATTTTTCAAATATTTCATCACGTAAACATATTTTTGGATATTAAGCCTTCAGATTGTATCAACATTTCACGCATATTGGTACACATGATCTCCATAGTCATGTGATCAAGACCTATCTGTTTGATTTTTCATATTCCATCCTGATTGGCTAAGATTGACATCTAAAGTTTGGAGTGGCCCGTTTTGAACAAAATGCTGCAAATCATGAACTCACCGTCCGATTGCGGTGAAACTTTGCACGCACATTCGGACTACGTTGACGAACAAATGCCACCCTTTTAACATTGCCCTATTATAGTGCCACCAGGAGGCCGATTTTTGCAAAACTTTTCTTTTTTTATATTACTCCTACAAATGTTGTCCAAACATCTCATGCAAATCGGTACACATTATCTGTATAGTCAAGTGATCAAGATGGTTCCGTCAGATTTTTCCTATTTCCATCCTGATTGGCAAATTCCAAACATTGCTGGCCCACAACAACCTAACTGACCTGGCGGAGACCTGTGCTCCTTGGAGCACTTTTTCTAGTTGTATTTGTTTTCAGCCTGAGTTATAGTTGTACACATTAGCCATTATGTCTAATTAGCCATTACATCTTTGGGTACAGCTTCAAGTTAAGTGACAAGGGTTCACGGGTCAGAAGGAGGAGGCGGAGACAGTGATCGTTCAGCCTCTATGTGGTATATTTACTGGAGCCAGTGTGTTGTTTGCTGTATAGAAAAGAACAGAGGCCTATTTGGAATTAATAAACATATTCAATAAATATAATAATAAATTAAATTCATATTCAAGTACCTATTGCAATAGAAAACAATAAATCAATCTTCTGAATGAAATCAATCCACATCATCATTCATAATTCAATTCAGTAGTCAATAATTCATCATTTCAGATAATAAATTGAGGCATCAAGATGAAAAATATAATAGATCATTTGAGAAGGATAAACAAACTCATTCTATATTCCATAATCAATAAACCAAAAGGGAATATACACCTAACTTAAATGAACTGCTTATAATTTCAGGGACGAACAAACAGGTGAGAATGGCTTCAATTGGTCAACATTCAAAAGTCCATAACATTGTGGCACAGTCTCGGAATAGGTGTATTCGTTAGCCCCCGCTGTGCGGGGACAACAAACAAACTTGGCTAAACGATCTACTCGTGCTGCACTCTGTGCAACAACAAGGCTCTACTTGTTTACATCTGTCTAAGTTTACGTTGAGCAGCTCTACTCTTCGTTTGCAATCCATAGCCCTTTTCTCATTTAGCGGAATTGCTACTGTACTCACTGACCAGTGTCTGACCTCTCAGCAATGCATGTCGTAAAACTAGAAAGGGAACTTGGAAAGAACCTTTCACATCACGAGAGGAGATGTGGTCACAAAGAAGGCTGTAGATCATCGTTCAGCACTGAGAAATGACACATGTGACCTAACCACATCCTATGCCTTGCAAACAACACCTGCCTCTCTGCAACCACCATCGAAACGAAAATATAGTCAGAGACAACTATTTCTGCATTGGCTTATCTTGCATTGTGGGAACAAACACCACCATCTTGTTTTGAAACAGTGAAGTTGATGATTGTGGTATATATGAAACTGCAGCTGATAGCTCTGTCTGGTAGGGTGTAGACAATAGCACGAGAGGTGAGGAAGAGGTCACAGAGAAGGCTATAGATCATGATGAGAAAGGACAGATGTGAAACCTTCAACCTAACCACTTTCCCTGAGAACACACTGCAGCCGCCATCTCTGCAAGTCTCCTTTCAAACAATAGTTAAGTCAAAAGTACACATCACAAAGTACATTTAATTTTTTATATCAATGCATTGCTGTAAAAATAGTGAAAGCTGCAGATCTATAAGGTCACAAAGTGTTACAAGATCAGCTATTTTCACTATTTTTTAAATAGGGCTCATGCCGTTAATATATAATGTAATGTTTTAGTGCCGGGTGTTGATTCTTAGAAATGTAGTGAAGTCAAAATACACATTTGTCTTTCCAATGTGGAGAGAGAGAGAGAGAGAGAGAGAGAGAGAGAGAGAGAGAGAGAGAGAGAGAGAGAGAGAGAGAGAGAGAGAGAGAGAGAGAGAGAGAGAGAGAGAGAGAGAGAGAGAGAGAGAGAGAGAGAGAGAGGACTTAAGTACTGTAGTATATGTTCTAGTTACTGTCCATCACCGGTGTCATATCATGAGCTGTTACTTATAATCTGGTGAATAAATATGTGTTTTATTATTTATTATAATAAAAGCTAAAGCTGGCTGCAATTTGGAACTGGTCCCTGTAAAAAGCTGATGGTGAAATGCAGTATACTCTGTATTATCAGCAGTGGTGGAAAGTAACTAAGTACTGTACTATTTACAATCATTGATTATTATCCTTGAGTATTTCCAGCTTTCAGTACTTCTACTTCTACTCCACTACATCTCAGAGGCAAATATTATACGTTTTACTCCACTACAATTATTTGAAAACTTTAGTTACTAGTTGTAGATTTGGATTATTATTACAAAACATACATTAACCACTTCACCCCTATATACATTTCGGCCATTTGAAAATAGCCGATCTACAAGCTTAATACGAAAAAGTTTTATCAAAACTCATATAGCAAAATAAGTTTGCTATAAGTTTGCTATTTAACTAGTGTGGGACCGACCGACAGATAGGATTTTATGTATTTATTTCGTTTCAGAGAGGTCAAACATATCCATATAATATGGATATGTTAGACCTCTGTGAAACTAATAGGTGTAGTCAAGGCCTTACAGTCACTTGTCTTCAAAACATGTATTCACATTTTTTACTTAAGCAAAAGTATCAATACTGCAATGTAGACGTGCTCTCTTACAAGTAAAAGTGCGTAATTACAAATTTACTTGAGTAAAAGTACGAAAGTATTGACATCAAAATGTACTTCAAGTACCAAAAGTAAAAGTACTCATTATTTATGCATAAGAAGAAGTTATTTGCATATGTACGTGTGATTGTGTGTGCACAGCTCCTGCTGACCTGTCCACAGTTCCCATTTTCAGTTCCTCTACCCCTGGTCAGGGTGGGGATCTGGCTTCTTTGTTTACAAAGTGTCTGTTTACCGTTAACCTCTACTCGGTTATATGAAGTTGAACTCTCAAACCTGGTGCTTTTTGCCGTCGTGTGCAAACCACTTACTAAATCATGCAAGAACATTATACAAGAGCTTTCTGTCCTTGTTGTTGTGTAAATTGGATTTGATCTAAAATGGGTGACTTGAATATTCATGTCAGGTGCCCTATGGCCTCACACTTGATTTAGTTTTATCCTTTACATGTTTTTAAGTCCTGTTGAAATATGTGACTAAGTACACCACTCATCGTGTGTGTGTGTGTGTGTGTGTGTGTGTGTGTGTGTGTGTGTGTGTGTGTGTGTGTGTGTGTGTGTGTGTGTGTGTGTGTGTGTGTGTGTGTGTGTGTGTGTGTGTGTGTGTGTGTGTGTGTGTGTGTGTGTGTGTGTGTGTGTGTGTGTTGTGCAGAGCTGCGCCCCTTGCAAATAAACTCACCTGCTAGATGACAAATGGGCCCCTGGACCATCTCAAATTGGCCTGAAACTTCCTCAGAAGAAAAGAAAACGTACATGATAAAATCCAATGTTGGTAATTCATATTTACAGTTTGAGTCCAAACCAGCTGCATTCAACAGATAACTATGCACTCAATGATAATATTAAATGTTTATGATTGTGACAGTCTGACTTGGGTCCATATTTACCTTAATGCAATGTTGTCTCATCAGCACTTGACCTATACAATGGTGGATAATAAGTGGCAAGATATACATTAATTGGTAGGCTAAATTAAAAGTTGATAATGCATTGAGGTGGATTGTTTTATGTAAGTAATCTTATCATTGTGACATAACACAATGCATGCAGATTGAATTATTTCAGCAGTGGTGGAAAGTAACTAAGTAGGCTACATGTACTGAAGTACTGTGCTTAAGTACAATTTGAGGTACTTTTACTTTACTGGAGTATATCAATTGTTTTTACTTACTCCAATACATCTCAGAGACAAATATTATACTTTTTACTACTTATTATTTGAAAACTTTAGTTACTAAATACTTTTTAGATGTTGATTATTATTACAAAACATATATCAACCACTTCAGCCCTGTTTAAACTTTGGCTATTTGAAAATAGCGATGCAAAGCATTGTGAGCTTGTAGATCTGCTATTTTCTAAATATTTTTTATCCATTTTTGACATAATAATATGATAGCTTGGGAAATGGGACATTCTGCATATTGAGTACTTTTACTTTTGGTACTTTAAGTATATTTTGATGCCAATACGTTTGTACTTTTACTCAAGTACATTTTTATTACCAGACTTTTTTTTCTTGTAGCAGAGTGTTTCTACATTGTGGTATTGATTGTGGTATTGAACGAATTTCACCCACTTTTTTACCTTGTAAACCTGTGATGTGACAATAAAACTGATTCTTATTGATGCTTTTACTTAAGTAAAAAATGTAAGTACTTTTTCCACCACTGTAATTCAGCACTATCATGTGTTACAAAGTGTCAACCGCTGGCTCACTTTATGCATGTCTCTCTGGAGACATTTTGCATCAATGCATCAATGCAATAGCCTGGTATCCAGCCTGCTTCGCTACGTTCGGCGGACTTTTTTTTCTCTCTTCGCTTCTCAGTCTGGAATGCACCCCATTGACTCGTTTTGCAGAACTACACTGGAACTACATATGTTACGTTAGGCAACGTCGTTGCTGATTGGATGTTGTTCAAACGAATGACGAATCACAATGATCACACTGTTTTTTTTGTCCCGCCCCGCACCACAGACCAATCAGAAGCCACGGCACGACTCGAAACGTTTGTCATGTCCCGCCTCCCTTGGAGATAGGAGGCATTCCAGACTGATAAGCGGAGAGAGAGAAAAAAGTCCGCCGAACGTAGCGAATCAGGCTGGATCCCAGGCTATCAATGCAACATGTATTTTGAAATGTGGCACTGTGTCCACCAGGGGGCAGGATAGGCACACCCAACATGAAATGGATTAATAGGGGCACAGGAACATCTTGTGACAATTATAATCTCAATTCACCTTATTCTTGGCCCTTCTCCAGGGCGGCACCGTTGCCCTTTTCTGCTGCTTCACTCTGGTCACTTCTTCAGTAATCAGTGTGTTGCCAGATTTTGCAAGAAAAACAAGCGGCCAGGTCTATGAAAACAAGCCCAAAAGAAGCAACTAGACTAAGTTTTACCACTTTACATTGAATATTTGAAAATAGCAGATCTACAAGCTCACAACATGTTACATTGCGACATGTTGTGAGCTTGTAAAAATCTTGTATGGGGGTCCCTGGCACATATATTTTCAGATGGGGGTCCGCAGACAAATACCTAGTGCTCCTGCTCATAACTCTATGGCCTGCTCTATTGGCTCCGATATTGGTACTTCCGGCAGACCTCCGGGTGCTTCAAACGCCACTGAGCAACATTCATTGAAATGAATAGCTGAGGAGGCAGGCAGTCCGCCCTATAGATATATTATAACTCTGTAGCTGAATTCCAAAACCCAAAATCTCGGCCACTCCAGCTTGACCCGGAAATAGCTTAGGCCCAATTGGTCATTTGCTTTTTGGAGGAGTCGAGTGGAGTCGAGGAGCCGAGTCGGCCCTCCGAGTGTACCCCCCACCACCCCCCTCGCCGCCCACTCGATGGCCATCACTCACACACACACACACACACACACACACACACACACACACACACACACACACACACACACACACACACACACACACACACACACACCACAGTGAAGACACACATTTTCATAATGCTGAATTATAGAGCTTCAGTTGATAAAGTAACTGAAAAGACCGCAACAAGCCGCTGGCTTTATTGCATTGTGTGGTATAACGCATAATACAATTATATACATTGTAATATTGCACACTTTTTTTTCTTCTGTCTCAAAAGCTAAGAATTGTTAATTTCTCTCTGTGCGTGCCTCAATGCACGGACTACTTTAAATGACTGTGGCAAAGATTATGTTTAAATAATGTATATGATGTAATTCAGAGTCAGACATAGGCCTACTCTTTTATATACATTGGCAAAGCAAATTAATAAATACGTTTGCTCATCCTGGCGCTTCATTCACTATTTCAGGAATAAATGGCTTTGCACAACAATTTGAATTATAAAGATAACGATGTGGCCATCCACATTGATGAATTGTCTATTCTTATGTTGTACTATTCTATAATGAATGAAGCAGCAGAAAAGGGCAATGGCGCCGCCCTGGAGAAGGGCCAAGAATATAGGTGAATTATAATTGTCACAAGATGTTCCTGTGCCCCTATTAATCCATTTCATGTTGGGTTTGCCTATCCTGCCCCCTGGTGGACACAGTGCCACATTTAAAAAGAAACCTTGTTGCATTGATGCAGTGAGCCAAGGGCCGACACTTTAACACATGATAACTCGGAAACACTCTGAATAGAAACACTACAAGTTACAAGTAAAACGTCTGGTAATAAATATAATAAGTACTTTTATTCCAGAGTTTTACTTCTAACAGAGTATTTCTACATTGCAGTATTGATACTTTTATTGAACTGATAAGTTCCTTCTTTTTGGGAATCAATCACACGCATCTTGCAAGTTCAAACAGCTCTTAATACATATACTATAATACAGGTTGTTAACCACCTAAACCCTATATTTAAACTGGACCTGAGAAGTCTCTGTACTTGGACGGCTTTTTTCTGACTACACCAAATCTCTTTGCCAAAGATAGCCGATCTACAAGCTCACAACGCATCGCAGCTATTTTGGCTATTTAGGTTCCCCTCAGAATATTAATGCTGGGGTTCAACTGGTTAATAGAATATACAAAAACTATATATATCTGATTGATTTAAATCGGAATGGAATAAAAGTGTCCATGAGCAACACTGGCAACACTGCTGGTTTGGGGAAAGACTATTTATCGTACAGCATCAGCTGGCCATACTGTTTCTACAAGAATGATTTCTGATCCTACAGTCTGGCCTGTACGGTTGAATGGTTCACCTGATTCTTTTAATACCACTGATAGTCTGCAGGTGACATGTTCAGGTAGCAAACAATGAATTCAACAATGACAGTATGTTGACTCTATTTCAGGACTTTTCCTATGTAAGCAGCTTGTAGTGTGTGTGATATCGTTGCTGTCGGGTATCTCCATATTTCAACTTTTGTCCCCCCTGTAAATGAATGTCCTTTCATCATTCATTTTGTTCTATTCTACAATCTGTCTGTCTGTCTGTCTGTCTGTCACACAAAAGTAGTGAAATTACCCTCAATCCAGAAGCTCACACTATTTTTTGTACATAATTTGAAAGAATATAAAAGGAGCGGTTGTGGACATACAAGGTTTCCAGCCGTCAGGGACGATCTGGGTGCAGTCACCTGCATCCACTCCCAAATGAACTGGATAAATATTGCAACACGCCTCGCTCGCTCTCCCCCTGGGGAAGTGTTCTGATTGGATGGAAATAAGCGCCGTTCGAGGTGCTCGCCATGCCTCTCCACTAATCAAGCGTATATTATACGCACACAGACACACAGGCACACACACAAGCGTGCACACAAAGGCGATTATACACACATACACGTAGCAAATACGAAAGGTAATGCAAGCAGTTAACGATATACCAGAAAGTGAATACACATGACACACATACACTTATGTAGCCTGACACTCAGCCTGAATTTTCATTTCGTTTCACTCCATTATTCAGTCTGAAAGCCCTCTCAATGCAGCCGATTGCTGAGATGGGGGCGTGGCCAAAGTTTTTTTTTTTCAAAGACTCTTTGGCGATTGGTTCATACTGGATTATCCCGATCCCGATTCGTCGATCAGATTTTCAACCGAGGCTGAGACCTCCTATGAGAGCGTCACCAGACCAGAATCGCCTGAACATATTTTTTTAATGGGCATGGCTAGCGATTCACGGGCTGGAGCCAGGCTAACACTTATGCACTTCGCACGCACTTCGCATGCACGCACGCACGCACGCACGCACGCACGCACGCACGCACGCACGCACGCACACAACATCCTGAAAGTATGTTTGCACAGATGATCTGGCCATTATGCTGTGACAACCGACATGGAAGGCGATCTCAACCAGGATATGGGCATCTTGGCTACCTACCTCCACAGATGGCGCCTGCAGCTCATAGCCGGTGTTGACGGCCTATACCATCTCAACAACAGGGAAGCGAAAAAGGAACTGAAAAGGAACTGATCGTTGACAACAAGCGCCTGGAGTTCCAAAAAGCCCCAAAGTGCCTGGATAGGACGCTTTCACACAATGAAATTGTTAATTGCAATTATTTTGACTGACAATTAATTGTCAACTTAAATTTTGAATCGTGACAGCCCTAGAGCCAATTTATCCGACGTCTCACTGGTACGAGCTCGAGAGCCTCGGCCAAGACGCTACAAATTTCCACGAAACCCCTTGTCTTCTCTGCAGCCAAATACTGTGCCCCAACCTGCTGTAGGAGCCCACATCAACACGCTCTCCGGATTATAACCGTCCGCCTAAAGCCCACCCGTGTCCCACCTGCCAGTCCTTGCGGGAATTTCCCCGGGCCGGCCTCCGGCGAGAGGCTGTTACCATCAACCTGGTGAAGAAAGCCCAGATACATGACGGGCATATCCTTCATCACACTACAACGACAACAGCGCCGTCAAACATACTCAAGTCCCGCCACCTGTATAACAAGGCACAAAAGATGCTCCGCTCCGTCTAAAAAAATATATTAATATGTATATTGAAACGATACAAAACTATGGTATGCCAGGTCAACAAATGAACCCGGCATCTGTCTAAATAACATACTATCTAAATTACATTTTAACCGTTGCATCTATCGTTGCTGAAAATAGGCGATCTATCTACCATTTTCTGTGAAGGTTTTTTCCCAGAATACGGTCATGCTGGGGTTTAATGCTTTAAAGTCCACCATACCAGTCCTGACGATAAAGGATAGTCCATTTTTATTTTAAAACAAAATGCCAGACGCCAGAGTGTCTCTCCTCACTCTGCTCTGCACAGTTGTCTCTCTCCGTGGGGGGTGGGGGGTGCATGCTGACCGGTTCCCCCCACTGGGTTCTGGGATTCTCCTCTGTCTGGGCCTCCTCAAGGGAGGAAGACGCAGCTGCTGGGTTGAACTCGGCCCAACTGGATGTCCTGGTGAGATGATGTAGGCACACTACCAGATGATGCAAACTGTGGAGACTACTAGACCAAACCAACACACAGATGCTCTATCTCAATTAGGGGACAATTACAGAGTTGGGGAGGGGGGAGCTCAAATTAAGTCACTTTATAACAGAAATCCTTCCCAGTCGGCATGGGGTAAGTCCATGCAAACGGAAAAATGAAGTGTTCAGTCAAGCTCCCTGAGTTGCCTATGAAACGAAAGAAAACACAATGTCTGGCTGGCTGGCTGACTGGCTGTCTCTCTTTCTCTCTCTCTCTCTCTCTCTCTCTCTCTCTCTCTTTCTCTCTCTCTCTCTCTCTCCCTCTCTTGCGCCCTCATCGTCGCCATGGTGACTGCAACAGCTCCAACCAAAAGGTGAAGCACACACAGCCTGTAATGAGTGAAATTAAAATGTAAGATTGAAAAAAAAAAAAAAAAAACTTGGATTCCCCCCCTCCCCTCCCACATGAATGAGTCAGACGTGATGCAGAGGAGAGCTTTTAGCCAAAGAGTGGCTAAAAGGTAGCATTTGGTCGCTGTCAGGTGGAAACCTCCTATGTCCAAAACTTTAAACATTTTCAGAAAAATGATAAAAAAGCACTGGTACTCACATTTTGTACTTAAGTAAAAGTGCCAATACCACAATGTAGAAACACTCTGTTACAAGTAAAAGTCTGATATTCAAAATATACTTGAGTAAAAGTACAAAAGTATTCACATTAAAATATACTTAAGTACTGAAAGTAAAAGTACTCATATTACAGTGTACCATTTCACAAGTATCCAAATGTACTGTATAAAAATGCTTTGAAAATAGCAGATCTAAGCTCACAATGCTTGCACATTACTTAAGTATGCATAGGGCTGAAGTGATTAATGTATGTTTTGTAATAATAATAGAAATCTACGTAACTAGTAACTAAAGTTAAACCGTAGTTACTATTTAGTCAGAAGCTCTTGTTAATACTTTTCATTGGTTCAATATTTATAAAACCCCACAGACACACTCTCTTTCAAAATGTTTAGAAAATATTGAAATATAGTCGCGAGGCAACGTGTTGTGAGCTTGGTAGATCAGCAGTTTTCGCTACTTTTATAAAACACTCTTTTGCGACAAGGTAGGGCATTCATTTATTTAGAAAGACAAAAAACATAGAACGCTGAAATACGGAGATACAAGGTTTCTGCTGGACTGCAACGTTGTGCTGAAAGTACTGCCAGTGTCATTCAAAGGTGCAATTATCCCAGGCTGCAGAGAGCTGTGGCAATTTTCTGCTTTTACGTTCTCTAACACATACACACAAACACACACACACTCACACAAACAGACGTATGCATGCCCGCATGCACGCACGCACGCACACGTAAGCATGCATGCATGTGCGCACCCATGCACACACATGACAGATATACAGTATGTATCCAAATACGTGATGTTAACATCAGTTAGGGAATGGTTCAGCACCACCACCGATGGACAGCGACACTTACTGAATTAATGGTTCAGCACCACCGCTGATGGACAGAGACCGGTCTAGGTTTGAGCTAGGGAGCGCACACAAAATATACCCTTTCTGTGGCTGGTCAAAGGTCGTTTCTAACCTGTCAGTTGACAGCTGGCCTTCACAGGTACAGTATAGTAACACACACACACACACACACACACACACACACACACACACACACACACACACACACACACACACACACACGCACACGCACACACACATAAACGTTTGCACATACACACACACACACACACACACACACACACACACACACACACACACACACACACACACACACACACACACAGTTGACACTGACGTCTCGGCAACCATGAATTTAGTCATTATAAATGTAAGAGTGTTTTCATTAGGTGGGAGGGATGGGGAGATAGGATGACACACACACACACACACACGCACACGCACACACACACACACACACACAGGAAATAGTTTTCAGAGGGATGAGCATGGAGGCGTTTAATCAGTCCAGCCCCTTGTAGAAACATTGATTTGAGCCCAGCAGCCATTACGCTTCTGTGTTACATATAACACAGGAAGAGATGACAATGAGGAACAGTCACATTAAACTGCACTACACACTGCAGTGTGTTTGTTCACACACACTAAACTAAACTACACACCACAGTAGATTGTGTTGTCGATTGCTCCACGCTGAGTACTTTGTCCACCACTGACTGTACCATCTACTTGTCTCACACACACACAGCGCGTGCACACACACACACACACACACACACACACACACACACACACACACACACACACACTTTGTGTGTGTTTGTGTCTGTCTGTCTGTCTGTCAGATTTTTCATATTACATCCTAAGATTGGCATCTAAAGTTTGCAGAAGTGGCTCGTTTTGAACAAAATGCCTCAAATCATTCTTATTGCAGTGAAACTTTGCACGCACATTCTCACTAGGCCGAAGAAGAAATGCCACCCTTTTCACATTGACCTATTATAGCGCCACCAGCAGCCCGATTTGTATTATATTCTATATATTCTACACTCCCACTCGTGTTTTATTGTTTTATTGGATATTGTTTATTCGATACATTTATTTGTTTTAGCCCTTGCTCATTTGATTTTCCTATTTTGTCTCATCTGTTTATGAAAGTAGGTAGCTGATATATTGCACTTTTACTTTAGCGCTAGGTATACTCTTAAGTTGCTTGTTTTAGAAGAGAATGCACTTAATACTTCTGGTGATTAGTAGTTTCGTTCCCTACCTATGTTGAATGCACTTATTGTAAGTCGCTTTGAATAAAAGCGTCTGCTAAATGACCGTAAAATCAACATATTGGGTCTGAGCAATAACATCATCAACATTAATCCCTCAACTTCTACAGATTCCACTCACCTCTATAATGACTGAAGTCTGAACATTGTTGGCCCACAATAACCTATACCTGACCTGGCGGAGACCTGTGCTCTGAGGAGCACTTTGTCTAGTTTATTTATTTGAACACACACAACACCAGAAAGAGTGCCATGTTTTCTGCTTGTTTACAATATACTAGACCATACCCGTAGGGGAATATGAGCACCCAAAGTGTGCAGTTTGGCTTATGCGCTGAGAACAGACAGTTTATCAGGGATCGAAAGTGAGTTTGTACTGTAGTCGTGTCCCGTTGTGGAGGCACAGAACACACACAAACACCCGTCGGCCGTCGCGAGCGCGCACAAACACACAGCGCGTTTGTTTAGATCCAAGTGATTTTCAATGATAGCGGCTACACCAGGCGCGCGGATACGCAAGTCCCCCAAGTAGACTTTTAAAATAGGACTGGATCTAAAAGTGCGACTAATGTGCATCGTGTGTGCGAGAAAAATCTGGTGTGTTTCCAGAATGTACTGAGAGAGTGGGCGGGGTGAGGCTAGTTGCCATATTGGCTTATTGTAAGCGCTTTAGTGGCAATATTGGTGGTATTGTGTTTTGGCGTTGGTTGTGAAAGTGCAGGTGGGTGTGGGGACGCGTTGTGAGCTTGTAGATCGGCTGTTTTCCAAGAGGCAAGGTATATGTGTGGAGGCGCTTCGTTTGGCCTTCTTTTCATAGACCTCGTTGCTTGTAGGGTTCGTTTGGTTTGGCCTTGTTTTCATAGACTGCTTGTTTCTCTCGCTAAACCTGGCAACGACGCATGCGCAGTTTGATCAAGAGTCCCCCCAAGACACAACCACCGTGAGGTTACTAGAATTATAGTAGGATTATATAGTTCCTGTCTGGTGGAAACCTTGTATGCTCAAAACTGCTCAAAACCTGTGTTCTTATTTTGCTGATACTTTTACTTGGTTTAATATCAATGGAACCCACAGACACACTTGACCACTTTCACATATCTTGTTTTATTTTTAAATAGAAAAAAAAATATGATTTACAATCTCAAAACGTGTCACATCACCACGAGTTGTGAGCTGTTGTGAGCATAAAAAAGCTGGAAAATGGAGATGTGAGGTTTCTGACCGACAGCAACGATATTATAATATTTTACCTACAGTACTGTGTACCAATGTTAGGAACAAACTGGGCTCCCAGACAGATCATTTGTCAAGCATAGCGCTTGGTAACAGCCTGTCATGACACCTGAGTTGAGGGTGATAATGTAGTCCCTGTTCTCCGTGTTCTTTCTGTCTCATTAAATGTGTTTCAGCTTCACATCAACTTCAACTCCACGTCTCACCACAGGCTTACAGGTGTAAAAGAGTGGGATATATACATATATATATATATTTATTAAAAAAAATGTATCCCACGATTTTGCAACCATTTTTCACCCAGTGCCAATTGTCTAAGTGATCCTGGGCGCTACACTCTCCCTGCCAGATAGGGAGCCCAGAGCCGAGCTCATGCCTCCTTTAATGCATGAGAGCCAACTAGCCTTCTTATCACCTGACAGGGGGGAGTTTCCCGGGTAGGACACGCTATTCCAACCAGTTCCCTTCCCCTCCATCAGGCGCCCCGGCTATCAAGGGGGAGGCGGTATAGCGACCAGGATTACTGCATGTTTTTTGTGAGGGTACCTACCCACGGGGAGAACATGCAAACTCCATCATCTCTATCCACAACAAAACGCAAAAAAATCCATCACAAAACTGTCTATTGACACCCTGTCAAGGAATGCAGTCTTGCGGTGAAAGGCAGCCTTCCAACACTTGCTTTTTATAGTTGCGGGTGGCATATAATGATGCTCTCAGAATCCTGCTTTTAAATGTTGATTTATGTTGTAAAAATAAACAATATCTAAACCACAGTCACTGCATAGGCAAGTCAAGGCAACTTGATACAGCACCTTTCATACACCAAAGGCAACTCAAAAGGTTTTACAGAATAAAAACAAGTACAATCAGAGTGCAATAGTGCACTTTAAAAACAGATAGAGCATAATAATGAATACAATTAAAATAAGATAAAGGATCATATATAACAAATACTCCCACCTTTGATACAAGAAATAACGTGACAGCACAGCTCATTTAAAGCCCAGGCAAGACCTAACTGTTCTTAGCCAGCATTGGGTAGAGTGAGCAATGTGAAATAAATATGGACTTACAAACGGCTATGGTTGGGGCTTGTCTAGCCTACTACATGATGCTATCATCACCATGACACATAGTCTGATATTGCGTTTGGCCCCGTGCCCAAAAGATAAAGCAAAGAAAAGTCATGGGGCAATTCCCAGCGGAAAAGGTATACCGTGAACGCCGAAGGCCTTAGTTGTTCCTCCTACGTCTCGTTCAGCCTGGCTGCTCCTCAGCGCTCTGCAGCACATCATCTTATGAATGATTCAATACACACACATAGTTATTATGCTGGAACTGCTGGAACGGCCTGTCCAGCATATTGTACACATTGCAGGTTACTTAACCCATTAAGACCTGAGGCCCATTCTACAAATGCCTTCTAAATCAATAGTTCTCAAACTTTTTTGTGCTTGACCCCCAAAATGATATGTATTTGGCTGCGGACTCCCCATCTGAAAATGTTTTGGGCCAGGGACCCCGAAAAGAGAAGATTGGTGTTAATAAAAATAAAATCAAAATTTTTCAAACACTTTCAAGATTTTCCAAAATGTTCAAAAATAGCAGATGTACAAGCTGGCAGCGCGGCACGAAGTGACAAGCTGTGAGCTTGTTTATCTGCTATTTATCTGCTATAGAGCGTCACACAAAAGTAGCTAAAATATCAGACTTACGAGCGATGCATCACATTGTGAGCTTGTAGGTCTGCTATTTTCACTGTTGTTGAAAAGTTTAGAAAGTGAGGGTGAAAGTAATTAAGTGTGTCTGTTGGTTTTTATTAACCATACAGGGTTTAAGGTTAATTGTCGCCATCAGGCCGACAAGCCGGAAGGCAGACATTATGTTTTCACCACTCGGAGTCTGTCTGTCTGTCTGTCTGTCTGTCTGTCTGTCTGTCTGTCTGTCTGTCTGGTTAAAGGAGAAAAAAATCTGAGGGTACGGTCCATGCTCTAGATTGCTATTTTATGTATTTCTTTTTTTCATATCTGACTTTCCTAATGACAGAAAACTGTCCACGGTGTCTGTGTGAGATGCGCCCCTGTGGATGTCTCGCGAGCCGAGATTTCGCCCGTGATCAGAATGTAAACACTACGGTGGCCCAAAACACTGTGGCGAGGTTTCTGTCATTGTGAAAGTGTGAACCAAAACATTTTTAAAAATCGCGATAAAAATACTTGATCTAGACTAGAGCATGGCCCGTGCCGTGCGCTCTGGATTTTAGCTGCGGTGGACTCGGGATGGAGTTATGAAATTTTGGATTGGATCTTGGATTGTCTCTTCCTGGCAGTCTTAAAGTGCGGTGCTGGATGATTCTCTGCCTGGCAGTCTTAAGTGCAGCGCTGGCGTGAACGCAGGGTGTGAAACGACCCTCGCAGCAGGTGCTTTCACTCAGCGGGCGGTTCGACACCTGCTGCTGCAAACAGTGTTTTCTATGTACACAGCATGGCACACACACACACGCACACGCACACGCGCACGCGCACGCACACACGCACACACACACACACACACACACACACACACACACACACACACACACACAGCTGAAAGAGAAGACACAGACAGCAAACTCACAAAAGAAGAATGCGAGTCTCTTGCAGCATGTTGAGCCAGCGGGGGGGGGGGGGGGGGGGTGTATTTCAGACTCATCATGGCCTCCAAGGACTTTCGCTTTGAGCGCAAACAACCTCAATCTTCTTTGAACGTGTCAAATTCCCACCATCTGCTCAACAGATCTTGTGTAATGTGACATGCAGAGCCTGTATCTTTTATAAGCCTTCTGCTCCTATCAACAGGGTTCGATTTAGTGGAAGAAAAAAGGGGTGCTAATACGAGTATTTGGGGGGCGTGGCTATGTCCCACCGTTGTCTTGGAGTTGCAAACAACACAGTTATCAGCATTGAGTTTGTGAGCAGGATTTGTATTTTTTCAAATGCAAATATATAGTTGTAAAAGAGATCCACACATTGTTAGACTTTTGTACTAGGGAGGGTTGGGTTTTTTACATGAAATGAAATGAAAATGATGAACTTTGTAATCTTGCAAACATTTCTTTTGTGCAGATTTTTGTAATTGTCCATGTAAATGAATCATCATTGCAAAAAAAAAGTAAATAAAATAATAATTAAATAATTTAAAAAAAGAAGCTCCTTTGTTTGCAACTCCAACACTCACACCATGTTGATTGCCTTCTCATTTACTCATGTACTAACTAGGGCATGGTGTCACTGTAGCGATACGATGCCTTTTGTGAGCTTGTAGAGCTATTTTTGGTCACATTCTGGCAGATTTTGAGATATTTGGCCAAAAGGGATGCCAGGGTTGTAGACAACACTGTTTTTTGCAGTAGTGCAATAGTGCAAAAAAACTGTCATTATGTCTCACTACCTACACATACTGTATCTAGGCTACTACTTGACATGTGCAGAGGAGGGATGAGCATCTGGCAGAAAACTACAAGTGGAGATAGATATTAAATCCCCTCGAGATGAGGGGTCATACACTGCCGCCAATTTTCCTTTTTCTCGTCTGTAAATATGGCTATTTGCATTTGTTGATGACAGTATGCTCTGTTGATGAATTGAATACATAGAACCATGCACGATGGAAACAAGTCCCCGGGACTTTTTTTGTGTCATCCTTTTAGCCCAAGTGTTTTACTGTACTTCCGTGCTATTTACATTTTTGACTAATAAAGTATTCAATCAATAAATCAATGAGGGGTACATAAAGGAGAAGGATGCTGAAGATGGAGCTGCAAGGCACGAGGAGAAGAGGTTTATGGATGCGGTGAGAGAGGACATGCAGGTGGCTGGAGTGACCGAGCTAAACGCAGAGAACAAAAGCAGAGGGAAACAGATATCTACTACTATGTTTTAGATTTGCACACCGCTGGAAGCAGAACAACTTACACTAAATGTACTAACTTAAATGAACATAAACATAATTCTGTCCAATTAACAGATTGTGAAAAGAGAATCACAGAACTGATTGTTTGGTGATCAATTTGTTTATTTCAACTCCTTTGAAGAAAAAAAAAGACATTTGTTGACATTATTATTAATTAAAGCATATACAAATCAAAACTAAATTAATTTAAAATCCATAGTACTTCCAATGAAGCAAGGTTTGTTTGCACTATGACAGATCATCTAGTAGTTTCATTGATTGATTAGTGTTTTTATTGGCAAAAATGCATATAAATTACGTGACCAAATATTTGTACACATCAAAATGATACAAATAAAAATAAAAACCTTGAGAGGTTTAAGTATTCAACTCTCACAGTTATATAAACACCCCAGATTTTACTGTGTATATCGGTACCACAAAGAAACATGTTGCTCTTTGATCGAAACCTCTCAATTCTGTGCACTCGTTGTCGTATTATAATGACAGTAATCAAGTGGCTGTTGCAGATTCAAATTAACCAAACGTGTAATTATGCTTCCAGTACTCGGCAGCGTTCACACCTGCTGCACAACTGGAGAAAGGAATGGAAAATGACATTTTCAAAAGGACGTTAGGTTAGAGACAAGTGTAATCATTGTCTCTTGATTTCCCCCAGCGAAATGCTCCAGATCATTTACAGAAGTTTTATTTCAGTGCACCTGCAAGTGCTTAATGTCTCTAGAGAATATTATGTTCATGGAGGAATAATGACTTATATATCGTCGCTGTTGGGTGGAAATCTTGTATATACAAAAACGCTCCTTTTATCATTACATTAAAAACATTTTTAATAACAATATAGTGAAAATAGCCGATCTACAAGCTCACAACACATTGCATTGCGACATGTTGTGGGACATTAATTTACGAAAAAAACATAACAATTTTGAACATGGAGATATGTGGTTTCTGCATGACAGCAATGAAATGCTCCATTGTGCGTTCCTCGTACAACAAAGGCTTAAAGGTGCCGTAAGTGTTTTTTTCTTTTTTTTTGTTACAAGTGTTAAAGGTAGGGTAAGTGATATTTTTTGGTTAAAACAAAAAGTATTTTGTTAAAAGGTTAAAGCACTATATTCTGATAGTAATCATTGCTATAGAGTGTTTGTTCAGTAACAGGAGACTCCCCGTCTCTCCAGCTCTTTAATAAACAGAAAATACATTTTCCGGTAGGTGTCAAAATCTCAGCCAATCAGGAGAAAGTACCTATTTTTAACCTTCATTTTGAGTGTTCCAGTTCCAATTGTGCCTGCTCATTTCTTAGTGTCATCACTTCCAATTTCACTTGTTTAATCTATATCCTGATTGAGTTCTCTATCCTGATTGGATAAAATTGGAAATGAAACTGAAACTGAAACGAAAATGCATTTTCTGTTTTATAAAGAGCTGGAGAGACAAGGAGACTCCTTTTACTGAACAAACACTGATAGCAATGAGTACTATCAGAATTTAGAGCTATTTAACACTTATTTTAACCAAAGAAAATCACTTACCCTACCTTTAACTAGCTCTATATTCAGATAGCAAGCATTTACTATAGAATGTTTGTTTAGGAAGAGGGGTCTCCATGTCTCTCCAGCTCTTTAGTAAACAGAAAATACATTGTCAGGTTGGGATACCAATTTCATCCAATCAGGAGAGACAACTCGTACATGCTACAGGACAAACGGGTGGAATTGGAAGTGATGAAACAACAGGGGACAGTACACTATAGCAATGATTACTATCAGAATATAGAGCTTCAAGTGTTCACTAAAAAGCATTTAGTTTGAACCAAGTAATATACTGTATCACTTACACTTATTAGGTGATAATGATCGCGGTTCGCTAAGCCTATCCTGGTGTACAAGCTTTATATAAGAAAAAGGAGCTAAAACAAAACAGCTAAACTATACTCACATTTTATAAATGTTTCTGTTGCTGTGGACAATAAAACACATTAAAAACAAATATTTCAAGAGTTTCAAAATGCCTGCGCACCAATCTGAAAACGAGTTTAAACACAACTAGAGACTAGAGAATTCAACACACTTTTCCCCACCGAATAAAATAGTATTAATAATAATCTTCCAGCTTTGTATCATTTGATATTTTTAAAGGCCACATTTTACGTAAAAAGTCAAGTTTTCTAATTGTTTTAGTATTAAAGGTAGGGTAACATTTTATATTTTCAAAATAATGTCTATGTCTATGTCTCTCCAGATCTTGATTAAACAAAAGATCTTCAGGTTTGGTTACCAATTTTATCCAATCAGGATAGAGAACTCAGTCAGGATACAGATTAAACAAGTGCAATTAGAAGTGATGTCATAAAGAAATGAGCAGACAAAATGGGAACTGGAACACTATAAAAAAAAAAATCACACCCAGTGTGAAGAGAGTGGTGCCTTTGATGCAGATCTATACAGCCCCGTATTGATGTTGTCATCAATGTTAGTTTATTGGACATAGTACATACATACACCCGGACACACAGACAAAGTCAGATATAGGAGTGGTTGGCACCACTCAATTAAGCTGATAAAAGGGGTACTCTCTCCTGATTGGCTGACATTGTGTCACCTAATGTATTTTCTGTTTATTTAAGAGCTGGAGAGACAGGGAGATCCCTGTTACTTTAACCAAAACCACTTACCCTACAAGTTAATGTCAATACTGAATATACAGTGCTTTCTTTCTTTTTTCTTTGCCTTTCCTCTAAATCTGAAAATTATAGGTTTACACCACATTTATTTACTGAGAGAGAGAGAGAGAGAGAGAGAGAGAGAGAGAGAGAGAGAGAGAGAATATTGTTAATACAAAGGGGTGCATTTCTCCTTTCCGACATGTCGCCTTTCCGACGTTGACGAACCCTATACCTAACCCTAACCCTAACCCTAACCGCACGCGGAAGCCACTAGTCGGAGTGGTGAGATGTCGGAATGGAGAGTGAACACCAATACAAAGCATAACATGAAGCATGTGTTCTGTACAATATGTTACATCATTGGCTCAAGGCTCATTGGGGACATAACAGGTGGACCTAAGATAATTTTTAATTTAAACGAGTTGGTTTCTAGACGATCGGTGGCACACATTGATTAGGACTGCATCCATTGAAGTCGTAAAGGACTTGAAGCAAAGATATTGTGCAGTGGTTTACCCATGTCATCTAGATCTGGGTAGCCTGGGATCAATACCTTTTTCGGGTTTATGATCCGGTCGGGAGCGGAAGTAACCCTGCGTTACCAGGCGCGTCATCCGCGTCATCAGGCGCCCAGAACCCGCAAGCCTCACCCTCCGGTAACTCTGGCCGCGATGAAGGGCTTCGTAATAGGGCCTACCTAATAAAATCCTTGATGTGGCTTAGTTTAGCTAATTTTTAAAAAACTAAATAAATATAAATGTGAGTGTACTTTCCGGAGACTATTTAGCGTCTGCTTACCTTTGTTATCCCACAGGGAAATTCTATTCCATTTAAGGGATTGGGGAAACAAACAGGGGGAACCAAAACAAAGCGGCTCCGCCAAACCGGAACCCGCAACTTCCGTACATAATTGCTTTTTTTTTTCTTTATTCAGTAGGCATGGCCTAGACCTGATCACACAGGCCTTTAATAATGAATGCCAGGCTTTCCTCCGAGGTGGAAAGACTGGTGATGCGAGGTTAAGATCTGGGCTGGGCTGACATGATTTAGGCTTTCCTTGATTACAATATTCATGAGCTATTAGCCAATTCAGTTCCGTGTGTTTCAGTCTAGTCCTTTCAGATTCGGAGCAGTCCGGTTAGGTTTGAGTAAGTCACGTCTAGTTTGATTTGGTTGGATCTATTTCAGTCGCACATTTCAGTTAACCTGCCTGGAGTGTTACTAGTTAGTATACTAAAAATATTTGGTGTAGATGGAAAAAAGGAGTGGACCAATCACAGAGCCAACTCACAAGGTTAGAGAGTTTAATGGACGACTTCACCCATTTTCAACCTATCTTCATATAATTGGTCCTCACTAATGCTCATTATAATATGATGCCATTTTTGTCTACCCCGTCTGTGTCTCAGAGGAGGGCTGTGGACAGTTCAGAAACCCGCCCTACGGCCCGGACGGTTGGCGTAGCCGTCCGGGCACCTGGGCTGGTAGTCCAGCCTGACAGCGTGTTGCGGGTTTGACTCCCGATCCCGATGACCTTTGCTGCATGTCACCCCCCCCCCCCCCCCCCCCCGTCCCCGTCTCTCTCCCCATTGCCTGTCCTATCAATAAAGGCAGAAAAAGACCCAAAGAATGTCTTTTAAAAAAAAGTTTGGAAACCATTGTTCTCGCGTTAATACGAATCAAAATATGTATTTTTTTATCTTGTTTGAAAAAAAGGGCATTAGTGAGGACTAAATACATGAAGGTAGGTTGAAAATTGGTGAAGTCGTCCTTTAAGTGTTTTTTAAAGGGATGTGAGTTCAGGAGATGCGTTTGATGTTTCTCCAGAGGATGCTAGTCCAGTATGGTGTCGGGCTCAGCATCCATGCACGTCTCCCAGGGGTTGCGGGGCATCTGAGGCATGGAGATGAGCAGCAGGGCGGCGCCGCCGAGCAGGAGCAGCGTGAAGGAGGTGCAGGCGCAGGCGAACGACCAGGAGTAGTAGTACTCGATCCAGATGGTCTCGTCGCTGGCGATCATGCGCTTCACGGACTGACGCATCACCTCCACCGAGATGATGATGCACAGACCTGTAGGCAGGCAGAAGACAACCATGGAAGTCAGAGAGGAAGGATTCCCGTACCGTTTCTTTCCTTTTCTTTTTTTCTTTTCTTTTTTTTCCTCCCAAGTAGTAATCGTTATGCTAATTAATTCCTCCCACTGCTGTTGTACCCTACTGGCGCACCTGCCAGTGAGGAGCCCCCATCAGGAGGATGTCTTCCATCCTACTCCTCCCGTTCAACATTCCTCGCTGACAGGCTCCACCCCAACCTGAAAGATCCCCCATAGCTCCCCGCCTGGCTTCCCTCCCCTGAACATGGCCAAATGTGTTTGATGCTCTTTCACACCGGATGCACCGCGGAGGTACTTGGTTAAAATCCTCTGGCGTTTAGCATTTTGTTTTATAATGCAATTTTGAGTCATAGAGACACACGGGCGGAAACGGAAGGCCTACAAATTCACGCCCACTTTTGAGATAGCGCCGCTACTCGAGGTCCGTTAGAACGACGAACTGCAGCTCTCAATGCATTCCCTATGAGAGGATATGAGAATTAGCCTACTTTTAAAATTATCCTGCATTAACTGGAGACGATATTGATTTAAATAAAAATATGTTTCCAAATGTATGGAGTGTCTTTGTCAACATATCTTCTTGTTTTCTTAATAGTTGATGTGTTTCACATTTAATTTGCCACTTTAACAAGTTACCCATAATGTTAACACAGCAGAGGGTAGACGGCAGACAGAGAAGTTGTCGCATTTCAGTGACATCACTGTCTTTACGAGCGCCGAGCGCCGACCAGTGGTGTACCCACACTGTAGAGGCAGGACAGGCGGTCGCCTGCCCAACTAAGATCTCGCCTCCCCTAAAAAAAAAAAAATAACCCGAAAATGTGTCATTGCGTGCTTAATGTCCTCAAAGTCACGCACCCAACAAGCTTTGAACTGAGCAGATTGGACCTTCTGTTCCAGAGATAATGACCAAAACATATTGAAAACGTCCACTTTCGCCAGTTTTCTGGGTATTGAAAACCTCAAGGGATGCGTCCGTGACGTATATACCATGCGACCACTTAAAGTCTAGATCTCCGATGCTAGCGGTTTTGACATAATGATGGAGTATATTATAGTATATTGTGGGTAGTATATCGAGATGACAGATATGGGACATTAAAAAGGACAAATCAAACAAATGGGACACTTTATTAGAACACCAAAAAAGTCGCTACAGCCTCAGTAGTTAACCAATGAAATGACGGTATTTTACAATGCCTCTCATAAAGATTGCATTGAGTGCTGCAGTTCATCTTTCTAACGGACCCCGAGTAGCAGCACTGTCTCAAAAGTGGGCGTGAATTTGTAGGCCTTCCGTTTCCGCCCGTGTGTCTCTATGGGTGTGATGGTCGACTTGGAAGGACTGTAGCGTAAGAAATATAGTGTCTGAAATGTGTCATATCACCACACACACACACACACACACACACACACACACACACACACACACACACACACACACACACACACACACACACACACAAGAGAGAGCTTCTGTTATAACAGCATCTTCTCTGTAGTACTAGCAAATCTAATCTGCGTCATGATGGCGCACAGAACCATCCATATAGCACGGCAAAAACGCAATGCCTGACCTCCGACGGCCGTTCCATAGCTGACCTGCGAAGGCGAAAAACATTCCGGCGGGCCGGAGCAGGTACTCGCGTCCCTTCCCGAAGGAGAAGATGACGCAAACCGTGCCGAGGATCATGAAGAACAGGCTGAAGATGGCGATGGCAGCCGCCGAGATGTTGTACTCTGCAGAGAAACGCACACAAACACAAGCAGATCTTGGAATACATCTGGATAATAGAGCAGGTGCGCTTCCTCTGAACGCTTTTTGAGCGGTGATGGCAGGTGATCAGCCTGCAGTCACTTTAACTGAGGCTCATTTAGAGGATAAGTACAGTATCTATTAGGGAGGTAATGATATAGTAAGAAAAATAGTTACATTTTTTATAGTCGAAAAATCGTTTTGAATTTTCAACGATCTACTATATCGTTATGCAAACAGCAAAATATCGTATCGTTTGACTTTGTATCGTATCGAATCGTTTTGCAATGCAAATAATCGTATCGAATCGTTTTACAATACAAATAATCAATTTTATCAATACTAAGTACTTTTAAGAAGAAAAAAGAGAAAGAGGGGTTTATATCCAGTATCCAGGTATTTATTTTTCACACAGAATTTTTGGGTAAATAAATAGTTACTATATCGATTTTAAATCATTGAATAGAATCGTATCGTTCTAAATTAACCTGTCCTGTATCGTTCATGTATCGTATCGACTAAATCCTTGAATTGAAACGTATCGTATCGTTCTATATTAACCTGTATCGTTCATGTATCGTATCGACAACCAAGTATCGTGATACGTATCGAATCGTTGTTAACACATATCGTTACACCCCTAGTATCTATGTCATAACTCTCTAGTGCAATATTTAGGTGCCTAAATTCTCTAAATGATACAAAAAGAATTGTCACTCTGTCACCCTCTCTCTATCTTTCTCTAGTTTTCTCTCTCTCTGTGTGTCTCTCTCTCTCTCTCTCTCTCACTAACTAAATCAGTCGTTCTCAACGTTTTTCTTGAATAGGGCTCAAAAATCTTGAAAGCATTCAAGGCCCACCCTTCTGGCCAGTTAGCACGACAGATGGAGCACCAAAGAGAAAGAGTTCTCTTGCTGTTGCAGTGGGATACAAGGTGTAATGCTTTGCATACTGGAATGGTCACATGAGCAACATAGATCAGATTGAGGTGCAGTTTAAACTAATCGAAAACTAATTGAGAACTGATTGAAAACTGATTGAAAACTAATTGAAAACTAATTGAAAACTAATTGAAAACTAATTGAAAATAACCAACAGTGGAAAACAGCGGCACTCCAAAAAATGTAATGATGCAAGACATATGGCTCATGATGTATAATGTTTTTATTCAGGCTAATGCGTTTCGGCCGTCAGCCTTCCTCAGAGCAGATTAAAATGTAAATCACCTCATTCAGGTTAATCACTTAATTTCATGTCTTCAAGACTTCTTTGCGTAATTACATTAAATCTTGTTATTTTTTTACTTTTTTGACATCTTGTGTTTACTCTTATGATGTCTTCATTTTAATTTAATTTGTTTAGATGTAGTGTGGTCAGGGATGGTGGCAGTGTTGATTTCGTCGACTAAAACTATGACGAAAAATGTTAGTCGAGTACCTTTTTTCACTGACGAAAACAAAATAAAAGCTAGACTAAAATGTTAGTGAGGGAGTAATGGAGAAGAGATCCAGTAGAACTAAAAATAATTTTATGCTTGGCTGCGCTCGGGTGTTGCGCTCTAAAAATAGCAGATCTACAAGCTCACAACGTGTCGCGCTGCGACGCGTTCTGAGCTTGTAGATCGGCTATTTTCAGCATGCAACCAATTGTTGACTAAATCAACTGTAGATTTAGTCGACTAAAACCAAAACATTTCAGATGACTAAAATATGACTAAAACTAAACAGAATTTTATTCAAAAGACTGTGACTAAAACTAAATCAAAATGTGCTGTCAAAATCAACACCGGATGTTGGGAGAGTCCTTATGTGCATGTCCTTGTTGATGTTACAGAGCTGATTGTTCTGTGTTGTGTTTTATTGTAATTGTAGTTGTTTGTGTGTTGTGCCCCGAGGACCCACATGAAAACGAGATGATCGTCTCAAGGGGGTTATCTTCTAATTTGATAAAAATAAAAATAAAATAGAGGAAGCAGACAGGAGAAAGACAGCAATACACAGAGACGGCAAGAAGGAGTCGTAGAGCACTGTTTCTCAACATGCGTTCCAGGGACCACCAGCAGGGCCCCAATGGACTCTTATGGGTCTGTAACTCTGAGAGAGTGTATAAATGGAAGTCATTTTCCATCTGAGGTCATGTAGTTCCAACTGTGCCAGACCATACTGAATAACTATATCTTGCCTAATGTCTGCAGCATCCAGCGTGAAGACACTAATGTGTTGAAAAGATGCACCTCAATCTGATTTAGTATATGTTGCTCCTACTGTATGTGATCATCCCAGTATCCAAAGCAGAGAGAGAGAGAGAGAGAAAACTAGGGCAGAAAAAGAAAGAGAGAGTGGTGACAGAGTGACAAAAATTGTAGTGTCATTTAGATAATTTAGACACCTAAATGTTGCACTAGAGAGAGTTATGACATAGATAATTATCCTCTAAATGAGCCTCAGTTAAAGTATGGCAGTTATTATTATCCAAACGGGCAAATAAAGTCATCTCCCATAACAGCCAACATGCTGGGGGCCTGGAATAGGATGGCTTGTTGTCACGTAGCACTGCTGTCACGTGGAACCCGATTAAGTCTGTTACTGTTACTGTTACTGTTCAGGATATGGGGAAAAAAAGAACCTGTATTCCAATGGATCTAACGTAATTATTGTTTAGTCTCAAGCTCTTGTTAATACTTTTCATTGGTTCAATAAAGCAATACGCCACTAGAGGTCGCAGTTTTATTTTATTATGGCTGAGGGGCGTAGTGAAGCACAAGGCGCTAGCTGAGGGCCTCCGACCCCCTAACATAACCCTGATTTATACTTAGTTGCAAACCTGTGTTGTGCACAAAAAATAGGCGATCTACAAGCTCGCGCTGTGACGCATTGTGAGCTTGTAGATCTCCTATTTTTGGCTTCAGGGTTAAGTCAATACATGCTCCTTCCGTCTCAGAACTTTTCCTCAGAACTCGCGCACACCCGAGCCGAGCTAGTTGGGAAAGCCTGTCCGAACCGGACATCGAAAGAAGCACGTATTGAGGGGGAAAAGGGCGCATTTCTTTTTAGAAATGGCAATCATAAAATGTATCCTCTCAAATGTATCCTCTCAAGTGTAGTAGCGTGTGTGTTTGTGTGTGTGTGTGTGTGTGTGAGTGTGTGTGTGTGTGTGTGTGTGTGTGTGTGTGTGTGTGTGTGTGTGTGTGTGTGTGTGTGTGTGTGTGTGTGTGTGTGCGTGCGTGCGTGCGTGCGTGCGTACGTGCGTGCGTGCGCGTGAGTAGTCACCTTTCTGGGTCTTGACTTCAAAAAGTTCTGCCTCCTCCCCCGATGTGAAATGTTTGAAGTAGGAACAGTTCTTTACTGAGAGAGAGAGACAAAGAGAGAGAGAGAGAGCGAGAGAGAGAGAGAGAGAGAGAGAGAGAGAGAGAGAGAGAGAGAGAGAGAGAGAGAGAGAGAGAGAGAGGGTTAGGCTAGCCAAGCTCACAACACGTAAATATCCTATTTTCTGCACACAACATCGTCATAATAATATGACGGGGGATGAATTAGACAAGAGAGATGGAGAGATTTCGGTCAGATTGTCAACTGCTTCTCCGAGTCAAATAAAATCAAACTTTATAGCACATAACCCAAGCTGCAAAGTGCTGTACATGGTTAAAACAAAACAAATCAAAGCATCAAAACAAATAAGACTTCAACGAATTCTATGCCGAATGACTTGATACCAGGCACGGCACTCCCCACCATCCTTTCTTTGAGACATTAAACCCATAAAATACATATGTGTGTGATGTGCGAGAGTGTGTACACGTGCGTGCGTGTGTGCGCGTGTGTATGTGTGTCCAGGCAACAGGGGAGCTGTTTGTTTCTCTGTATGTGAAAGACTCACTCAAGAGGTAACCTAGCAACAGGCTGCTTCCGCGCCGTCAAAGTCCTGAGTGCTAAATGAAACGGGAGGGTAAAAAATGCATCCATTCGCCCTCTCAGAGTCACATTAACACTGAGGAATTTACTGGGTGAGCCTTGCCGGCCTTATCTGTTTTCCCCATGTAAAAGCTTACTGTGTGTGTGTGTGTGTGTGTGTGTGTGTGTGTGTGTGTGTGTGTGTGTGTGTGTGTGTGTGTGTGTGTGTGTGTGTGTGTGTGTGTGTGTGTGTGTGTGTGTGTGTGTGTGTGTGTGTGTGTGTGTGTGTGTGTGTGTGTGTGTGTGTGTGTGTGTTTACTCCAGTTTAAAAAAAAAAACAGTTACCATCAAGTACCGCACTCCGGATTTGGAGGTTCCATTACTTTGCCTTAGCATTTAAATTTTATTTATACTACACAACATCTGTCATTGAAATATTGTTCTTTTTACTCCCCTACAACTCTTTGAAAACTTGCCATATGTAGATTATGATTGCAAAACATACATTAGCCAATTAAGGCCTATTTTATACTGCGTCTTTTCAAAAATAGCCGATGAACATCGCGACGAGTTGTGAGCTTGTAGATCGGCCACAAATGTGTGGGGGAAAAAAGATGAAATGGGACATTCTGCTTTCAGTATATTGATGGCAAGACTTTTGTACTTTTACTCAAGTGATTTTTTAAATCCAGGACCTTCACTTGTAACAAAGTATTTCTACATTGTGATTTTACATTTGTAAAAATCTGAGTACTTCTTCCACCACTGCCTGTTTGGTAATGTGTAGCACGCGCTATGATGTAATGGAGGCCACACCAAGGTCTAATAAAATGCTAATTAAACTAAATTGAAGAGATAGGGTTTTAAGCATCTGGTAAAAAAAAAAAAGAAGAACATCTACAGTTTAGTTTTTAATTAGTATTTATAAGACACATGAATAGTTTTTCATTAGTATTTTATAAGACCAATTCATGGCTTTTAATCAGCATTTCATTGTTGCTGCTCTCTATGTTGATGTTATTGCACTGACGTTTTCATTTGCGGTAACTTTTTCACTCTTTTTTTGCTGCTGAGCAGAATTTCTGAATGTTTTAGTTTTTTACCCCATCCGTTTTTCCTTTATTTCTCACTGTATTGTAGATAACTTTGTGAATATGTATGTTAAGATCACAGCCGCTAGTATTGTTAATGTGTGCCTCTTCAAATTTAAAGGTTTGGTGAGAAAGGCCTCTTTCACTTACATTGGAGCTAGAACAGCCTGTAAACCGCTGTTAAACTGACATTGAACTTGAGGTCATTTAAACACTTAACATGGACCTGGATACTGGAAAAGGTTCCACCGTTCCAGTATAAGATAGGTACAGTAGTATAGTGTATGTAGTGCAGGCGTTTCTTTTTTTTGCACATTCATTTAATGCACATGACTGGACATATATTGTTACAATGGAAATAAGCCCTGGACTTTATTGTGTTTTAACTGTGTTTTGATTCTTTTCGAATAAACTAAACTAAACTCTGCACATGTCCAGTTTGGGCCTTGTTTTGTCCCTGATGTGACTGAGGCTTCGTCCACACGTACACGGGTATTTTCATAAACGCAGATATTTCGTTTTCGTTTTTGAAAACCTCCGCGTCTACACGGCCCTGTTTAAAAAAATCTCTCTGTCCACACGACAACGGCTAAACGTTAACGGCTAAATGCAAAAACTCCGTTTACCGTGTCCACACGGGAACACATAGCCGGAGTTTTTAAAAATCTACACTGTGGCTTGAGTTTTCCAAAAGATGCGTTTACATGGAGCAAAAACGCGTTTGCGTGTGGACGAACCCCCCAAAACGCATATAAAAAGCTACGTTTATGAAAATACCCGTGTACGTGTGGACGAAGCCTGACTGTTTCTGCTTGCCACCGAGTGTGCCTGTCTCTCCCTTGCCCTGCTCCTATCAGCCAATCTCCCCGCCCCTCTCCCTGATTGCCCTGAGTGCTGTCACCTGTGAGGAGCAGCTGAGCCTGGTTGGGTGACGAACTCCTGACACCATAAAAACTGTGTTTTTGTGTGTGATCACTGCTGGGTCATACTATTGTAGTGCCAGGCAGCTTCCCTGTTAGTGTTTGAGTATTATGTTGTATTGTATTGTTGTTGTGCAGGGAAGTACAGACAATGTCAGAGGGGCAGGGTCTGAAATTTAGATTTTGTTCCGAAAATGGACGATCTACAAGCTCAACGTGTCGCGACGAGCTTGTAGAGCGCTCAACTAAGTATAATTTACTGGAGCTGCCGGCGTACGGCATGGATTTCTACACAGGGAGGGCAATTATTTTCAAAATCAAATGCTGCATTCAAGTGCAGGAGAATTAGACAAAGACAATTCTCTTGAATGCTGCCTTTGGGTACAGCATGGAAAGGAGGCATTTGGCATTTCTTTTACCATAATAAAAGTTGCATTCATGGTCTGGGTAGAGCACCTTTTTGGCACGTTGGCAAGCACTATACACCCTCTGTTCCTGACAGTATGAGAAGTCATTTATAAGCATTATTAAAGGTGTTTAAGTGATAGTTTTGGTTTAATAAAACAAAAGACTATTTGTTAAAATAGTTAAAGCTCTATAGTGTGATAACAGTCATTGCTATAGATAGTGTTTGCTCAGTAACAGGGGTCTCCCTGTCTCTCCACCTCTTTAATAAACTGAAAATGTATTTTCAGGTGGGCTTCCAATATCATCCAATCAGGAGAGAGTACCCATTAATCATCTTCAATTATTTAGTGATTCAGTTCAAATTTTGTCAGTTCATTTCCTTGTGTCATCACTTCCAATTTTCATCTTCTAATGGTGTGTTTATATTGTAGACAAACAGGATGCTCTCACCTCTGAGACTTAAACTCTCTCACAGTTCTGATAATAATCTACCGCCTCGTAATAATCAGCATGAACGCACGCACCCACGCGCAAACACATACGCACGCACGCAAGAAAGACACACACACACGCACGTTTGTATACCTGTACGTGAGGACATAAACCTTGTAGGATGGTGATTTAAAAAAATTGCATATTTAACAATTGTTTTGTTTGCCCTTTTCAACCATATCCCTAAAGCCGAAATAGCCGATCTACGAGCTCGCAACGCGTCACAGTGCGTTGTGAGCTTGTAGATCAGCAATTTTCAGATAATTCTGAAATGGCAATTCTGCATAACTCTAACCCTAACCCCTGAGCCTAACCTGTAAATGTCTAATCCCAATCCTAACCCCAACCTGAATATTTTACTAATTGTAAACTTTACTCCCCAAATCCTTTTTTAACCATTTAACAACCATTTATCTTGTGAAGGCCTGGAAAATGTTCCCTATTTCACACATTCTACTACACCTGTGGGGAGATTTGGTCCTCACGTGTATAGTTATATAAGCACACGCACACATGAAAGACAACTACACACAAGGGAACACATGCACATAAGACATCCACACACATAAAACTCACACATTTGTTCATGTTATTTCCCCAGCTGAGCACAGTGATTGAAGCTTGGTAACGGATCTGGTTTCTACAGCTATCATGCTGTCATGTGTCATTTTGTGGGAAGGTAATTTCACAAGTCACCGTGGGGGGGGGGTTCGCTTATACAAATTAAGTACAGTAGTTGAGTAAATGTACCAAGTTACTCTCCAGGACTGGTGGTGGGAGATTCACTGCATTGTTGACATTTCATTTCAAACCTTTATTTATGCTCAAAAGGCACTGAGGCTACCCTCATTTACAGTGACGACGAGCGAGCAGCAGCAAACAATGAAACAAACAGACAGGAAGACATATTAAGTGGTGGGAGAAGTACTCACATGTTTTACTTAAGCAAAAGTAGCAATACCACAATGGAGAAATACTCTCTTACAAGTACAAGTCTGGTATTAAAAATGTACTTGAGTAAAATTCTCAAAATATTGGCATCAAAATATACTGAAGTACTAAAAGTTAATGTACTCTTTATGCAGAATGTCGCCATTTCACAAGTTTCCAAATGTACAAAAAGCCTTTGAAAATAGCTGATCTACAAGCTCACAAGGACAGATTGGTTTCCTCTACAGAAACAGGTCCTGTTTTTCTTTTTCCAGCAGAAAAACTGTTATTCAATCTGTCATAATGTCTGTGTTTGACTATGGTGATGTGCTGTACATGCATGCTTCACTCTCCACACTGAAGCCTCTTGAAGCAGTCTACCACAGTGCCCTACGTTTTATCACACCCATCACTGTATTTTATATGATAAAGTGGGTTGGCCATCTCTCGCACGTAGAGAGCAACATTGTATTCTTTTTATTTATAAGGCCTTGTGTGGTAAGCTTCCTCTATACCTATCTTCGCTCTTAGAACCAAAGGTTACTGGACATTCAACACGTTCACAAAAACACATTAGATATACCAGTCCACGTAAGAGCAGTGAACAAGGAAAGACTGCCTTCATGTACAGTATTATGCTCCACACAAATGGAACAAACTTCAGGACCATCTGAAACTGGAGCGATTCGTCTCAATAGAGACATTTAGGGTGCTTCTCGAGGACACATTTCATAGTAACTGCACCTGTTTCATGTAACACTGTTTATTTGCATCTGTGATGATTGTAATATGATTCAAATGTTTGTTATTGTTTTTCATTATGTATGTATTTTATGTTATCAGGGCTTCCCTGAAAAAGAGAGCTTGCTCTCAGTGGGCTTCCCTGAATAAATAAAGGAAAAAGAAGGAAAAGAAAGAAAGACAACACGTTGCAAAGCTAAATATACTTTGGCTATATTTTCAAATAGCCAAAGTATATATAGCGTTGAAGTGTTGAATGTATGTTTTGTAATAAGAATCCAAATCTACAAAGTAACTAGTATACTACAGTTTAAAAGAATTGTAGTGGAGTAAAAAGTACAATATTTGCCTCTGAAATGTAGAGAGGTAAAAGTATTGAAAACTGGAAATACTCCAGTAAATACAAAATGCCTAACATTGTCTACTTGAGTACATGTACTTACATTACTAGTTACATTCCACCACTGCTAACATATATATATGAAATACTACTAGGTAGGTTAAAAACAATTACACCATTAATAAACAGATACACATTGCTGTAAGTGATGGCATAGAAACCAACTTTAAAATGTGTTGGAGGGCATTCCAGGGGTTGAGGGCATTAAACGAAAAAAGAGCATTTGCCAAACTCAGTGTGCGCCCCAGGGATGTCGAGGAAAAGTAAGTCAGCTCTCATTTTTCCAGGACAACATCTCAGACAGACACAAAGGATGTTTCCTTATGAGAGTTTTTGACTTTGACTTTGATATCTTTATTGATAATAAAGCATGTAAAATTACGTACATTAGTCACACCATTATCAAAAGGATAGCCGCAAAAAAAGCCAGTGGCTTATTTCCATTGTGGTCCTTTCATGTGTATGTGCAAATGATGTTGTGTTGCATGATGTGATGTGTATGTATGTGTGTATTTGCACTCGAGTCCACGCACCCAAAGGTGCCAAAAGTGTCCTTGTGCATGTCAGTCCATGCATTGCACCCATAGGTGCAGGAACATGTCCTTGTGGGAAAAGTGTGGGTGTTTTAACTCATTCAAACCAGGAAAGCCTCTGTGTCATTTTTTATTTTTGCGTTGGCTATTCAAAAATAGCAGATATGCAAGCTCACAGCGCGTCACTTTGTGCCTTGTCACTTTGTGCGCGCGCTGCGAGCTTGTACATCTACCATTTTTGGAATGTTTTTAAACAAATATCAAACCCAGGGGTAGAACAGGACATTTATACATACAGTAGTAGTAGTGCAGCTTTAACCATAACAACCCTGGGGACTCATCATTGTGCACTGATTGATTGAATTTACTTTATTAGCAGTTTGCAAAAACTGCAAAAAACACAGGAAAGAACAGTTCAACACAAGGTCTGCCAAGAGGATTTTAAACCCAAGAAAGCCTATGGCTTGTTTCCATTACAAACTCCATTACGGAACATTTAATGTCAGACACATAGAGACCTGAGGCCGATTCTACGAATGCCTTCTAAATCAGTAGTTCTCAAACTACCCCTAGATTGATATATATTTGGCCATCGTTGAGAACATAATCCTGTTATTATTGTTATCATCACTACTATACTGATATTAATACATAATAAAGATCATAATAATACAATGTTTTTATGTTGGCCAATGATGGGATGCCCCAAATTGGTTGAAACATGTTTAACTCTCTCCACTGTTGTCAGCCCCCTTACAGTATTAGACAGCTGTACAATTATTAATCTAAAAAAAAAACAATTTGGGGGTCCTTGACATGAAAACCATTGAAAACCACTATGTTAGACAGAGGACAGAGTTACACTAATCTTCCCTGGTAACGTTTCCAGAGCTGGAGAATGTTCATGACCATAGCAAATGAATGGAAAGAGTGTTTCAGTGAAAGTGTGTGTGAAGGTGTTTGTTAGTATCAGGATCAGAGAAGGACAGTTGTCCTCGGTTCCAGTCCAGCATGGACTCTGATCCTCCAGGGATTCTGCTTCACTGAGAGAACAGTGTCTGACCCTAATGAGGAGACTGCTCTGCATTCACCTGACCATAACCCTATTCTCCATTATTGACCCCCTCTGTCTCCCCTCCTCTGGTGAGACTCTGATAACACACCTACTGACCATCCTGCATTGTCTCTATAACCTCAACATCCCAGCTGTCCCTGTCCCTGAGTTAAAGCCCTCAGAACCCAGGACATCGGCATAGTAGTCTAACCTCTCTGTATGACCCCGGCCAGGGATCGAACCCCCGACCTCCCACTCTCGGGGGGGGGGGGGGGGGGGGGGGGGGGGGCACTCTAAGAGAGCTTGTAGATTGGCTATACATTTTCGCTACAAATACAGGTGCAACGTCCATGAGATTTTGATTTGCCTTCCAAGGTTGAAAAGAAGGAATGAGTGAACAATCAGTGACCAAACGTGTGCTCATCATCCCCATGACGTTCAGTGGAGACCAACAGGTCAAGGGTTTCTCTCCCAATGCGACCTCATCATATCAAAAGCAGAGATATACGGGTTGTGATCCCTCCCTGAGGCTTCCACACTTTATTACAGGCAGCTGCTGCCACCTCTCTTTTAGTTCTCCTCACCCTCTAAACCCACCCCACCCCTCCAACCCCCAGACCCCACGTCCCAGTGGTGCTGTGGCTCATGAGGTGATGACAGAGATGAACGGAACACTTCATTAAGGCTTGTGCTGATCCTTGTTGCACCCGGGGGGTTGTTCTGTCAATGAGCCTGTGCAAGGTCTCTCCTCTCCATTACACTGTGAGGCACACACACGCACACGCACATGCGCACACACGCACGCACGCATTCATGCATTCATGCATGCATACACTAGCTGTGTGCATCCCGGGCATGGATAAACCATTCATCCAAACAATAGCCTGCCTAACTGCCTACTCTATCTAATGTAAAAAAAAACATACTTGACGCAACCAGCCCTTATTTGACGTGTCTATAGACAAGATTCACCTACATGTAGCAGCTATGTATAGACAACTCTGTCATACCTGCCCCAGGCTGGGGCCTGCACTCAGTTAAACGTGCACGCACGCACGCACGCACAGACACACACACACACACACACACACACACAGACAAACACACAAAGCATCTTAATGTCTAAAACAAGAGATATGAAACACATTACACTAACTGGTCCATTGTGACACTCAGAGTTGTACTTTACCTCCAGGTAAGCTGAGGGGACCGCAGCCCCTCCTGTCGGGATCCTCCTCCATGATGAAGATGGTCTTCTTGCACAGCCTCCACAGGCCAAAGTGAGCCGCCTGCCACCAGACCAAGGTTATGAGAGTTAAAGGAGCACTTTACACCATTTTGCAACATATAATATAGTAGGTTTAAAGCTTCTACTTGATCGTACTGCAGTGTCACACAAAAGTACCAAAAGTAGCAGATCCACTCAAAACGCAGTCAGAAAAGCGACACTTGTAGATTTGCTACTTTTGCTGTTTTTTTTTTATTTGAATCCTGAAGAGTAACACTTTTGGACATAATGAGGTTTCCACCCCACAGAGACAATATAATTGGTCCTCACTAATGTTCATTATGAGACGACACCATTTCTGTCTGCTCACTATGTGTCTCAGAGGAGGAGGGCTGTGGACAGTTCAGAAACCTGCCTACCAGTGACATCATCGGCGGGCAGGTTTGGTCATTTCAAACAATATTTTGAACTTTAAAAAATGATGTTAATGCAAGAAACAATGGTTTCTATTTTGGCATGCTAACCTTCCAGGAAGAGAGAGGCTGTAGTTTCTATTAACTTGGAATGCTCATCGATGATGTCACTGCTGTTAGCCCTCATGCATTGAAGGAGGCACGAGTTCAGCTCTGGGTTCTCCCTAGGTTGGCAGAGGGAGTGTAGCACCCAGGATTACTTAAACGATTGGCACTGGGTGAAAAAATGGGGTTGCAAAAATGATGTCACTGCTGGTAGGCAGGTTTCTGAACTGGCCACAGCCCACCAATGAGACAGAGCGAGTAGACAGAAATGGTGCCATCTTCCATTGAGCATTAGTGAGGACCAGAGCCTTCTATTGGAGAGTTACGTCGACTAGGGGGCAGAAACAGTGCCGGTCAAGTGGTTCATGTAAACTCGAAATAGTGACAAACGCTCATAGACTCCAGTGTATTACGTAAACTTCCGGTTCAGGGCTTTGTCACTATTCGCCAATAGAAGTCTCTGTAGAAGACTGGCCCGATGAAGTGAAAGGAGGTGACATAACTCTCCTTATATGGCTCTGGTGAGGACCAATTACATGAGGAAAATGTTTAAAATGGTGAAGTTGTCCTTTAACTAAAACTAGGGAAAGAAGTTAACTGCAATAAAAAAAGGTTTTACAAGAAAGAAAAATGACTAACTACCGGTAACTGAAACGATCAGGTGTGTTAACAAAAATTGTAATCATTGAGAAAATGACCTTTTTGTCAATATTTCATGCACAAATCATTTAGCTGTGCCAGAATTAAGCCTTTTGTTAACAATTGTCAAAAATAGAAGATCTACAAGCTCACAGCTTGTCGAATCCTTACGCGTTGTGAGCTTGTAGATCTGCTATTTTCACTTTTACCATAATAAACTGAAAGTAACCCTAAAACTGATAAAAGCTAAAGTAAAACTAAGTATTTTCAAAGAAAAATAAATAAAAACTAAACAAAACAAAACTAAGAAAGCACGCTTCATACAAACTCATCAAAAACTAGAAAAAGTGCTCCTCGGAGCACAGGTCTCCGCCAGGTCAGGTAGGCTACTGTGGCCTCCTGGTGGCGCTATATTAGGCCAACGTGAAAAGGTTGCCATTTCTTCTTAGGCCTTGCACGACAATCGGACACTGCATTCATGATTTGAGGCATTTTGTTAAAAACATGTGTTTCGCTAAATTAGACCTGTTGGTGGCGCTATAACAGGCCAATGTTAAAAGGGTGGCATTTGTTCCTCAACATAGTGTGAATGTGCGTGCAAAGTTTGAGCGCAATTGGACGGTGCGTTCATGATTTGCAGAATTTTGTTCAAAACAAGCCAATAATGCAAACTTTAGATGTTAATCTTAGCCAATCAGGATGGAATATGAAAAATCAAACACATCCGTCGTGATCACATGACTATAGAGATCATGTGTACCGATTTGCGTGAAATTTGGATACAATTGGAAGGAGTAGTATACAAAAATGTGTTTTACACAAGTCGGCCTCCTGGTGGCGCTATAAAAGGCAGATGTGAAAAATGCAGGGCAAAGGTTTTTCCTTGACCTATAGGGAGTGTGCATACAAAGTTTTACACAGATCGGTGCAATTATAGGTAAAAATACGAATCGGCCTGTTATAGCGCCACCATGAGGCTGATTTGAAAATGTTCAAATGTTAGTTCTTCCTTGGCCTAATGGGAATGTGCGTGCAAAATTTCACGGAAATTGCATGCTGTGTTCATGATTTGAGGCATTTTGTTCAAAACGGAGCACTCCTGCAAACTTTGGAAGACATTTTTAGCCAATCAGGATGGAATATGAGAAATCTGAAAGACCCGTTTCGTTTAATGACTATAGAGATACTGTGTACCGATTTGTGGGATTTTTGGACAAAATCTGTAGGAGTACTGTCAAAAAATGTGTTTTACACAAATCGGCCTCCTGGTGGCGCCATAACAGGCCCCTGTGAAAATTTTGGGGCAGAGGTTCTGCTCTGGTATCCAGGGACTGTGTGTGCACAGTTTGGCTGCGAGCAAGTCAACGGTGCCGGAGATTAGCTGTACACAGACAGATCGAATGACGGACGGACACACGGACACACGGACGGACGGACAGGGGGTAAAACATACTCTCTCGCCATGCCTTTCGGCCTGGCGGAGACAATAAAATTGAAATTGAAAAGAAAAAGTAAAAAAAAAAAACAATTATGGAAAAATGCAAAACATGTACTAACCTGGCAGGTGACGTTGACACGCTCCACCCAGGGACTGAGCACGGCCCAGTGGTCCGTCACTACGGCCACCACCATGGACGCCATGCCCACCACGATCACCACCGACGTCAACTTCACCTTGGTCGCCTGCTCCCCGAACATGTCACCGTGTGTGTGTGTGTGTGTGTGTGTGTGTGTGTGTGTGTGTGTGTGTGTGGTGAGCAACGGTGCAACAGTTAATCAAACCGATTTACTCGATTATTAATTGATTGTAAAGTAAATAATCAATTTTGGGGGGAAAAGTTAAATTTAGATTTATTTAGTTATTTTCCAAATCTTTTGAAAATGGCACCGTTGTAAAACAAAGTTTCAAATCCGCCTTAAGTATCATACTAATCAACTCAGTCATTATAAACAATCAATTAGATCTGCGTGATATGTGAGTGGGTTCGGGGTGTTCTTGAGGTGGTATTTGGGGGCTCGTCCAGGACGCTGTGAGGAAGATGCAGGGTCCAGGGGGTCGTCCTATGTTCTCCGCAGCTTCCAGACGTTGTTCTGATGTCCTCTTCGTTCGCCCGTCCGACACGCTTCCTCTCTCTCGAACTGCCTGTTGCGTTGTGGTTGGTGAAAATGGGCCAGATAACAGTGCCCTAGTTTTTACCTCTCTCTCTCTCTCTCTCTCTCTCTCTCTCTCTCTCTCTCTCTCTCTCTCTCTCTCTCTCTCTCTCTCTCTGTCCCTGGCTGCCTGTGCTTCTCTGAGGCCGTTGCAAAATGAAGATGTAAAATCGCGGTCAACCGGGGAAGGCTCTCAACATGTCAAACAGTGGTGGCTAAGCCTGTTGCGCATGTGGTGACCCTTCTTGGGTTGACCGCGATTCGGGGCATTTGAAGGATTCTCATCATGTGTTGAGCAACTTAAAAGCACGAATACAGAATATGCAGCGGAAACACTTCTCTCAACATTCGACACTGTGTTTTTCTGTTGTTGTTTTTTTATATTTCAGCGTTGTGAATAGATCTGAGGTGGAAAGTATATTTTACTATACTGTAGGCCTACTTAAATAATGCGATTTTTGAGTTATCGTTGCTCAACTCAATTGGACTAATTATTTTCATATGGGGGGACCGCGGTCAGGTACATGTTAACATGGGGGTCCTTGACATAAAACAGTTTGAGAAAACAACAGCTCCAGAACATTCTCTGTCACTCTCTCGCTGTCAAGGATATTCTCGTTTACCGTCCAATCCGTTTCCAGCTCAGCTGTCTGGGGGGGGGTGCGGTGCGGGGTGGCCGGGGACCCCCCTGGGAGGGGAGGGGAGGGGGGAGGGTCTGAATGAGCTGGTCTACTTTCCCAGCCAATCAGCATCATGAGCCGAAGACAAGGGTCCCAGCCGAAGGCAGAGCCTGATCCAGATTTGAGGAGACGAGGAAAAAAACAAAAGGCCTAAAAAATAAAAATAAAAATGAGGAGCTCAGGTGGTCATGCTGTGATGTGCCTGACAAGGCCGTGGCCATGAACAGTAACAAGGTACATTCACTTGAGTACTGTACTGTACAAAAAAAGTATATATTTTTTAGTATCTGTACTTTACTTGAGTATTTGTTATTTATTTTTGATAATAGTGAAAGAACCTGACACTTCCAATGGATCCAGTGTAGTTATTTAGCCAGAATCAGAATCAGGTTTATTGTCACATCACAGGTTTACAAGGTAAAAAAGTGGGTGAAATGTGCTTTTCGTACATTGTTCCCATACCACAAGCTCTTGTGAATACTTTCCATTGATTCAATATTTACAAAAACCCACAGACACACTAATCCACTTTCATTTTCAAAAAGTTTTTGAAAATAGCGAAAACAGCAGTTCTACAAGCTCACAACGCGTTGCGATGTGACAGGGTGTGAGCTTGTAGATCTGCTATTTTTCACTAGGCTACTGGAGATACAAGGTTTCTGCCGAACGATACGTTGTCTTCTACTACTGTTCAGTATGTATTGTCTGCCAACAGTGCACATATGATTGATAAACAATATGAATAAATATATGGATTACTACATTGATTTCAAGTACCAAACAACCTCTTGATTGATTGATTGATGTACTTTATTTAGTAAGACATGAGAACAGTACATGGCAGTACATAACAGTACATGGAAGTACAAATTCGCAACTCTAATCTCTGATGAAACTGTAGGGTTGTATTGTGTGGTTATTCATATTTAGTATTGAACACTTTGATGGGAAATAATGTATAAAAAACATTTTCATCTCTGAGGCACAGTTAGCCTTTGTGCTGTGAAATACTTTCCTAAACGGACAAGCTTTATATAACCCCAATGTGTCCCATTTTAACCAGCACTCTGGCCCATATTCTGCCTCCACTGCTCTGCCATGGCCCTTGGTGTTTTACAGTGGTTTAAGGTAACTAGGTACTTTTACTCAAGTACTGTACTTAAGTACAATTGTGAGGTCATTTGACTTTACTTGAGTACCCTATATATATCGATTTTACTTTTAACTTTACTTCTACTCCACTACATCTCAGAGGTATATTTTGTACTTTTTAATCCACTACAGTTAAGATACAAAGCTACAGGCTACCATTCATTTTCAATGGAAGCCATTAAAATACAAAGCAACACTTGACGTTTGTAGCTGCTTCAAAATCTACAAGTTACAATCCAAGTAGAGCCATGGCTTCAACTGCAGCTACAAAGCTACAAAACCAACCAAGCAGGGACGTGCACAGATAGACTCTAGGTGGTGCTAGAGCGCCTGCCCTTTGCCCTCTTGACCAGAAGTGCCCTTTTGAAAAAAGGGCACAGCAGGGGTCTTCAACAGGGGGTCCGGGACCCCTAGGGGGTCCTCAGAGTTACTACAGGGGGTCCGCCAACTCTTTATGTGATATGATTTTTCTTTTTACCATAACCACTCGAAACCTAGCATCCCTTTTCTGAGGAGAACTTTAGCCAAAAATAGCAGATCTACAAGCCCACAACGCCTCGCGCTGCGAGGCGTTGTGGGCTTGTAGATCGGCTATTTTTGGCAAAGAGGTATAGGTGTAGAGGGAAAAAAGAGCAGACCAAGTAAACAAAAAAAAGTATAATTTACTTGAGCACCTGCCCCTCAAAATGTCTGTGCACGCCACTGCAACCAAGTGTTGTTTAAACATTTCCACTCACCTTTCTCTCTTCACAATGCCTGCTTATAATGGGGGGAAACTAATAATTTCCATCTGCCAGTTAAATGTTCTTTTTAAGCCCTGGCTTTATATTTTCCTTAATATTTTTTCTCACTCATCGGACTCATTGATGACGTCAACGAGCGTGTTGATGAACACGTCAACGGCGACGCAGGGACAGATATGCTATCTATCAAATTACATTTGTTCTACTGCTATGCCACAAACATGTGGAATGCCCTACCAACAGTCATAAAGCGTGAATCCTTTAAAGCGGCTCTAACAGAGCACTTACAGGTGGCTGCAATTCGGAACTGGCCCCTTGTAAAAAGGAGCCTATCACCAGAAATGCCCCCCCCCCCCCCCCCCCCCCCCCCAGAACTGTTTTACTGTACATATTTCTCTTTTTGGTTACTACTCATTTATATGATGCTTTTGCATAGTATTGTATATTTGTCTGCCACTAAATGTTCCTATGAGTTGAATACACATGGACCCCAATGGAAACAAACCATAGCGCTTTCTTGGGTTCAATCCTTTTAGCATTGTATTTGTATTAAACTGTACTGTTCTGTGCTTTTTGGTATATTTTGTAGCTGCCAGTGTGAGCACAGCATCAGACACAGAGTGAGTGGACAGAAATGGTGCCATCTTAGAGCATTAGTGAGGACCAAATGTAGGAAAATAAGGTTGAAAATGGGTGAAGTGCTCCTTTAAGTAAAACATTCTTCCACCGCTGTGTGAAGCTGCCTGCCTCTCCTTGCTCGGGACCTCTCTCTCTCTCTCTCTCTCGCTGTGAGAGCCACTGCTCTCTCGCTCCCTCTCCGTCCCGTCACGCTGCCTGACCTTTGAACCCTCCCTGTCTGCATATCGTCGCTGTCGGGCAGGAACCTTGTATCTCCATATTTCAACTTTGTGTTTCAACATGTTATTTTGTTCGTTTTTTTTTTCTCTGTATGAATGACCAAGGCTACTTAGTCGTACAAGAGTGTCCACAATGGAAACAAGCCCTGAGGACTTTTTTTGTGTTATCCTTTTGGACTTAATGTCTAACTGTACCATGTGCTGTTTACATTTATGACTAATTAAGTATCTAAATCAATCAATCAATCAATAAATCGCTCAAACGTGGTGAAAATAGCCGATCTGCAAGCTCTGTGACATGTTTAAAGTGAAAGTGGTTAAGTGTGTCTATGAGTTTTATAAATATCTAACCAATGACAAGCATCAACAAAGAGCTTGTGACTAAATAATAACCGCATTGGAACAGCGGTTCTTTTTTTTACATTTTCCTGAAAAGTTACAAGTTACGAGGTTTCCACCCCACAGAGACGATTATGCTCCCTGGGCTGGATGTTTGTGGAGGAACCAATTACCATGCAGCTCCTGGGTTGCCCGGCAACAGCCAGCATCCTGTCAGAGTGTGGTGTATTTCCTTTTCTTTTAAATACTTTATTATACTTGTTTGTTGTCCACTACATCTCAGGGGCAAATATTATGCTTTTTATTCCACAGTAAATATTTTACAGCTTTAGTTACTACTTTGCAGATTTAGATTATTATTACAAAACATGCTTTAACCACGTAAGTCCTATTTTATGCTTCAACTATTCAAAAATAGCTGATCTACATGCTCACAGTCACAACGCACCGCAATGTGACGTGTTGTGAGCTTGTAGATCGGCTATTTCAAAAATAAATGACAAATTTGAGTAGTAACTGTCAGTTACATTGGTGGGCTGTGGACAGTTCAGAAATGGTGTTGTTGTTTTGTGCTATATGTTATGTGTTGTTTTTGAACAGACTGTGAAGGCAAATATCCCTTTGGGGACAATAAAGATTGTAATTATTATTAAGTACATATAAGCCTACTGCATTTGACAGAGCAACTTTCACTTGTAGTTGAGTAATATTTAATCAGGACTATACCAATAGTGGCATTGAGTACACTCAATCCCAGCATTGGTATAGTCCTGATTAAATATTACATATCCTGTGGTGGACATAGTACGTACTTTTTCCACCACAGGATACGATCACCTCTGGACAGCAGCTTTCATTAATCAGGATTGACTTGGATCGTCTCGACGCCGATTAACATCTTTCATCTATGCGATCTCCCCCCCCCCCAAAAAAGAAAAAAAAAAACTTTAATTGGTGTCTAATTTTACCCGTAGCCGAATAGATTGGATGGGACCTTCAGAGGGACCCTGGCTGTATTCATTTGCTAATGACAGGCAACATTATTCAAGCAGAATTAGATTAAGCGTGGCCCCCTGGCTATTTCTATGAGGGTCACGTTAATATGCAGCTTCAACACAACAGCCGCTGTGGACTCTGCCGCTGTCAGGGAGAAACCTTGTATCTCCATTATTTCAACTCTGTATGTTTTGTTTCATACATTAAATAAAAAAGATAATTGCGTAATGTGCCAGTGATTTTTAAAATGTCTTACCTTTTTCAAGTAGTCACAGAATATTTATCTCCAGTATGATCGATCCCCTGATGGTTGCTAATCACTGAGGGTTGCACTGTGTGGTTTCACAAATGTCAACGAGGTCATCGTGACCTCGTTGACATTAATTGTCTGCCTTTGAAAATAACATGTCTGGGCCAAAAATACATAGAAAAAAAAAAGTACACAGGAGACGAGATACAGCCCTTTTAAGTAATAAGTTAAACAAGAAGTGGATGGAGCAGCAAATCTTCAGATCACGATATCTTGGGTTCTGAACGTTTTCCCTAATTTTAATAAACAGAAAATAAAATGTCAGGTAGGTGACAACATTTCAGCCTATCAGGAGAGAGTACTCATTTATCAGCTTCATTTGTATTGTTCCAGTTCCAATTATGTCTGCACATTTCTTTATGTCATCACTTCCAATTTCACTTGTTTAATCTGTATTGAGTTCGCTATCCTGATTGGATAAAATTGGTATCCTGACTTGAACATGCATGTTCTGTTTAATATAGAGCTGGAGAGACATGGAGACTTACTGAACAAACACTCTATAGCAATGAGTACTGTCAGAATATAGAGCTATTTAACACTTCGTTTAACCAAAGAACATCACACACCCACCTTTAACATCTTGTACAAGAGTGTAGTGCAAAAGCAGCGAAAAGAATGTGCCGATCTACAAGCTCAACACACGTATATTGCACCGATCAGAGCAATGGTCACTGAGTTACGGCCATTTGAAGTGCCACAACACTGCTGTAACACTGCTACAGCGCCCCATATGTTTTTTGTTTTTTTTTGTGTGACTATTGTCATGTCACAGTGTTTGTGCCACGTCTGGTGAGAATTGGAGCATCGGCGCTCCTTTGGCCCCTTGGTGCCCCGTGGGGGCCACCAACACGTGGCCCCTGGTGTGACTCTTGTCATGGCAGACCCACCTCAACAGTGTTTGTGTCAAGTTTAGTGCGTATCGGAAGCAACGGCAAGCCGCTGTTTTTTGACATACAAGGTTTCCACCGGAACAGAGGCGACACAACACTGTGGCCACCGTGGGATTAATTCGGCCACGCTCACATCAAGTGTTATTGCACACGCTTGCAGCCATCGATCCACAACATTATGAGGCCTTAAAAAAAACAAAAAAACAAGGAATTATGTGACGTGCGTGGGAGAGGGAATTGCTTATTAACGAGCATAGTTTAAAGGAACATTAGATTAGCCGGAGATTTGAAGGGCTCATGGTTGGTGTTGTCCATTTTTACCTGACAGGTAGAACTATAGCCACAATTAAATGTCCCATAGGCCAGGATACTGTACCACATTCAGCTATCTGTGTAAACCTGGATCAATCACTGACCAGGTGGACATTTAAATAAAAATGTTAAAGGTAGGGTAAGTGATATATATATATAGCATGTAGATCAGCTAGGTTTAAGTACTATATTCTGATAGTAATCAATGCTACGGAGCGTTTGTTCGGTCGCAGGGGTCTCTCCAGCTCTTTAGTAAACAGAATATAGTACATTTTCAGGTAGGTGACAAAATTTAAGCCAATCAGGAGACAGCACTGAAAATGTATTTTCTGTTTATTAAAGAGCTGGAGAGACATGGAGACTCATGTCACTGAACAAACACTCTATACCAATGAGTACTATCAGTATATTTATTTTAACCTACAGTAAATACATCGCTTGCCCTACCTTTAACTTCCTGTTGATTTTACTATTTGAAGATACGGATCCAGATCGGCTGATCCAGTTTTCCTCCTAATAAGAATAGCAAAATCAACAGGAAGTTAACATTTGTATTAAAAAAACAAACAGTGCTGGGTTTGGTGATGCTCTATATTGTCTGAATCAACGTTGTTTACGTTCGTTTACGTGCTAAAAGAGTGACTTTGAGAGCTGTTTCACAGTAAAATCAACAGAAAGTTAGACAATAAGACAATGTGAGGAGTATATTTTGAATGATCAATGGCAAGGTAAAAATACACAACCCAAACCTCTACCAAAGTGGTCTTGCCCTTCAAGTACAGTAGTACTCAAGTAAATGTACTTAGCTACTCTCCTCCGCTGCCTACCTCTGCTTGACTGATTGGAGCCATTCTTGTGTCTGTGAGGCTCTGGTCGTTCACACAAAGGCCAATGACGGGCAGAATGGAGCTTTCAGGGCTTGATTGGACCAAAGAAACACCCCTGGAGGTTTGATTGACTCCTGTTCGTACAATATGTCTCTCTTTAATCCGACAAGTCTGTTCTTTTTTCTCGGCCAGGAAGCTGTTGAAAAGAAATACGAGTAGGCTACAATTTGTAGCTGTCGGGTGGAAACCTTGTATGTCCAAAACAGTTACCTTTCAGGAAATGAAAAACCTGCATGTGTTCCAAATGGTCCAATGTAGTTATTATTTAATCACAAGCTCTTGTTGATATGAAATATAATTTGTCACTGTCGGGTGGAAAGTTAAATAATACCCACAAACATATATTTTTTCTTCAAAAGTATCGAAAATCGCCGATTTGCAAGCTCACACCTCGTTGCGATAAATCGGCTATTTTCTCCTACTTTCAATTGGCTATTTTCAATACTTTTGCACAATACTCTTGTAAGACAAAGTAGAGCATTAAATGAACAAAGGATACAATGCAGCGACGTGGCTTATGTCTCTGTCTTGGGGAAATGTGATGCCTTGCTACCGTTCTGATCTCAGAGCGCTGCCGTTTTCTGCAACACACACTGATGTATTTCTTTGCCAAATAAAGCCGTGACTTGAGAGGCAGAAAGTCGGCCATAAGTCAGTGTGAGATGACAGTGATTCAATCTGCCACGGCGGGATTGAATTGGCTCTCCACGCGCCTATCGCTGAGGGGAACGCAGCAGCGCTGGAAATTCTAGAGAAATGCATTTCAACTGAATGCCCTCAAATGAAACCTTGTACCGAACATTAGAATGAGTCCACATAAATACCAATGTGGGAATCTAGGTGACTGGTGCACCCACTGCACCTGACCTGGTCACATGACCAGGAAGTATAAAGGTCTAGTTCCTCCCAGTAGAGAGCCATTTGTCTCTGCTGTAGGCTGCATGGAGTGCTAATGTTAGCTTATTGTTTGAGCACATGTTACTGCTGGCTTTTGTTTGTTTGGTTGCCTATTTTCTGTTGGGCACATGGAGGCTTCCCATGCTCTTTAGCACTTTAATTTAGCCAACATCATTGAGTTTTATTATCTTATTTTAATGCATTTATTTATTATTTCAGTTTTACAAATGAAGTGACCTCCTGTGGTGTCTGCTCTGTCTGCCCTACCTGGAGACACGGGTAAAGCAGTATACATTTTATGCATTGCCTCTTTGTGGATTTTAATGTATTTTAGTTTGTAACATCACCGTCTTCTTTTATACAGCAGCTCTGGTGTTGAGGTTGCCCCCCTCGCCTTGGCCTTGCATTGTGTGCACAGTTACTGCAACACAAAGTAGGTTTTAAGCTGTTTGTTCTTTTAATGAATTTGAAGTGTTTTATTTAGTGTGATACTAGGGCTGGCAACTAATGCGTTTTGTTTGTCTCCTTAAAGGGACCACACCGGCCACTGTTTTCCACTGTTAATTTACTCTTTTTGTTTTGTTTATTTGAGCCATCTAGCCAAGGTACACTGTAGGCATAGGTTTTAACATTTATCCATATTGGCATATTTTAACTGTTTCTCTCCTCTGTTCTGTTAGTTTAATTTGTGTAACCCTGTTCAAGGCCGGGTCCGCCCTGCTGCACACGGCTTTCCTCTCAGCTTGGGACTGCATTGGGGACCCCTTTGGTTTTTATTGGTGTGTATTGATATAACCTGTAATACATGTTTTGTATTTGAATTTTGTATTTTTTGTATTTGTATTTATATTGCATGATTTCTTTGAGGCCAGGCCTGCCCCCTTTTCTTTCCCCTAGTTATTTTGGTATTCACTGTGTGCACGGGCCGACCCGCCCTTCCTTAGACTGCGAGAGATAACTGTTAGATTGCCATTTTAATACTAAATACCTTGCCTTAAGGACCTTAATTGTCGTGCTAGTTTGTAATAGACAACAGTGATGTGTTTTGTAATTTCATGCTAATAAAGTTGTTATATTTTTCCACAAACTGCCTCTAGTAAAGTAATTGTTCCTGTTTAAGGGAAGTTGAACAGTGTAAGGTTTAGGGGTTCCTCCTGCCCCCTCCACAAGCGGGAGGTGGCGTAGTCAGGCATATTACAGTATATACTCAGTTACTACACCAACATAACCAGTGGTTCTCAAACATTTTCATGTCAAATTAATGTGTTTATCTGAAACGATTTTGTGTCAGGAACCTCCAGAACAGAAAGAATTGTGTTGTTAAAATGTTCAAAATTATTCAAAAGATTTCACAATTTTTCAAAACTTTAGGCAAGGTATACAATAGGGTTGAAGTGGTTACATTGATTGTGATGCTATATTATAATGCTTTTGCTGGTATCCCCTTGGAACCCCCAGCCATATATTAGCAAGAGATTCTTACTAATTACCAATAGGCTCTATGCACAGCAGCCATATTGGAAATACATTAGGCATATTCCTTACTTCCTTCACAGGTCTTACCAATTATACTAATCAAGGCTCTGTTCTATTCTGGTCAAACAGAGTCAGGGTGCTGGTATTGTAGTAAGACCTGTGAAGGAACTGAGAAAGAGGCCCAATTTCATTCCAATATGACTGCTGTGCACGCAGAGCCTATTAAGGATGTGTTACATTCAGATCAAACAGAGCCAGTGTTGCTGCTATTGTGCATGATGGCTCACTGGACAGGCTCGGCTACACTAAATGCAACTAAGCCTTAAATAGTATATCATTGGTAACACCTAGTTAATTAATGAGCTCCAGGGATCTACAAAGCCTACCTGAGAATTAATTCTGTGTTGCTTTGTTGTCATTTGTTTGTTGCCTGTCTTGTTGCTTGTCCGATTTTCTATTAGTTAAGAGTGATGTTTAGTGTTGTTATCTTGTAGTGCAGTGTTGTTTGTCATGTGTGTGCTTGTGAACGTGTGAGCATGTGTTGTTGGTTTTGTGCGTTTGTCTGAGTTCCTGCATTTGTGTCCAACAACTCCCAACAAATCCAGGGGTCATCATCACTATGCCAGCTTGTGATGGGACATTTTTTTCAAACCTTATTTTATATATGTCCACAGACATGTATTGATGGTCCATTGTGGAACCTTGGGCCGTCAACCTTTACTTTATAGAGTGTGGAGCACAGAAGCTGTACTCCAATTAGAAGGCCGAACGTGCCATCCACTGTTTTTGATATACTGAATGCTAAAGATAAGAACGTTAGAATTCTCCAAGCGCTCAACCGAACGCTTGTTTGCATGCAGACCTAGATGTGGAGCGAATCGCCTTCGTGATATATCAGGTCGTATTGTTTTAATATCATTAATTTGCTGTTCTTTTATTCACATAGTATAAAGGGAGTCTCCCTTGTTTGTCAATAAAGATGCCTTGCGCATGTGAACGGTAATTTCTGTGTATGTCGTCTATAAACTGGACTTTAGGGTTCATTGAACCAAGAGTGACAGGTCAGTTACGGCACATCAGCTGGTGACCCCGACCGTGACCCTGTCCAGTCCAGACGACCGCTGGATCCATAAGATCCAAATAACAATTCGCCCATACACTATGTGATACAATTCCTTGGGGCCCCAGGAAGGGTACACGCGGTGCTATATGTGAATTGTATTATACCAAATTTAGGTCAATTGTTACAGATAATGTGTAAAAATGATTGTTTGCATGTGAAGTCACCACTGAACAGCAGATTGAATGACCTTTGTATTAAACTAGGCTTTGAACTCCCTATACCCCATGATGTCCCGTTAGGTTGGCTGGGTGGACAGTTTATCCTCCCAGCAACGGCCCCGAGTTTACGCCGGGTTCAAAGGAAAAGATAGCGTATGCCTATGTTTAGCTCCGGCATCCGAGCGAGGTGATGTTAAGGACTGTAAATGCGGCCTTGATCAAAAATAATACATGTTTAGCTCCGGCATCCGAGCGAGGTGATGTTAAGGACTGTAAATGCGGCCTTGATCAAAAATAATACATGTTTAGCTCCGGCATCCGAGCGAGGTGATGTTAAGGACTGTAAATGCGGCCTTGATCAAAAATAATACATTTGTTTAGGTTTAAATTAGGCTTTGAACTCCCTATACCCCATGATGTCCCGTTAGGTTGGCTGGGTGGACAGTTTATCCTCCCAGCAACGGCCCCGAGTTTACGCCGGGTTCAAAGGAAAAGATAGCGTAGCCTAAGCTCAAATTAGTACATTCGAATGTCATGTCTATTGTTGTTTTATGTATGTTGTTGTCATGTTTATTGTCGCTTTATGTATGTCGTTGTCATGTTTATTGTCGTTATATGTATGCTGTCGTCTTGTACATGAAGTCCAGTATTGTGCCTAACTACAGCCCTGAGGTAGTGTTACCTTAAGTAAATAGCCCTTACAGCTGCCTGCAGTTTCACCTCAGCCATTTGGACATTGCTGATCTACAAGCTCACTAGCTATTCCATTTACTAGCAATCCGAGCTGGTGGATCTGATATTTTCAAGGGAAAATTGTGCATGTCAGGTCTGAGAAATTGTGATCGGGGACAGCCTGCTTGTTTTACATTTCTAACTAAGTGTTTCACTCCACTCTGATACCAGCGTTTGTTTTGGGTACTTTGACCCAAGTACATGTCAGTGGATAGTGTCTGCTCTGTGAGCACTTTTGTTTAGTGATTTTGTCCTACTTAGGAATGCAAGCAAGGAAGATAACCACCTCAGTGGTGGAAGGTCACAAAGTACTTTTACTCAAGTGTCTTACTTGAGTACATTTTGAGGTTCTCCATTTTTACTGCACTAGAGTAGTTCCAGTTGTCAATACTTTTACTTCTACTCGACTACATTTCAAAGGCCAATGTAGTATATCTACTTCAGCATTATTGCTGGAACCCTTGAATATTTAGGCTAGTTCGAAAGTGACTCATTGCAAATTTAGAATGCTGGACCTGTGCCTCCACATGGCAACGTTGATGCTCTTGATTGGGTGAAACAGATAACTAGGGAATGTAACCCTTAAGATTAGAAGATTGGAGTCAGTTATATAAAAACAAAAAAAAGGCGAGGTAATATGAGAAATATGACGTTCAAATAAATTACTTTCTTTAGAGCATATAGTGTGCACCAAGTAACATTTTATTTTCTTAGAAGTACCAGTCGAGAAACTATATGCAATGCACTAAGGTGCCGTTTAAATGTAAACATAATGTACAGAGTCTGTATTATTAACTAAAAATGTCAGTGTATTATGCTTAACAGCACAAGAACAATCCGGAGTACCAGCCTCTACAGCAAGGACGTTCCACACAAAAAAAAAGAAGAAAAGGGTACACTGTCTCTCTGTATTCTGTGATCCTATAGTCTACTGAGACACTACCCTGTCTCTCTGTATTCTATGATCCTATAGTTTACTGAGACACTACACTGTCTCTCTGTATTCTATGATCCTATAGTCTACTGAGACACTACCCTGTCTCTCTGTATTCTATGATCCTATAGTCTACTGAGACACTACCCTGTCTCTCTGTACTCTATGATCCTATAGTCTACTGAGACACTACCCTGTCTCTCTGTACTCTATGATCCTATAGTTTACTGAGACACTACACTGTCTCTCTGTATTCCATGATCTTATAGTTTACTGGGACACTACACAGTCTCTCTGTATTCTATACTCCTATAGACAATATTCTATACTTCTATGAGACACTACACTAGCTGCCTTTGCACGGCTCTCTAAATCGCAAACCACACTGGGTTCATGGGAGAAGATAGCGTGTAGCCTAAGTTGTGTACGTTATATGTCGTTATATGTCGTTATATGTCGTTACATGTGAGCTGGGACTGCGGCTCAGGGAAGACCCCAAAAATACTACAGGTGAGCTGGGACTGCGGCTCAGGGTAGACCCCAAAAATACTACAGGAGGTGACGACCGTAAACAGGCCTTGAGGACGTACGCTGCTGGGTCCGAGCGGTAGGTTACATGTGAGCTGGGACTGCGGCTCAGGGAAGACCCCAAAATACTACAGATTGTGAGCTGGGACTGCGGCTCAGGGAAGACCCCAAAAATACTACAGGTTGTGAGCTGAGACTGCGGCTCAGGGAAGACCCCAAAAATACTACAGGTTGTATGTAGGCCGGCCATGTTAAGGCTTGTAGTGGAGTCTTAAAAAAAAAAAACAAATACACTGAAAGGCTGGCTCTGCAGCCTAGGGCTGACTCCTAAATGGTACCACAGTGTGTCATATATGTTGTCTATACTGTATGTGTATGTTGAACGCATGTCGTCCTGAATGAATGAAGGCCTCTGTAAGTCCTGTTTGTTTGTCTATTTGTTTTTTTTTAAGGTATGTTTGTACGTCAGAGACGTGTAGGCTGAAGGTGCAGAATAGGTCAACTGAAAAATACCTTCTGTCATTGTTAAGTGTACATGTTTGTATCTACTGTAAGCAGGAGGCGTGCTGCTGTAGAACACCTGACCAGTGTGACTGACCGTGTGACTGCTGCAGCTGAATGTGTGTCCCACTTTGGGGTAAGTGTTAGAGGTGAATGCATTAGGAATTGTGAGAGTATGAATGACAGGCGCACCCACTCTATTTATTAGGACCGTGGTTCAACTTATTTCATATATGCCCCTCGATCGCGTGCCGTTCCTGGGTCCATATATGTAATTGGGTTGAACACAAATCATATAGTTCTGCTTGAGTGACCCCTGATTCTGGTTACCATGGTGCATTCACAAGTGCATGGCTTTGTACCATTTTGAGTCTGACTCAATGGAGCACAGTGATTTACTTCTGAGTGAACGGTGTGAAGGCCTGAGGACGTAGGAGACACTAGGGGAATATTTTCCAGGGGGAGTGAGAGAGAGAAAGAAACTTAGTAATACCCCACATTCACGTAAGGTGCATCCAAGACACCTGCTATTTTTTTGCTGAATTAAAATATTTGAGTTATATTGAAGCCTATGCCCCTGAGAATTTACATACTGCAGTTATCCAACGTCAGGTTGACCAGTACTTTCAAAGTAAAAAAAAAAAAAAAAAAAAACAGGAGATAAACACAGTCAATGAATTACAAAAGGCAGCCATGCACTGAGGGAGAGAAAGCTTCTTCTTTAAATCTGGTAAAATAGACAGTTGAAAGAATGGGGGGGAAGGAAGGCATTTGACCTTCACTCCTCACCAGCGGCCTACAGCAGTGGCCCACACACACTGATAAGATTCCCACAACACTGTCAGTGGAAATGGAAAACAAAACTTGTTATTTTGCATGTGAATGCTCCCAGCTAAAATGTAGTCATGAATAGTGGAAATTTAGTGTGAAATTAGTGACCCAACGTGTACTTGTAGATCGACTAAATTCTCTATAGAATAAATATAAATAAATGCCGAAATAATGTACTGTGACCAAAATAAGTGAATAATTTAAAGAATGTAAGCAGTGCACAGAAAGCCCAAACGCTTCTTACTATTGATACAGCATTCGATGAACACCTCATAATTTCTTTCCGTGGCAGGGCTAGTAATCTCTCTTAGTGGCGAGACGCATTTTGGAGTGACTGATAGACCAAACAAGTGACAGTGCCTGCAATGAAAGGCCAGGACACTTACTGTAAGTGATCATTTAAAATGAGAAATACATATTAAGCATGGTGCACGATAGTGAGAGTGCCACATACACTGTTATCAAATGAGAAAACAACTTATAGTCTCACATACACTGTAACTGTAATTGTTTCTCACAGTATCATTATTATATATATATTATATATTACAACTATCTCAGACTTTAGAAATGGGTTGGTTTCACATTCGAGGACTGCAACAATGGTTGGCGGACGGTCATTTCTTTCTATGAACTGGAAACATGCAGTTGGAGGCATTAAAAAACTGAAAGAGACTGTGAAAGACCACAATATAATGCAGTTTGAGCGACATGCTGAGGCAAACTGCAGTCTTCACGAGACTCAATTCTGAGGACACCTATGACGACCAGAGAGCAAGCCTTGGGAAAGCTTGAATGACTTTTGACAAACTTTGATCTGGTACAGACACTGGAACTACTATGCCATGGTGAAGGACACACTTTCTAAGCAAGAAGTGGGACTCTATGAAACAAGGTTGACTTACTGCTACTCGTTGTTGTTGGGGCCTCGACATGTGTAAACAAATACATTTTCTATCGCTCTGGGTAGAACACAATATTTTTTATTTTTTTACAAATAATATACACTAGAGAAGTGACAAATATGATACTTTAGCTCAGGCACTAATATATTATAGAGGAAACCTGATTTCGACTCGCATAGATTAAAGTTTAATAAGTGCACATAATAATATTTCACCATTACTAATACAATATTACATCTGATTTCTAGTGACAGACTAAAATAATTATAATAGCGTAATCAGAGAAAACAAACAAAATTCAAGTGATTAAGTGACAATCAAGCTATATTTTTTTCAAAGTAATCTAAGTATGCAAGCCTAGTGTCAACCTAATTAGTGGAACAAGGAAACATGTTGTGTATCTAATTTCTAGAGCAAATTTTAAATGAGTGCTGAGACTCAAATATAAGAATAAGTGAATAATTTAAGGACATATATTAATGAATAACGTTGTCACATAATAATGTATATATTTATATAGTTGGTTAAAACCAAAGACAATTTGTTAAGTGAAAGATGCTACAGTTAAGAGGAGGCCCTTACCAGTTCTAAAAATGCAAGGCCAGAGGCCTGTTATTTTTTTGTTTTGTTTTTAAAGCTGAAACTATGAGAGCACTGAGATTAAGTGATTATATTTTTGCAGAAATTAAGTTTGTGGTCACTAAAATAGCCCTTAATATACTCATTTGAGGTCATAACATAAATAATCTAGCTTAGGTTGGTTTTAGTGGCGAGCAGCTCAAACTTTTCCATTTCGACACTGTACAGTAAGTGGTCCTTTCTTATCAAGATGTTTTATACCATAAACAATAGTGATCATACCTACTGGGGACATTTAGGCTCTTACAAGATACCAAAAGATCTTAAATGCTTATCTAAATTAGCTACGTGAATTGAAAGGTAGCACTTGAGTTGCACGAGCACGTTGGGTGATGCTTGGCAGAACATTTATGACTACAGACAGTAGCTGCACGGTCCACGGCCTCTGAAGGGTGCACACTTCGGGGTGGTGTACTTGGTGGCTTCTGTCATGCTATTTTGATGTGACAAACTGAAAGCGAAACTATATGTTTGTTTGTAGTGGCTCAGAATATCTCCCTGTTATGTCAATGGTCAGTGCGTTTGGTGTACAGTATAAGAACATGCCGGGTTTTGGTTGCAGAGTGGATGTCAAGTGAGTTCATACAGTGGACATTTGCTTTGCAGTTTGTTGCCAGTTGCGGTGGACTGGCTGAAACCTACACTATCTTCAAAAGAGGTCATACTTTACATGAGGTTAGGGGGTAGGCTCTCCAATCCCTTGTGTAAAACAGGCGGCAGTGGGGTCGCAAGGCTCCCAGAGCACGTTAAAGACGTATGTATAGTGCTGGGGAGAGACTGAAGGGCCCCCGTGTTCTGTCAAGGATGAATCAACATCCTGCTGTGGAACCGTCTAGTCGATGTGCCGACTGCCGCTCTCTCCTAGGGTTGGTAGCACATGGTGCGTGGATGACAGTCCACACCTAACCGGACGGGAGCTGCGTGACTCACCGGTTACAGGCAAGGCGGGTGAAAACGGTTAATATTCTGGTTCCCGTAGCCAAGCGGGGCCAGGACAAGACCGTCGGTTTCCTGCCTGGGGCGCCAACCACGCCAACGGGTAAGGGATCGCTATCGACTGGGTCACCCGCCGGTCGGATCGCAAAAAGCATTAAAACCATGGCGTGCTCCCCGACAGGAGACGTGTGGTCGCTGCTTCCGGCTCAATGTACAGTCAGGCCATCACAAGCTCAAAGCGACCGCCGTAGTGCAACAGTCATGTAAGCGAGTGATGCTCTTGTGATCGGTGGGCTTTGAAAAGAAGACGCCGGGAAGCAGGAGGCTTGAACTCTCTATCCAGGGTGACCTGGGTGTAGACCTCAAGTGGAAAGGGGTCTAGCCTTGGACTGCGCCCTGGTGCAGGAGGCACAGGAGTGGGGAGGTCCGAAGGACTTAAGTGCATCGATTGTGGCGCAAAATGTATCCAATTACTTTGCTGATCATTGACCTAACTTTTATTCCTATTGCCATGATAACACTGATTGACCAAGGTGTGATTAAGGTTGGTTATGTTGTGGTTAACCTTCCATTTCTCTAAAGCAGGTCGACTGCTTGCAGGAGAGACTTATACACTTCTGCTGTCATTAACCTTCCATTTCTCTGAAACAGGTCATTGGTTGCAGAAGAGAATTGTACAATTTTGTACAGCCCGAGAATGAGGTCAATTGACCTGTGCAAAAGGCACAGGAAAGGTGTTTTGTTGTGTTTCCGATTCCATTTTGTCAAGGTAAAGGAGGGTGGCATCGTGGCCTCTGCACATTCCTATGCTGTGTGCCCTGCCGGGTGGCAGGTCAAGGAGGGTTATAGTATGTTTACATTTTTTTATATATAAATATTTATGTTATGTATCGCCATGCATAGATATCTATATAGATATATGGTTTACATTTTTACATTTTTTTATATATAAATATTTATGTTATGTATCGCCATGCATAGATATCTATATAGATATATGGTTTACATTTTTTATATATATATACTTATGTGATGTCTCGCCATGCATGGGTATGTATATAAATATATGGCCCTCTCCCCAATCAACAACTACACACACTCTCACAATCACACCACATAAACATTATATTGCCACCTGGGCCCCCATGCTGAACTTGACGAAGAACACCCCTGCACGATATCTACGCCCCGACTTTTGACCTCAAGGAGGGTACGGATCTGACTGGCGCTTGGAGTTTGAGCCCCTGTGTATAATACGGGGGGGCTAGTCTTGGACTCTGTCGGAACCTCCTCCTCCGGGCTCGGAAAAGTGACTACCTCAACCGGAGGAATTGGAGAAGAAGAAACCAAAATGCACAAATAATAAAAAATAAAAAATAAAATAAGCACTCCCACTGAGGGAACCTAAGTTTAGCTATACACTTGTTGGTATCAAATGATGTACTGTAATTGTCCCCAATAAGAGCTCATGTCCAGATGGTAGGTTTGGGACTGCCCCAGCCTAGTTCAGAGTTTCCCCTTCAAAGAAAAGGGTTTTCCTCGGCTCACATGACTCAAAAAGAAAAAAATGGGACCTGATTTTTTTAAACATGCAATATGTTATGTGATAAAATACTGTTCACATTTAGGTGTTGTGGGTACTAAATTCGTACCCAAGGAGGGGTTGATGGTCCATTGTGGAACCTTGGGCCGTCAACCTTTACTTTATAGAGTGTGGAGCACAGAAGCTGTACTCCAATTAGAAGGCCGAACGTGCCATCCACTGTTTTTGATATACTGAATGCTAAAGATAAGAACGTTAGAATTCTCCAAGCGCTCAACCGAACGCTTGTTTGCATGCAGACCTAGATGTGGAGCGAATCGCCTTCGTGATATATCAGGTCGTATTGTTTTAATATCATTAATTTGCTGTTCTTTTATTCACATAGTATAAAGGGAGTCTCCCTTGTTTGTCAATAAAGATGCCTTGCGCATGTGAACGGTAATTTCTGTGTATGTCGTCTATAAACTGGACTTTAGGGTTCATTGAACCAAGAGTGACAGGTCAGTTACGGCACATCAGTATAAGCGGTCAAAAATGTTACCAGAAACACACAGACCTAGCCCTAAATGTACGCACTGTATACTAGTGGACTCCTAATGTGCCATAGTGTCTAAGCCTTGTGCTACATAACATTTAAAAATAATTGTATTTCTGTGTTAATTAATTTAATCAGTGTCCTACCTATTCTGAAGAAGACCTGGAGACTGACAAGTCAGCCATTGTACACAGGCTGTATACATGCATCAATGCAGTATGGTCCAAATCTACAGTATTCACTGTATACTGGTTCTATACATGCATCAATGCAACATGGTCCAAATCTACAGTATTCACTGTATACTGGTTCTACATGCATCAATGCAACATGGTCCAAATCTACAGTATTCACTGTATACTGGTTCTATACATGCATCAATGCAACATGGTCCATGTCTATTCACCGTATATTGGCTGTATACAGGTGTCAAAGCAACAAAGGTCCAAGTCTATACTGTGTTTGGGATTTCAATAATTGGGTCTGACCAATACAGTTAGTGCTTTCATCACACATTACATGAACAAGTTAAGATCAATATAATGAAGAAAAACCTTTTTTAATCAAAGATTTGCCCCGGACATGCCAAGTCTTGCCAAGAAAACAATCCCTGTACGGAAACATTAATGACCCCTCAGTCTGTGACATGTGCCATGTGCGTGCATGCGTGCTTGCTTGTGGGCGTGTGTGTGGTGGACTGTAAACATATTGTCATGTCAGAAAAAAATGCTTACATGATTAAACAAACCAACAGCAAGACCACAGTCACATAAACCCTGATTCAGTTTATTTCTTTATGTGAAGGTTTTTGGTGAGACCTAAAAAAAATAACACAGAGAAACGGCAGTTGGAGCAAATCGATATGAATTAGAGACCTTTATTTTGGGTGGAATGATCACAAGATAGTAAAAATCCATCTTTAAATAAACTTAAGGCACTCTACTACCACAAAAAAACAAAATATTATACTTCAAATATTTAATCAAGAATATTTACAAAACACACCGGCATTGGTTTTGGCTTCAAATCACTGGCAAAGGCTTTAAGTTTGAAAGGTAGCGAAGAAAAGGCATTTAAAGTGTTGATGAGTGCCTCAGATTTTGCTATTTCATCACGATTTCTCTTGTATTATTATGCAACAAATCCAATTACCACCTTCTTCCACTCTTGTTTCTTCATCCCTCTGCAATCATTAGCACTCCACACTTCAACCAGTTCCCTTAAGGGAAAAGACGAGATTTTTGCAAGGAGCTTCTAGACAATAGCAAAGCCATTTTCAAAACACAGCACATCACATCACACTCACACACACGCAGCTCGCTCGCTGCGCACATGGCAGTGGGGGAAAGTAACGAAGAACATTTACTTGAGTACAGTACTGTACTTCTCTGAGCGTATGCGATCTGTTATTTGTACTGTTGTTTCTGAAAAATCGTTTGATTTTGGGGGTCAAATGTCTACATTTCAATACAGCAATGCATTGATATTAAAAATAAAATGTACTTTTGAATACTTTTTTTTTTGTTGCAAGTACAGTAAGCTACTTTAACTCAAGTAGTAGCCTATTTGACTGAGCAACTTTCAACTTGCAGTTGAGTAATATTTGACCAGGAGTATCTATACTTTGACTCAACTAGAGATGAGTACTTTGTCCATCACTGACAAGCGGTGATAGAAAGTGGATTGTACCGCAGATACTTACTGTACATTACTTTACAAAACATCATCTGAGCGCTAACAGTAGAGAAGATCAATAGTCTTGAAGCCTGAATATGAAAAGGTGAATTCAAGGATTATTCTATCCTTAAAGTTGGTGTCAGTGACATTATTTTGTTAGAATAAATGTTAAATAGCTCTATATTCCGATATTATATAGAGTGTTTGTTCAGTAACAGCTGTCTCTCTGGCACTTTGGAGAGGAGAAAATAAATGTTCAGGTCAGGATACCTATTCATCCAATCAGGAGGGAGAACTCAGTAGGATAACGACGTGAAATTGCAAGTGATTTAAACAATGAGCTGACAAAGATTTAATTGGAATTTAAGGTAATAAATGGGTTCTTTGGATGAAATGTGTTACCCACCTAAATGTATTTTCTGTTTACTAAAGAGCTGGAGAGACAGGCAGACCACTGTTACTGAACAAACACTATAGTAGTGATTACTGTCAGAATGTATAGCTTTTGAACAATAAATGTGTTGTTTTAACTGAAAAATATCACTTACTGCACAAGGATTCTTTCCCCCTATATCTATATACAACTTTTACCATTAAATCAAACACATTCGGATTTTTTTTTTTTAATACAGTATTATGACATAATGGTATAAAATCTACACTCGTGAGGGTTTCCTACAGATGACTTTTTCTTACACTGGCTGCCCTGGTTATGAAGTCTGTATGACAGAGAATCTACAAACACGTTTAATAGCCTTAAATCAGTGGTTCCCAACCTATGGTTCGGGGTCCACTGGTAGGCCGGGATGATTTCGCAAGTGGGCCCCCAAACAATTAATGGATTTTATTGATAATAACATAAATATTTAAAAAGTATAAAAACAAAAGAAGTCATTGTATTTTTTTCTTTAAAACTTCGAAAATGAATTTTAATTGTGGTACGGATACTTTGTTAAATTAAATTATACTATGTTAGTTCCATTGATCCGAGCCGGTCACAATCAATCAATTGATTGATTGGTTTTGATTGATCATTCAAATAAACATGCTCTAAAAATCCCGTCCGATTCCGCCAAGGCTTTCACTGACATTTAATTGTTTTATAAAAGATTGCGCTGTTCTCTGTCGACCCGAGTGATCACTTTCACTCTTAACTCACACGGATACGGAAATAACGTCATCCGAAGATTTCCGCCTCCGTCCACTTCCTGTTTATTGGTTTCCTGGAGACGTTTAAGTTGCCTTGTTTTGCCCTGGATTCGGCAAGACACCGTAGTTTCAACGTGCTCTAACAAAGGAAGGCACAGTGCCGGTTGTATATCTTTTTCTCTGGACGACGAACAGTGATTCGCTGTGTGTTTACCAACGGTCTGATAAGCGATCATAACGTATATTAATGTTCTGTGGCCAGTTGGGGAGGTGGGAAAGACGTGCATTTTTTAAGGAAGATGCTGTTTTCAGCATGCCTGCGACATGGAAAGGCACCTCGCGGGGATGAACATTTTGTTCCTCTGGGGGACGGGCATGGATACTTTTTGTGTTCACTCATGGTCCAACGGTAGATCATATTGGATCAAAATTTTCTGTGACCAGTTGAAAATGTTATAAAACACAAAAGTCATGCAGTGGGTGAGTTTATTAATGTATGTACTCTGGCAGTGAAAGAGTTAACACGGCAGCGAACACTGAAAATATGTCCAAAATACAAATTTGACAGCGTTTTTCAAAGACCTTGAATCATTCTGAGAGACAGTTCTGAGAAGAGTCCCTGTTGCCTCCGGCACGCTCACAGGAAAACCAACATGTATATTCGGGCAAATGAAGGAAAAGTTATACTTCTTAACGCGGCGCTCGACAGAAATTACGTAATTCTCAACTGCATCGAAACTTTCTTTCTAAGGCTAGACACAACTGGTTACAAGATGGGTGGGCCCGCGAACGCTTTCCAGGTTTTAAAGTGGACCCTGATCCAGAAAAGGTTGAGAACCACGGTCCCTAAATGTGATCAGAAACCCAGCAGACTGCCTCAAAGGAATGCGCAAAACATGAATTCTGTTTTCCCCTTTCAACCTTCAAGCATCTCTTTTCTTGGGCACGTCAGGTGGAATTGGTCATTTTCAAGCATTTTTCTAAATTGTCAAGTGGTTATGTGGCTTTAAGTGAATAAATACGAGGGGTTTGTCTTTAAAGGACCAGTTCATTTTAAACCTTATCTTCATAGAATTGGTCCTCACATTATAATCTGGTAAAGAAAAAAAAAAGGTCTAATCACTCTCAGAGGAGGGCTGTGGACAGTTCATAAACCTACAAATAAAATAAAAAAACACCTACCAGTGACATCATCAGTAGGCAGGTTTGGTGATTTCAAACTTAAATGTTGTTGTAGAACAATGGCTTCTATTTCAGCATGCTAACTTTCCAGGAAGAGAAAGGCTGTATGTTCTATTAGCTTGGAATCCCCATCAATGATGTCACTGGTAGGCAGGTTTCTGAACTGTCCACAGCCCTCCAATGACACACAGAGTGAGTAGACAGAAATGGTGCCATCTTATAATGAGCATTAGTGAGGAACAATTATATGAAGGTAAGGTGGAAAATGGGTGAAGTGCTCCTTTAATCATCGGCCCCATTTCTCTGCACCACAACAAAAGCAACATGGTAGAATGGTTCGACCCGCCACGGAATGGTTCAACCCGCCACGGAATGTTTTGACCCGCCCTAGCACAGTTATTTCCTGAGAGAAACGAAAGGAAATTATAATAGGCACACGCGCACACACACACACAGAGGCTTTAGAGGTCCCTCAGGGACCGACGGCTGAGACAGAAAGACAGCTCCCTCTGCGTCTGTCTGTTCAACACAGGAGTAGAAAGGCAGGCAGGCAGACAGACAGACAGACAGACAGACAGGCTCTCTCTCACTCTCTATCCGTGCAACAGTGTGTGTATGTGTGTGTGTGTGTGTGTGTGTGTGTGTGTGTGTGTGTGTGTGTGTGTGTGTGTGCGTGCGTGCGTGCGTGCGTGCGTGCGTGCGTGGGTACGTGCGTGCGTGCGTGTGTGTGTTCAGAGCCAGTGGAACATGTCTGACCTCTGGCTTTGTGACAGTTTGTGGACACCCTCTTATTCTGTCTGTCTGTCTGTCTGTCTGTCTGTCTCACCTCCAGGATGAAGGCAACCTTGTATGTCCAAAACTGTTACTTTTGAGGAAATGGGGGTGGAAATTATGCCTGTACAGATTTGTAGTAGGAACAAAACGAGCACACTCAGTCTGTATCATACAATTTGCCAGATGCACGGCTCACCAACATTCACAATATGAAAATAATATAGCCAGCACTCCGAAGTCCTTCTGGCACTTTTAATTCACAGAGGCACGGACAGCATACACAGACGCATTTTGGCGTCAAGCCTTCCTCAGAGTGTATCATACCTGCTGAGGAAGACTTGGCGCCGAAACGCGCCGTGTCTGCTTGACGCCGAAACGCGCCTGTGTCTGCTTGACGCCGAAATGCGTTACAAGAACCAGAAGGACTTCGGAGTGCTGGCTAGCATGTACAGATTTGTAAACACACATCCCTTAGCCGCTCTCTTATGAGTGGAATTAAAAATATTTAAGAATTTTAAAGTATTTCAAAGACCTTGAATCATTCTGAAAGACAGTTCTGAGGAGGGTCCCTGTTGTCGTCTGTCATGCTGACAGGAAAACCAACCAGTACGTAAACATCGGCAACTGAAGGTAAACTAATACTTTTTTCACACAACCGCGGCACTCAACAGAAATCACTTTCTTTTCTAAGGCAAAGACACTCTCAACAAACAACTGAAGATGACTCCACACAGGATAACAACTGCACTCACACACGCGCACGCACGCACACACACACACACACACACACACACACACACACACACACACACACACACACACACACACACACACACACACACACACACACACACACACACACACACACAGATGGGACACTGATTGATATCGAAAGGAAACATGTCATTTAGCACCTTTGTTTCATCATGTACAGGTAGAATACTGTTGATTGGCACATTAATTAATTAAAGAGCTGACACTGAAGTTTCCCCAAGGTGTTGAGATCGCTATAATGGCTTGTGAACCCCCAATACTACAATGTTTAGTATTTCAACACTTTTGAAACATAGCACTGATGTTGGACACTGCATTTGCACTACAAACACAGTGAAGCCAGACCGGCGTAGCGATAATAGCATGCGTCCCGATTTCAACCTGGCGTCGCTATTTTGCTGTTAGAAATTAAAATGTTCTATTTTTTTCTAATGTTTTAGATTTAGATTTGTATCAATAATAGCAGAGCAAAATAGTAGCTTGTACCTAGGCTAAGTTTTTCAAATAAATCTATTTTGGACGTTTTGACCTAATGTGTCAAAACGTCAGTAATTGGTGGTCTAGGACTGTCCTAAATCGGGATCCGCATCAGATCCGAAAATCAAGCATTGGTCAGGCTCTACAACACAGACAACAGCAACTCCACTTTGCTTCGCCGCCCTATAAAAGCAAGGTGGTAAAGACAGTGGTTCTCAAACGCTGTAATGGACCCCCAGTTTGATATGCATTAGGCACAGACCCCCATTCAATAGGATTTTTTACACTGTAATTTAACTGTTATTTAACTGTGCACACTCTCAGAATTACATGCAGCAAGAGTCCATTTAGTTCGCAACTATCAACATTTTGCTGGGGAACACCTGGAACCCCCTCAAGGACCCACGGGGGTCCCCAGACCCCACTTTGAGAACCACTGGCATAAAAAAAAACACAGAGGTTTTAACGGGTTTCTTAAAACTGGGACGTTCTCCCTCGTCAGTACTCCGCGGTTTGGTTGGCTTCCACGACAGAACCGCCAAGACCGCAACGGTCCCAACAATTGGCTCTGTCAAGAGAGATGCTCCGCCCTCCCCTTCAATCCAGCCAATAATCGAGCGCTTGGCGGGCTGCTCGCTCACACGGGCGTGGTCCTCCGATTTGCCCCGTCCTTCAGGTCGTTGGCGAAGCAGTTGCGCACCTGGAGGAACTCGGCCGCCTCGTGCTCGGGGCTGTACGCGTTCTCCGTCATGCTGTCCCTCGCCATGGCGTACATGGACATCTCGCCGAGCGGCCCGCCGCCGCCAGAGGACGGCACCCCGCCCTTTGACGGCGAACCCGGCCCGGACGCCGCCTCCGTTGAGTGGGAGCTGGAGCGCGACGTGGTCCGCCGGCGGTAGCGGAAGCTCGGCATCCGCGAGTACGGCGAGGAGGAGGAGAGCGAGCGGATGAACTCGCGGCGCGCGCGCCAGCGGAACTCCTTGTTCTTCTCGATGTAGATGTTGACGGCCAGCACGGCCACGGTCTCGGCCACGATGAAGGAGAGCGCGCCGAAGTAGAAGGACCAGCCGTAGGAGTAGGTGTATTTCTTGTCGTCGTCGCGCTTGTCGTTGGGGTCGCCAGCGTTGCTGGAGATGTAGACGATGATGCCGATGATGTTGCTCAGACCTGGAGGGAAACGGACGGACAGAGAATGAGCAAGAGAATGACATTTGTACAGCCCCAACTGATGCCAGATTTTGGGGTATTGAGCCCAATTTGGAAGAGTCCTACACCACCAATTACCGTTCTGATCGTTTCTACAATGGAAGTTCTGATTGAGCAGCGAGTTTCAATGCAAAAGCCAAATTCCAATACCTAAATCTCTGCTCACTAGTGTTGTTTGTGTCCCAAATGGTAATTTGCTTTTGGAGGTGCCGAGACCATGGAGAGAGTGAGCTCTCTAAGCCGATTGCTGTGTCAAACAGCGAGTGTACAACTGGTGTTCACTCCAGCCTGTTCTCGTCCCCTCGCCAGAAGTGCTGACTGACTATCTGTTTTGTTATTGGATGGACCGTCTCCCTGTGTTATGTGGATGGAAACCACGACTGCACTGTCTGGGAGATGGAGTCTTAAAGCCGTGCCGTGTTGCGAACTTCAAAGGGATGTTTTAGAGTGGACGAAACTTTGATCTGCTCATATCCTAAGGAGTAATCATAGGACATGCCTGTGCATGCCCGTGTTGGGCGGTCTGAGAGTGAAAGTGCCCCTATATATGCATAACGGTGATCAAAAGCTACTGAAGCAACACATTCAGTAATGGGTTGACTTTATACAATCATGCAGCCCAATGAGCTCATACAGTATATGACAAACACAGCGTCTAATATACAACATGACATGCAGGAGGAGCTAGAATTGGAACGTGGCTGACAGTACAAGCAGCTCGATTCCTCCGGAATCGCATCTAATCCTAACCTCCTCGCTCTGAGGCGAGACTAATGCGCGAGTGGAGGATGCGAGTGGAGTGACTTTTTGTTTAAACGTACAATGCTGTTGTTTTGGGCTTTCTCAGCAGAGCTGTATGTTTTTTTTAAGAGTGAACTGTCAAAATAAAATCAATCAATGATGACAGAGTGAGGCTGCTGCTAGGTAAATGACCCAGGGGAAAGGTCGCCAGTGTCACGGAGCACTCATTACATTTGCGGTGCAGGGTTTGCACATTTACATCATGGTAATGTTGGTAGGTTAATTGCTTTCCTAAAGGTTACTTATGTGGGTCGTTTGGGTTTTTCTTTTATTTAAGCCTTATTCTTTTAACAGGTTGTTGACTCAACACCCTGCATTTGTTCTGAACACTGTTGAGAACAAATGCTATTTTGCAGTAATATAATAACCTGTTGAATGTATACTATCCTACAGTTCAGTAGTTTAAATTAGTTTAAGAGAATCTCAAAAGAAATGTTTTATTTAAGCGTGTCGTTTTTGTTATTGTATTTTATTGTAATAAATAAACATACATAAATAAATGGCAATCAGAAAGATAAGTTGTAACCAGCTTGGTTCTGTTTAATTCACACAATATGTTTTCTGTGAGAGGTGCATGGCAACGGCTTTCAACCCAAAACATACAGTCACCCAAATATGTAGTTATGAACAAATAGAAGCCCTGGTCTTTGTGTGACAGTGTTCATGTGACAATGATTACGGGACATGTGTCTCTGTAGTGTCTCTTAATGACAAGAGCCAGAACCCTTAACTATAGAATAATCTACAGGGCTGCAACAATTCATATTACTAATTGTAAAAGTGTTACAATTATTATACAAAATAATCTATTTCAATAAGATAATAGATTTTCAAAAAGAGTGAACATAGCAGATCTACAAGCCGAGGCTAGTCTCACTGCATCTCTCTGCCTGTCTCTCTGTCTCACTGCATCTCTCTGTCTGTCTCACTGCATCTCTCTGTCTCACTGCATCTCGCTGTCTGTCTGTCTGTCTGTCTCTCTCTCTGTCTCTCCCCCCCCCCCCCCCCTCTCTCTCTCTCTCTCTCTCTCTCTCTCTCTCTCTCTCACGGTGGCAGCCGTGTCACGGAGGGTGCATCCAAATGTGAGGAGGAGCACGATTTGTGGGGAAAGTATTTTTGCACCGCGGTGTCACAGCGAGCTGTCTTTCACCAACACACACACACACACGCACGCACGCACACGCGAGCACACACAGAGCGAGCTGTCTTTCACCAACCAGAAACTCTCTCTGAACTGTTGGCAGAAACTTCAGAACCAAAACTTTCATTCTATGTGTTTATTTGTATTGCTATGCGTGTGAGGGCCATTAATGTCCCCACAAGTAGTAGAAATTGAGAAATAGACATCCTGAGGACAGTTTCCTGGTCCTCACAAGATAAATGGAATCTGATAATGATAAATTGTTTAATGGTTAAAACCTGAGTACGGCTTGGTTTAGGGTTAGAATAAGGATAATAAAGATTCAGGTTGCGTTAGGATTAGACATTTAGAGGTTAGGTTTAGGAGTTGGGGTTGGAGTCGAAGTATGCCTAATTTATACGTAATTAAGCACTGGTATGCAGCAAAAGATAACCGATCTACAAGCTCACAACACAACACATTGTGAGCTTGTAGATCGAATCTTTTGGCTTAAGGGCAGGGTTAAAAATTGGTAAAATAAATGTAAAACGCCATTCATAAAATCGGCATCCGAAAGAGTTAGACTCACCTGCAGCTACAAAGAGGATGCCGGCGGTGAGGAGGATGTTGTTGCGTTTGTTGTAGACGCGGCCCACCCCCACACACACACCCCCCAGCATCAACAGCACCGTGCTGAGGATGGGGAACACACTGGAGGCACGCACTATACCTGGAGAGAGAGAGAGAGAGAGAGAGAGAGAGACAGAGAGAGAGGGAGACAGGGATAAACATATCGTTGCGTTGCTGTCGAGCAGAAACCTCTTATCTCCATATACCCTTTTATCACCATATTTTAACTTTGTGTTTTTTCCTAAATTAACGCCCTACTTCATCATCCTACAGTGTCAAACAAAAGCATCAAAATGACAGATCTGCAAGCTCGAAACGTGGCGTGCCGTGAAGCGACACGTTTTGAGCTTGCAGATCTGCTACTTTTGATGCTTTTGAATTTGCATCCTGAAATGTAACAGTTTTAGACATTTCCACCCATCAGAGACGATACGACATGTACAAAATGGCATGGTATTTTTCAATCTTCCGATAGGGTTTGGTCGGGGATTCTACCGTTAATCGTTTTTAAAGCAAACAAAAACAAAATGTTTACGCCAGCGCTTCCCAACCTGTTCTGGATCAGGGTCCACTTGAAAATCTCCCCCCAAAAAACATCACCTGAAATGTAACTTGAAAAAAGTGAAAAAAATCACACCCAGTGTGAAGTGGGCGGTGTGGTCACAGTGGTCATCACAGTGGGTGATTCACTTAAAAAAAAAACATAAATTTGTTTTTTTTTAGTGCACAATCCATGCACATGTGTCATGTGTTTCACTAGCCAATCACAGTCCTGAATAGAGTCAACCAGTGTACAATGGTGGCCAATCACGGTGCAGGGTTAGGGGGGTACAATGGTGGCCAATCACAGCGCAGGGTTGGGGGGGTGCAATGGGTGGGGGTCCAAGGCAGAAGACAGACAGACAGACAGACAGACAGACAGACAGACAGGCAGGCAGGCTGGCAGGCTGGCAGACAGACAGACAGGCAGACAGACAGTACTTACGCAGCAGGTATTCAGAGCTATCTGTGTCATAGTCGTTGTCATCAGGGAAATGATTGATCCTGTAACAGCTTCCCTGGTTGATGCCTGTAGCACACACACACACACACACACACACACACACACACACACACACACACACACACACACACACACAAAAATGCACAAAAATGGACAACATCAATAAACCAGTTTCAACCACTGTGCAATGTGTGTGTGTGTGTGTGTGTGTGTGTGTGTGTGTGTGTGTGTGTGTGTGTGTGTGTGTGTGTGTGTGTGTGCGTGCGTGCGTGCGTGCGCGCGCGTGCGTGCGTGCGTGCGTGTGTGTGGTGTGCGCGTGCACGAGTGTGTGTAAGTGAGTGATTGTACAAATGTAACCAAATGGACCCATTTGTACATCTCTCAGAGTTATGGAGGTCCTTGAAAGGTTTGAGAGCCACTGTCCTAGTGAACTCCTAATTTGCCATAGTGTCATAGTAAATCAGAGTCATACAAAAAAAGCTGGAAACTGACATTGAGTAAATGTGTTTTACGATCAAAATAAGATGTAAAAAACAAAAAAACTAAAATCTGCCACAGACTGATGACCGAATATCATGGCCAACTGCCATCAGACTGCATGCTGCATAAGAACTCTCTCCCTCAACACATATGGTTCTGTGTCGGCCCTGGTCTGTGTAATTATGTCCATCTGTGAGTCTGATGTGTTTCTGTTTGTCTTGTAGATTATTTATTTGATCACATTATGCTGCTGTAACGCCTCAATTTCCCTTCGGAGATTAATAAAGTATATCTCATCTCATCTAATCATCTCTAAACTTGAGTCGAAAGTACAGCCAACTTCCATTAGGAAGACCTCTCTGCTGTCCTTGTCAATCACAATGACATCTGGTGTGTTTGCAGCTGTATTTGCAAATACATGGGGGGGTCATTGCATTGAAACATTTCTGGCACACACGCACATGCACACGCACACGCACACGCACACGCACACGCACACGCACACGCACACGCACACACACATAGATGGACAGATATGAGTGAAAACATATATAGTCTCCGGCCTTTGGCCATCCGGCCTGGCTGGTGGAGACAATGAATGCTATGATGATAAAATACATGAGCAATCTCTCAACATGACAATAACGCAATCTAAGATAAGATAAGAGGAAAAGCCTGGTGGAAATTGATGGAACAATGAAAGAGACACGGGACAGGTGTGGGATCTATATGAATCTTAAATTAACGAAAAGATAGAATCTGATAGAACGTCAGAGCTCTACTTCATATCCTCAGACGAATATGAGATGTATTCTATGTCACCAATATGTTTTATTGTGATTGCTAGGCAGGGACGTGCACAGATAGACTCTAGGTGGTGCTAGAGCACCTGCCCTTTGCCCTCTTGACCAGAAGAGCCCTTTTGAAAAAAAGGAGAGAAAAAAAGTGTTTTTTTTCCCTTCAGTTTACAGCAGGGGTCTTCAACAGGGGGTCCGGGACCCCTAGGCGGTCCTCAGAGTTACTACAGGGGGTCCGCCAATTCTTTATGTGATCATGATTTTTCTTTTTACCATAACCACTCGAAACCTAGCATCCCTTTACTGAAGAGAACTTTAGCCAAAAATAGCAGATCTACAAGCCCACAACGCCTCGCGCTGCGAGGCGTTGTAGGCTTGTAGATCGGCTATTTTTGGCAAAGAGGTATAGGTGTAGAGGGAAAAAAAGAGCAGACCAAGTCAACAAATAAAAGTATAATTTACTTGAGCACCTGCCCCTCAAAATGTCTGCGCACGCCACTGTTGCTAGGCTGTGCTTTTATTGTATGGACTGTCTGGCAGTATTCAAATGTTGTTTTATATGCTGCATTGTACCAGAGTTACATTCTGTACCCTTTAGAAAAAAAGATAAATATATATATATGTATAATTTGAATTACAAAAAAAAAAGCCTGGTGAAGAGTTTCTATAGCAGCAACAGCGGAATCAGCACAAAACAACAAAGGAGAAACATGTATGAATGTGTGAATAGGGCATAATAACCATATGTGCAGATACACAGCACAGCACCGGAAAATAGCCGATGTACAAGCTCATAATGCATTTTTAATCACACCACCATGTGTGTGTGTGTGTGTGTGTGTGTGTGTGTGTGTGTGTGTGTGTGTGTGTGTGTGTGTGTGTGTGTGTGTGTGTGTGTGTGTGTGTGTGTGTGTTTTTCCCCCCAGACGGAAATTAAGCCCTCCTGTCTGGGTGTGTGTGTGTGTGTGTGTGTGTGTGTGTGTGTGTGTGTGTGTGTGTGTGTGTGTGTGTGTGTGTGTGTGTGTGTGCACTGAGCTGTGTGATCGTCATTTGATGTGTCTCCCAGACTGGGGCGGCCCCACTGCGGACCCCCGGGGCCCCACTGCATCATGTTGCTAGAGTGTGTGTGTGTGTGTGTGTGTGTGTGTGTGTGTGTGTGTGTGTGTGTGTGTGTGTGTGTGTGCGTGCGTGCGTGTGTGCGTGCGTGCGTGCGTGCGTGCGTGCGTGCGTGCGTGCGTGTGTGTGTGACTGTGCGTGTGTGTATGCTGGTATGTATGCGCATACACATACACTACAGTGTATGTGCATGCGCAGGAACCATCCGCTGCATCTTGCTGAACGCAACAATCCTTGTCCAAGCCGCAAACCATGCAGCTTCAATGCTGCTTATTATAATAAGCAATGCTTTATAGCAGATATACAAGCTGACAGCGCATCATTGTGTGACACGTTGTGAGCTTGTAGATCTACTATTTTCAAAATAATAAGATAAAGAATGTGGAACAGTTTAGTCTGTGTATTTAACAGAGACAAAACAAAATGTATGTATGTATGTATGTATGTATGTATGTATGTATGTATGTATGTATGTATGTATGTATGTATGTATGATGCATAGGAACAGTCCATTCAACAAAATAAATGCACCCAACATAATATACCCTCAATATACGATCTGATAATAGTAAGCCAAAATGGATGTCTCCTTTTGTGTTTGTCTGTGTTGTCTGTGTGTGTGGAGATAATCTTGCACACCACTGGACAGATCAGCACCAACTTTCTTGTCTCATGTCAAATATCTCAAATGTTCCATTTTTACACCGTGTGCCTATTGAGGGACAGACACGCAGACACGCAGACAGACAGTCAGACAGACAGACAGACAGACAGACAGATGTCTCTCCCTCCATAGTACCCACTGGACCGATCAACACCAGATGTCTCGTGCACACTGCCACTATAAGCTATAACAGTGGTTCTCAACCTGTGGGTCGGAATCCCCAGGGGGTCCCCGAATGATTTTGGGGGGATCCCCAGATGACAGTTAAAGTTCTCCAGGGTATGCGGTTACCCTAACTCAGAGATTAGACGCCTCTGCCCTGCACAGTCTGATAGAAAGCACAAAGCCTTAATAACAGAAATAGTCTGCCTCATCCAGGCTGTTGGCCAGTAGTCACTTTGAGTGGCAGTTGGGACAAACGCAGTCAGTGGGGCAAACGCAGTCCGCACCAAAAAGATTTACGATTCTGTCCCTATCGGTACATAACTCGGACGGCGCTGATTCGACTAGCAGACCATCGGCTGGTCGTCGCGGGCACTCGCGCCTGGCGGCGCTCGGGCGCGACTCCTCAGCCTCAAGGTCTGCTGAGTCGGCGCGCCTCCGCCATGGTCCAAAACTATACTTTATCGGAAAAAAAGTAGAATAAGCCAACATAGATATACCATTAATAATGAAAAAGATACCCATTTGTTAAATGTTCAACACTTTATGACACATGGGATTGATGCTATAAAAATATGCGGTCTGGGATACAATGACCGCTGGACAATTGGATAAAGATTCCATGAAAAACAAGGGATTGCAAGACTTAGCACAAAATATCCAGGGGGGTTAAACTTCTAAACTGCCCAACAGAACTGAAACTATTCACATATTATTACTAACCTAAACAATGGAGTTGATCACCTACATCAACCACAGAGTTGAGGGGGAGATCTCATTGTTGAGTTAATGAGAATATTAATGAAGACACATTGATACCAAGAGCCATCAGCAATTGGACCATCAACAGGGAGCTAATTGTCTTCCAAATTGGAGGTGTGAACATCAGAACTGTGGATATGCTAACCAAATTGACCTGTAAGGGTCCATTTGGTTCCAGTTGTACACACTCAGTTACAGACCCTTGAGAGTCCATGTTGAGAACCAGTGAGCTACACCGTCGGCGGTCGCCAAGTCGCCGTCGGAAGTGTCGTTCACCGCGCTCGTTGACGTCATCGATCGCACGTCTGTGTGATGCGTGAGAAAAACATATAAAGGCTTGGGTGAACAAGAACAAGGGACCTAACAAAGATGGCGACTTGCAGGCAGCTCAGGAGGCTGTTGGGCATTCCAACGTTGCTATCGTCGGACGTATTCCGATGTTCCCGTCGTCTCGTAGGGAGCGGATCGCACCGGTCTCCACAGAACGCCGGAGTCGCAGAGAGACGTCCACAGACTCCCTTCTCCCTCATCTCTGCGAGGACCATGTTCATTCAGACCCGGGACACGCCCAATCCGAACAGCCTGAAGTTTCTGCCCGGATGCACGGTCCTGGAATCGGGTACGATGGATTTCGCGGCAGCCCGCGACGCCTCCGCTTCGCCTCTGGCCAGGCGCCTGTTCAGAATCGACGGAGTCAAGGGCGTTTTCCTCGGCCCCGATTTCATCACCGTAACGAAGAGAGACGACTCGAGCGCGGAATGGAAAGTCCTCAAACCCGACGTGTTCGCCGCCATCATGGACTTTTTCGCGACGGGACTTCCGGTCGTCAAGGAGGGAAGAAGCGTTCCTCGTGAAGACACGGCGCCGTCAGACGACGACGACGTGGTTTCTCTGATCAAAGAGCTCCTGGACACTCGGATCAGGCCCACGGTGCTGGAGGACGGCGGAGACGTGGTGTTCCGGGGCTTTGAGGACGGCGTGGTAAAAGTGAAGCTGCAAGGATCCTGCGCCGGATGTCCCAGCTCCGTCGTCACCTTGAAGAGCGGCATTCAGAACATGCTGCAGTTCTACGTCCCAGAAGTACTGTCAGTCGAGCAAGTGGAGGATTATGATGATGATGATGAGGAGGAAATGACCTCGGCTTGAGTCTATAAAAGACAGATTCCGGATGACTGACTGTGAACTGTTGGCTAGAGAACATGCATGGGGATGACGTGGATCAGTGGCTCTCAAACTGTTTCATGTCAAGGCCGCAGACCCCCTTCTGAAAATATTTAATGTATTAAACTCCAGGCTAAGGACAGCTACGGGCCTATAATGGGGTCCAGGGTCTGTCTGTCTGTCTGTGACCCTTTTATGGAGATCCCTGATGATTGAATGTCATCAATATAATGTAATATGCCTGTACAGTATGACATCAATATGATGTCATTGTCCATATGACATTAAAATGATGTCTTATGTCTACAGTATATGGCATCAATATGACGCGACACGTTGTGAGCTTTATGGATCTGCTATTTTTGAACATTTCAACAAACACAATATTTTCCCTAAATGCCCAAAATAGGTACACCAGGTCGAGAGAGGTTAAATAGATGTGTGGACAACGATGTGGAAATAACGTTTCTGTTCGTTTCTTCCAGCTATGTTTAAACAGGTGAATGGAAACAACTCCAACAGCTATGCAAAAATGATAGCGATTTACTCAAAGTAATTGTGATCAGGTAATAATAATTGTGTCAGGCCGTGGTACAAATCAATGGATGCTTACTGAAGCAGTTTCTTCATTGTGTCAGGGTTTAATCCGGGAACGCATCTGTGTAATTTCTTTGCCTATTAAAAAAAAATTAGCAGATATACAAGCTCATAGCCGCGCTATGAGCTTGTAGATCAGCTATTTTGTCGTCGTCCCCCCCCCCCAGAAGCAAAGATTAGCTTCATATGTTGCTATAAACTTATGTTATATAGCAACATATGTTTTTCAGAAAAAGGATTTAGAAGACATTTTGTAGAATTGGAACCGTAGGCCTTAATGGGCACAATGTGTGTCAGGATAAAAAGACTAATATATTGGACTATCATAATGAACTGGAGAATGGGAGCAGCTTTTCTCCTTCACAGAGTCATAGAGGTGTGTTCAAATCCTTGCAGAAAGAGAGTGCTTTGCATCTCCATATATTGAACTCATCATTAACTGTCCAGTAGTGTTACAAAGAGAGAGAGAGAGAGAGAGAGAGAGAGAGAGAGAGAGAGAGGCAGAGAGATGCAGTGAGACAGAGAGAGAGAGACAGACAGACAGGCAGAGAGATGCAGTGAGACAGAGAGACACAGTGAGAAAGAGAGACAGGCAGACAGATGCAGTGAGACTAGCCTTTGGAACCCACCCGTTTTTGGTTTAACAGTGAGACAGACAGAGAGACAGACAGAGCGATTCATTGAGACAAACAGACAGACAGCCAGACAGACAGAGAGATGCAGTGAGATGCAGTGAGACGTATAGTGAGACACAGACAGACAGACAGACAGACAGACAGACAGACAGACAGACAGAGTAGGCGCAAAGAGGTTGAAGTTAAGCGTATAATCTATAGAGCAGTGGTTGTGTAAACAATATGATGATGTCTACCGGGAAGAGGGCAGCGTGTTAATGCACACACACACACACAATACGTTATTCATTCACCATTGTTAGGGCTGTGACTGAGCACACGTTCACACACACTCACCACCTCCACCCATATTGTGTGTGTGTGCGTATGTGCATATGCGTGTGCAGCATTTATCGTTGTGTAGCCTGTGGGAAATCATTTGCATATTAAATTCAGACACCAGTGAGCTGTTGGTAACGCCTGGGATTCGAACCCTGGTCTCCCTGCGTGGAAAGCCAACATCTTAACCACTTGCCTAAAGGGGAATCCCCCTGTCTGGGGGAGAGAGAGAGAGAGAGAGAGAGAGAGAGATGTATATATTTTTAAAGCGAACATTTGTAACTTAAATCTTAGCTTTACAAATGTATACGAAATACAAAATATTTAAAGATTTGAAAAAATGTTCACGAGGTTGAAGTTAAGCGTATACACACACACACACAAACCACAGCACACACACACGCACAGACACGATCAACAAGACTTAAAATGAACTACAGCCTTCCCAGTAAAAGACTACACCAGTGAGAATCAACCTGTCAAAACTTCATTTCCCATGAGCCCTCGGGGGGCCAGCTCATGGTCCATGACACAGCTTTTAAAGAGCCAGCCACACTTGCGTCCGTTGAGTAGGTCCTTGTGCGTAATGAGGGGCATCGAATAAATGAATTGAATTAATTAGCATCAAATCAGACGTCCGCATGTGTGGCTGTGTACTATTTAAAGAGGTGCTTATCAACCTGTGGGCCGCGGCCCGTTGGTGGGCCACGACGATATTAAATTGCAAGTGGGCTCCCAAATAATTGGCAAAACATTAATGATAATATAACAGTAACAACATGTTCATGGTATTTTTCTTTAAAACCTTGAAAAGTGAGTTGTCATTGTAATAGCGCTAAGTATAGAAACTTAATGCATACTACTTTAATTCCATCCGTGCCAAATGATTATTATTATTATATTATGATTATGTGCCAAACAAAGAGAAAAGTTTTAATATATGCCTTTTACTTGTAAATGTATACCTTTATATTTGTTATATGTTGTGGTATTGCACACACTGATTACTTCTTCCACCACTGCTCTCCATATTTCATTTAACCCATTAAGACCTGGGACGTATCTGTGTCATTTTTAGATTTGAGCTAAAAAGCATTATTTTACACTTTGGCTATTCAAAAATAGCAGATATACAAGCTCATAGCGCGGCACCGAGTGCCGCGCTACGAGCTTGTAGATCTGCTATTTTTGAAAAATTGAGAAAATGTGTGCAAATATTTGAATATATATATTTTTATAGCAAACATTTGTAACTCAAATCTTTGCTTCTGGGGGGTCCCTGGAACAACATATTTTGGAATGGGGGTCCGAGGCCAAATACATATACATTCTGGGGTCCTTGAGATGAAAAAGTTTGAAAACCACTGACATAGCAACATACGTTCTTTTCAAAAAAAACTGTTAGGATTTAGAAGACATTTTGTTGAATCGGAACCTCAGGTCTTAATGGGTTGATCGAATACTTTATTAGACAGAAATGCAATCAGTTCGGGTGCAGTCATACACTTGGGCTCGAAGGATAACACAAAAAAAAGTCCTGAGTTTAAATAAGTGGGTGTTTACCGGTGACTGGTACCTCCAGGCCTTTCTGAACATGTGAACATGAAGCCGACCCACCCTGATCCCAGCCTTATTGCCTTAATATGCTGCTCCTGCATAATGATTCTCTCCTGGAGCTTCCTGCTGCTGCTTCTGTTCTAACCCTCTGGATCCCAGCCTTATTATTATTGCCTTAATATCATCGCTGTCAGGCAGAAACCTCATATACAGGATGTCCAAAACCATTACTTTTCAAAGAATGGGAAAAAGAACCTGTGTTACAATGCAGTCTTTTCATTGGTTGGTTACAGACAGACGTAACCACTATCACTTTAGTGACAACAAAAACAACGCGTCTTTGTTGTATATCGTACATTTTTCCTACTTTTGTGTGAGGCTGTATGACGACGTGACATGTTGTGAGCTTGTAGATCGGCTATTTTTTCTACTTTGCAAGAAATGCCCAAGGCAAGACAACCCCCACACGAACTATGCACGAAAAAAACATTTCACACACTTTTCTACTTCTGTAAACCTGTGATGTGACAATAAAGCTGATTCTGATTCGCACGCACGAACGCGCATACACACACACACACACACACACACACACACACACACACACATACACACACACACACACACACACACACACACACACACACACAAACACACACACACACACACACACACACACACACACACACACACACACACACACACACACACACACACACACACACACACACACACACACACACACACACACACACACACAGTCCAGTCTGTCTGACGCCCCTGTCTCCCCTCCTACGCAAAAGGGTCTGACAGCCTCTCTCTCTCTGTGTGTGTGTGTGTGTGTGTGTGTGTGTGTGTGTGTGTGTGTGTGTGTGTGTGTCTGTGTGTGTGTGTGTGTGTGTGTGTGTGTGTGTGTGTGTGTGTGTGTGTGTGTGTGTGTGTGTGTGTGTGTGTGTGTGTGTGTGTGTGTGTGTGTGTGTGTGTGTGTGTGTGTGTGTGTGTGTGTGTGTGTCTCTGTGTGTGTGTGTGTGTGTGTGTGTGTGTGTGTGTGTGTGTGTGTGTGTGTGTGTGTGTGTGTGTGTGTGTGTGTGTGTGTGTGTGTGTGTGTGTGTGTGTGTGTGTGTGTGTGAGTGTAATAAAGGAATATTGCGTCTGTTTGGGGAACCTGATTATGAGCGGAGCCCTCCAACCTGGTGATTTATGGGCGGCACTTATCAGCCGACTGCCTGGGGCTGGGAGGGTGCGCACGAGCACGAGCATGTGCACGTTCGTGTGCACGTCCATGTGCGCGTGGACTGTCCCTGTCTGATGTAGAGCTGGGCGATATGACTTTTCACTATTTCTGTGTGCGCCACCTAGGGTTGTCCGATATTGGCTTTTTTACCGATAACCGATATACCGATATTGTCCAACTCTTAATTACCGATACCGATATCAACCGATACCGATATATGCGGGGATTATTGTGATTAGGGTAAGCTCAAATTTCATATCACACACACCATATACAGTAAGAACTCCTGTAACTTATTTATAAAGCCAAAAAAAAAAAAAAAAAAAAAAAAAAAAAATTTTTTTTTTTCAAAAACCGATACCGATATTTTCCCGATATCAATTTTTATGCTAATATCGGCCGATAATATCGGGAGGCCGATAAAATCGGACATCCCTAGCGCCACCATTAAGGAAGTATAATACAGGGTGTAATCGTTGATCAGACTATTTAATTTTGTCGATTATGAACAATAGTCTTTCTTGGAATCGACACAAAGAATAAAACATGTGCTTCTTGAGTCTGTGATTGCTTTTAAATATTGCTTTCTATGTATTTGTGGTTAGTTGCCCAGCCCTAACAGTCTGATGCACCTTCCATAACAATAAGATAATGTCTGAATACTGACTAGAAGGGGCTGGGGCGCATGGGAGTCAAATCCTCTCAGTGTTCATTTAACCATGACACTGTGCAAAACGGACCCATACAGGTTGGTTTGTACAGAACAGGGTTAACAAAGTCGATACTCAGGAGTTGACAGCGTTGAAGGAAATGAAAGAAGAGCGGGGGGCGGGGGGGGGGTGAGGTGGATGAGATGGAAAGATAGTAAGACGCATTAGAGAGAGAGAGAGAGAGAGAGAGAGAGAGAGAGAGGGAGAGAGAGAGAGAGCTGTTCCAGGCTACTTATTAAACCATGTGATACCATCAGTCAATCACAGACAGTAGACAGTTTGTGTTAATTAAACAGCTGGGATCAAACCCAGCATGGCATGCATTTATAAATCAACAGTAGCGTTCCATTGCTCTAGACATCAGTCTGCCTTCACTGATGTCTTTCTCTGTGACAATAGAGAAATGTCCTTCACTGAGAGAGAGACAGGGGGGAGGGGGGGCAGATAGACAGGCATGAGAGACAGAAAGATAGACAGGCCAGAAAACAAAGGTCTGTATTTTTATTTACCCTTTCTCTAAAGCACTAGCTTAGACTAGTGGTCTTGTGGTTAGAGTGTCCACCCTGAGGCTATTCACCTGTTTCCTAGGCTTTTCACTTCCTGTGTGTGTTCCACTTCCTGTCGATTTGATCCAATGAAATCCAATGAAACTGGTCAGATGACTAATGATATCCAATGAAATCCGACAGGAAGTGGAAAACACACAGCCTAGGAAACAGGTGAATAGGAGGTCGGGGTTCAACCCCCGGCCGGGTCATACCAAAGACTATAGAAATAATACTCAATGCCTCCCTGCTTGGCACTCGGCATCATGGGCTGGATTGGGTGTAATGCTGCGTTCAGACTGGCAGCAACGATGGTACAGGCTACCTTTCAATGGAAGCCATCGGCATGAAGATGCAAAGCTACAGGCTACCTTTCAACGGAAGCCAGCGACATGAAGATGCAAAGCTACAGGCTACCATTCATTTTAAATTGAAGCCAGCGACATGAAGATACAAAGCGACGGACAACGTTTGTAGCTGCTACAAACATGCACATAGCTACTTTAGCTACAAAGCTGCAAAAAGTGTTGTTTTACCATTGCCACTCATCTTCTGTCTTCTCACAATTCCTGCTTGTTACTCTATGAGTTTTATTGTTCTATTAATGTATTGATACTAGGATGACCTGCATTCACTGTCCTAAGGTAGTGATCAGGTTCTGTGTACTTTTACTGAAAAGCTAATTGCATTTTGTATTAGAGTGAGCTAATTAAATCTGATTAGAGTGGGGGGGGGGGGGTGACTATTTCTGTAACATTCTGTTAAAATAGCAGATCTACAAGCTCACAACGCCTCACAACACAAAGCTGATACTGCCAATATGGAACATCACAAAACCCAGCGATTTATCTTCTGCTCAAACTGGTCATGCACGATCTGTATATCATTCTGTATCTTATTTTGTAGTGTGTTCATGTATTTCTGGTACGTTATTTTGAAGTATTGTCCTAGTGTTTCCTATTGTTCTTGTAACTGTTGTCTGTCTTGACTCACCTGCCCTGTGATTATCATTTCCACCTGTGTCTTGTTTTAGTTCAGCCAATCCCTGTGTTGATTGTCATATGACTTGCACATGTTCCCATGTGTATAAATACCTGTTTGTTTCAGTCAGTAAGAGAGGTCTCAGACGCAAGAACACAAACAAACAACATGTAGAAAACAAAACTAGAACAATGAGCACAATCATCTTCATGTGTAGTTAGGTTTGATTTCATGCAGGCAATGCTTCGACTTTTAAGATAGGCAGTCCTGAAAACTTGTATGTCCAAAGCCGTTACTTTTAAAGGGATAGTTCACCCCCAAAATGATCTTTTATTCACCCCATGGAAACTTCAATTCATGGATGTTTTTTTGTTTTTGTCGCATCCCTAAGCCAATAACTTGATGATCGGCAGCGGTTCCGGTAGGAGACAAAAAGAGTCTCCTTTGTGTCTCCTACCGGAACTGCTGCCGGTCATCAAGTTATTGGCTTAGGGATGCGACAAAAACAAAAGAATATCCATGAATTGAAGTCTCCATGGGGTGACTAATCCATAGAAAATGGGTGAGCTATCCCTTAACAAGCTATTAATACTTTCACCCACTGCTTTACACCTGTAAAGTGTTATGTGACAAATCTCTCTGGACATAAAAACGAAAAAATGAAAAGTTGAAATATAGAGATTCAAGGTTTGCGTCTGACAGTGACAATATGTAAATATGTCCATATGTCATGAATACATATGTATACGGTATGTACTCCACACAGCAGGGCTGCTGTTTGAAGAAGAAGTAAGAAGTGACCCTGGTGACAATTTAATTAAACAAATGTCACTCCATATCAACAGTGAACGGCTGATACTGCAGACAAAATGCTAATTCTTTCATCTAAACTTCAATACACACACATGCATGCGCACGTGCACTTTTTATTACTATACCTGCTGTGAGGAAATGAATATCTTGGGTCAGCATTGGAAAATATATTTTTTTAAATCCGACAAAATAGCAGATCTACAAGCGTGTGGATCGCCCATTTTTAGGTGTGACATCAGTGCACAACTACAGTAAGCATGAAATAGGAAAAACTATAACACCAACCGCTAAACCTGACCTGTAAATGTCTCACCCTGTTTTACAAATTGTAAGCCTGAAAACACAGATTTAACCATAAAACAACCATTTCTCTTGTCTACTTCTCTAATTATACGTCGTGAAATTTGGTCCTCACAAGTATAGTACTACTACCACACACACACACACACACACACACACACACACACACACACACACACACACACACACACACACACACACACACACACACACACACACACTCTCTGAATCTTTGATAAGGCAGACACACTGCTGTTTTTCAATCTAAACATCAATCCTGAACTACAGGTTCTGAACGATTTCACTGATGCAGTTTTTACTCATTAAATTCAGCACATTACCTCCTTCTACGAGAGATGAGAGTTTGTACATGCATGTGTGCGCGCTCAGGCATGCACGCACACAGTTTTATTTGTCACGTCACAGGTTTACTGGTGTAAAGAAGTGGGTGAAATGTTTTTCTTTTTGTGCATGCTCCATAATTTGTAGTTTTCACACACACACACACACACACACACACACACACACACACACACACACACACACACACACACACACACACACACACACACACACACACACACACACACACACACACACACACACACAAACTTTTCAGAGAGATGAGTGTGTTTGTCAGTGAGTGTGTGCGTTTGCGTGCGTGCGTGTTTGACAAGCTCCAGTAACAGTGCTCTCTCTCTCTGTGTTTAAAGCACTAATCAAACATAATGCTCTCCTCTTCTCTTCTCCTCTCCACTCCTTGATTTGAACCCAAGCGCAAGTGCTGACATTTTTACCATTGAGCTAATAGAGCCTGCCTGCTTGCTCAGGGGATAAATTGAATCTTGACCGGACATCAGGTAAACATTTGTGTCAGATCCTGTGTCTAGGTGAGACATGACCTTTGACACTATCTAAATGTCTCAATAGAAGAGCACGAAGACAAAACACAACCACCCCAATTGTATAAGTTATATTATATTAACATACTCTACACTTATGCTACACTTGGCACCCCAAATGACGCCCCTGACAAGGACCACTGGTGGTCCCCAGACCACTGATTGATAACCACTGGTGTAGACAACACAACACAGCTCAGCACAGAATAGCTGTAGTGTAGCTGTCCTTATTTTGTCCTCATTTGTCTCAGATCTGTTAGGTTGTAGCTGCTGAACCTCTGTCTGTATTTATTGAATGGATATTATCCTCCAGAGGCTGTGCAGCTCTAGTGGTATGCTGATGATGCAATATTTCACTACTTAATCCATTAGGGCCGAGAACGCATCTGCGTCATTTTTTTGATTTCTTTGGGCTATTAAAAAATCGTGAAAATGTGTGCAAATCTTTGAATATATACATTTTTAACTCAAATCTTTGCTTCTGGTGGGGGTCCCTGGAACAAAATATTTTGAGATGGGGGTGTGGGTCCGCAGACAAATGCATATCATTTTGGGGGTCCTTGACAAGTTTGAGAACCACTGATAATATTATAGCAACATACCTTTAAAAAGAACTGTTGCAGTAGGATTTAGATTTATTTGTAGAATCCCCAGAAACAAAGATTTGATTTTACAAATGTTCGCTTTAAAAACAATATATATATATATACATATATACATATATATATATATATATATATATATATATATATATATATATATATATATATATATATATATATATATATATATATATATATATATATATATATATATATATATATATATATATATATATATATATATATGTATATATATATATATGTATATATATATATATGTATATATATACATATATATATATATATATATATATATATACATATATATATATATATACATATATATATATATATATATATATATATATACTGTATATTCAAATATTTAAAAAAAAATAATATATATATATATATATTATATATATATATATATATATATAATTATTTTTTTAGCTTGTAGAAAGGGGATCTACAAGCTCATACGGCACCGCTTGTATATCTGCTATTTTTGAATAGCCAAAGAAATCTAAAAATGACACAGATGCGTTCCCAGTCTTAATGGGTTAACTGGTGTGTGTGAGTGTGTGTGTGGGAGGGAAGAGTACCTGATCATTGTACTGAACCCATTTGGACCTGATTCTAAAAACGCCTTCTAAATCCTACAAGTTTTCTGGAAAAAAAAATAACTTTACAGGATTTCTCAGCCTCTGTAGTAGATAGAAACATGAATTGTTTTTAATAAATACAATATTTTAAAGCTTAAACCTTTGGCATTTACTGGAAATGTACTTTCATTCGACTGAATGTTCATTAAACATCGAGACATGTTGAATGTATAAACCTACTGTATATTTGTGTGGGACGGATTTGACCAAACGTCAAATGTTGACTTTGGGGGGGACATAAGGTACGATTCTGTCCCTATCGGGAAGTACAGTATGTGAGTAAAGTTAGGTACCGTACTTTCCAGTACAACGCTGTGTGTGTGTGTGTGTGTGTGTGTGTGTGTGTGTGTGTGTGTGTGTGTGTGTGTGTGTGTGCATCCGTGCATGCGCGCAGGCGTGCGGGGGAGGGGGGGACATAGGCGTGCTCGCTGGACTCTTCATGGAAATCAGCCTGTTGGAATCTTAAGTGGTTGCCATGGCGAGAGGAGGCGGAGCATTACTCAGCACCGCACGGCTTTCATGACAACAGAAACCATGGGCAACAAGAACACCGTCGCAGTCGGTCGTAAACCTCCAGAACTGGTTCTGTTCAGGAAACGGACCTGTGTTCCAATGTAGTTATATAGTCATTCAGTCTTTGTGTGTGTGTGTGTGTGTGTGTGTGTGTGTGTGTGTGTGTGTGTGTGTGTGTGTGTGTGTGTGTGTGTGTGTGTGTGTGTGTGTGTGTGTGTGTGTGTGTGAGTGTGTGTGTACCCTCTTATTCTCCCCAATTTAGTCGTTATGCCAACTGATTCCTCCCCACACACATGTCTGTGTGTTGTCACTGCCAGTGAGGAGCCCCCACCATGAGGACATAGAGCCTTCATCCTACTCCTCCCGCCCAACACTACCTGCTGCCAATCATTTGATGCTGCAGGTGCCCCCCCCCCCCCAGCCTGTAGGACTGTGTAACAATTATCACCCTCCCTACCCGGCTCCCGAACACGGGCCAATTGTGTTCGTATAGACGCTCCACAAAGCGGGATGCACCACGGTGGATTCGAACCCGGGCACCTCACCACTGTGCCACCCAAGCGCCTTTTTAAGCTCTTTTTTTATACTTGAATATTAACGGGAAAGGAGCCCTGCAGCAGCAGTGGTGGAAAGTAACTTAGTAGCAGTTAAGATACAGATACAGAGTTAGAGAAGTACTGTGAGGTGCAGTCATACAAATAACCTGCACTATCAGTGTTCATTTTGTCGACTAAAACTATGACGAAAAATGTTCGTCGACTACCGAAAACGAAATAAAAACGAAATAAAAATGATGACTAAAACTAAGACTAAATATATTGACAATTTCGTCAACAAATAAAAACTAGACTGAAATGTTAGGGAGGGACTAGTGGAGAAGAGATCCAGTAGAACTAAAAGTCAAGTCATTTTCTGCTTGTTTGTGCACTCTGAAAATAGCACATCTGCAAGATTGCAATGCGTTGTGAGCTTATAGATCGGCTATTTTCAGCATGCAACCAAGTGTAAAATCAGCCAATACGACGCCATCAAGGCACCGCCAAAATACATTTTAGTCGACTAAATCAACTGTAGATTTAGTCGACTAAAAACTTATGATATAGTCAACTAAAAAACTAGACTAACAGTAAAACTTTCAGACGACTAAAATATGACAAACTAAAGGGAATTTGATTCAAAAGACTATGACTAAAACGTGCTGTCAAAAATGTGCTGTCAAAATCAACACTGTGCACTATGCAGGATAAAACATACACACACTCAGTCCTATATGTCAACAACAGTATCCCAACCCACAACTATGTAAGCAAACGGTATATACGAACACAGCCTGTACAAGATAGCCTGTAAGTATGAGACCAGCTGAGTGGCTCAGTGGTTCGATCGAAGACTATAAAACGGTACCCAATGCCTCCCTGCTTGGCACTCAGCATCAAGGGTTGGATTGGGGACTCCCGGTGACATACATGGGGGAGTACTTGTGACAAACTATAGTGTCATGTCCAGGGGGTGTACTTGGACATCATGGACGGGGGATGTACTTGTATACATCAAGCTCTCTCTCATGCTTTACAGAAACAGGAGACAGGCTCCTGCCCTATGGGCCATATGGCTCGGCAAGGCTTACTTACTTACTTCCTTTACAATAGCCTGTAATCATGAAGAAGACATCAAGGAGAGGAGAGAAAGGAGAGAAGGGGGAGAGTGAGTGTCTGGGAGGGAAGGAAGGAAGGAAGTGTGTCTCCGCTGGCTAATTAGTGCCCTGGTGGCCTTTCAGTCGTGGTCGCATTTTAATTAAAGAGCGAGAGTGCAGCGGTGCCATGTGCAGCGTGCCATGCAGGCAGTGGTGTAAAGTAACTAAGTACATGTACTCAAGTACGGTACTTAAGTACAATTTTTTGTTTTTTTTAACTTTACTACAATATTTCCAATTTTCAGTACTTTTACTTCTACTACATCGCAGGGGAAAATATTGTACTTTTACTCCACTACAACTATTCGAAAACTTTAGTTACTAGTTACTTTGTAGATTTTGATTATTATTACAAAATCACTTCAGCCCGATACACATTTCGTCCATTTGAAAATAGCCGATCTACAAGCTCACAATGCGCCGCATTGTGAGCTTGTAGATCGGCTATTTTCAAAAGATTTTTATGCATTTTATACATTTGAAAACTTTGTGAAAAGACATTCTGCATAATGACTACTTTTTGAATTCCAGACTTTTACTTGTAGTACTTCTACATTGCAGTATTGATACTTTTACTTGAGTAAAAAAATTGAGCACTTTTTCCACCACTGCATACCGGGAACGACAAAGTGACAGCAGGCCCTGCACTCTGCCTGTGCGTGGCAACAACAACACTGCTGCCTCCCAACCCGAGACAAACAACTGCCAATCTGCCACCAGCGGTGCTGTTTTGGTTGCACTTGTTTATCGGTTAATTAGGCTAACAATGGTGAATTATTTCCCCTTTTCTGTGTTATTCTCAGTAATTCCATGAAAGAGAGAGGGAGAGAGGGAGAGAGAGAGAGAGAGAGAGAGAGAGAGAGAGAGAGAGAGAGAGAGAGAGAGAATGAATGCTTCTCTGTAGCATTCTTTACATAGTCTATTGCGTTGCTTGAAATGACATGAAAATAGGCTATTTATATTCCTTTGGCAAACATTGGCAAACTATACAAGCTCACAACTTGTGGCAAAGAGATTCGGTGTAGAGGAAAATAATAAAGCGGCCTAGTACAGATCCCTGTGGTACTCTAGTCACCTACGTATATAGGGTTTAAGTGGTTATGTACGTTGGAGTTCTTTCAGTAGTTTAAACTACTTATTCTGACTGAAATGGTAAAGGGTGCATTTATATAGCACCTCCAAAGCACTTTACAATGTGCATTACATTCACACACAGTTAGGAGTTCAGTGTCTTGCTCAAGGACACTCTGACAATACAACCCAGGGATTGACCCGGGGATCGAACCGAGAACCTTGCCGATTCCCATGAAGCGGCTGCTCCACCTCCTCAGCCACTGCAGACTACGGTCCTGTTAGACGGTGTAATTCATTTGAACTGTGATATTAAATACACACATAAATAAATGTGCTGTATATAGCCAGTAGGAGAAAAGGAAACACTTGTTGAACAAGGGACTATATATACATGTCTTCATCAGGGTGAAGACCTTCAGAGGTCAAAATGTTGGCAGCTGCCTTTTAATAAATCAAGGCTGTTCCTCCTTTTTACTCCTGAGTGCCCTGTTGTTTTTTTACATGTTTTGATCCTGTTTGATCCATGAGCACCATTGACACTTTTTACTATAGTTACCTTTTTATATCTCCTGTGAGCACCTGTTTTTTCTTGTTTTTTTCTGATGTTTATTATTGACTATTGTTCTGCAGGGAATTGGACCGTACATGTGTCAGCTTCCAGGACCTCACACTACGTCTGTGAAAAGGTTTGTTACACCAAGTCCTGTGTCTGTGAAGAGGTGTGTTACACCAAATCCTGTGTCTGTGAAGAGGTGTGTCACACCAAATCCTGTGTCTGTGAAGAGGTGTGTTACACCAAATCCTGTGTCTGTGAAGAGGTGTGTCACACCAAATCCTGTGTTTTTTATTACAGGACATCTAATGTGTCAGCTAAGCTTCCAGGACCTCATGTTGTGTCCACTGTCCCTAGTGGAAAGAGGTGCATGATTGTGTTACACCCAATTTAGTGTTTATTATCACAGACAGAATGATGTGTCGCTGCAATACCTTTTAACCCTGTAGCTATTGATGGAAGAAGTACTGCACATGCACGTGCGTGTGTGCGTGTGAGCGTGCGTGCGTGTGCGTGTGTGTTTGTTTGTTTTGACGGACGGACGGGGGGTACTCTGTGTGCTTCCTTGTGTTCTGCTCTGTACTTCAGTCTCCATGACAACAGGAAGCGCTGTCATCCAACGGCCTGTGGTTTGAACCAGAGGCACACAGGAAGAAGTGACATTGTGTGTGTGTGTGTGTGTGTGTGTGTGTGTGTGTGTGTGTGTGTGTGTGTGTGCGTGTGCGTGTGCGTGTGTGTGTGTGTGTGTTTTCTTTGGGCTAAAGAAGTGATGCTGTGTGTGTATTATCTGTGCTACAGTAGCTGTGTTACAATCTGATCTACAAGCTCACAATGTGTAAGTGGTTAAAGGACCTAGTTAGAAATGGTCAGGAAAATTCATTATGATTTTATGCTATACGTTTAACATTTCTTATATCCTCAGATTACCTCCCCTGATCTGTGATCAGTAGGCAGGTTACTGACCTGTCCACAGCCCAGAGTGATCAAGCCCAGAACACATGGTGCCATCTTATAATGAGCATTAATGAGGACCAATTATATGAAGATAAGGTTAGAAATGGTTGACGTGTATCCGTAAGAAAAGTGAAAACATGGCCTCAATCAGAACTGGGTTATATGACTGGCTGGCAGGACATTTGGCCTCTGGGGCCAAGCGAGGGTCTCTAACCCTTGGACTGTGTGACCTCATCGTAAACGGCTGCCTGACCAAGCCTGACTCTGGGTCAATTAAAAGTGACAACACTTGATAGTCTGCAAATGGAACCAAATGGACTCTGGGTCTAATTCATATCAAACTGGGGGTTTGTGGTTTAATATAATATCAAACTGGGTGTCTGTGGTCTAATATAAGAGCTTGTACCCAATCTACAAGCTCACAACGTGTCTCATCGTGACACATTGTGAGCTTGTAGATGGGCTATTTTCAAATAGCCGATGTATTTAGGGGTTAAAGTGGTTAAACTGATTTTGATGCTATATTAACTAATTTCACCGGGGACCCCCCCTGGAACCCCTTCAAGGACCCCTGTGGGTCCCCACTTTGAGAACCCCTGCTGATGCAGTGTGACGGGCAGGCAGGGAGGGGGGTCTATGTGAGGCATCGCTTCAGGGCTTTGAAATGATTAATTAACGTCTTAAAGCAGCGTCCGCATTCAGGGGTGAAACAAAACATCTGAGTACTTCTTCCACCATTGCAGATTGGTCCAGTCTTTCAGGATGGACCTGTCTTTGAAGGACCATGGACTGAGATAGATCTTGTGTTTCAGGACCATGGACAGAGCTTGGTCTTGTCACTCAGGACCATGGACAGTGCTACTCTGTCACTGTCACTACAGTCTCACATAGCCCATGGGACCAGACGAATCTGCGAGTGCAAAAAAAAAATGGCACTCTGCGATTTGGGTCTGGCACCGCTCCATAGAGAATCCATTTCCTGCTCCAGAAGACGTGGGTGACCAATCAGGGCCCAGTATTCGAATATGGGAGACTGTAATTGGTAGGTCTAACCAATTGCGTCGAGGGCCATTGTTTTGATCCCGCCCCTTGGGAAAAATAACTTCCTCATGGGGCGTCCGTTGGCCCAGCGGTCCAGGCGCATACCACATAAGCTGGTAATCCAGCATGACAGCGTGTTGCGGGTTCGACTCCCGTTCCAGACAACCTTTGCCATCTCTCTCCCCATTTCCTGTCAGCCTACTGTCCTGTCCAAATAAAGGCATAAAAGCCACAAAAAATATCTTTAAAAAAATTACAAAGAAATATGGAGATACAAGGTTTCTGCCCGACAGTGACGATTGTACAGTACATGGCTCTGCAAGTAGCCCACAGAACATCCAGGTGAGGACAGTACAAATTTCTGAATGAACATCTGTCTCTCCTAAACAAGACAGTCACTGCCAGCCCCAGACTAGAGCCGCAAACAACACAAAAACTACACAAACAAATCCAACAGAAGAGGTGAAAAAGCGAAAAACCTTAACATTTTATACATGACGTGAACTCAGAGTATAATCTATTTTTACATCGTCCCGGGCATGTTTCCATAGCGATTTCAGAGGAGGTTGCCTGGCAACAGCATCAGACACAATGAAGAGATGAATGGGGAGAGGGGTGATGCACGCACACTTCCCTTGACTCCAAATGAGTTGCTTCAGTTTAAAAATCTTGAAAGGGTACAAATGGAACCAAAATGGACAATCTCAGGGTTATACAGATTTGGGTTTCCGGGACCTGTTGTCATGACATGGTTATGCATTACTTACTAAAAGTCAAGTTACCAGATGGCAGGAAAAAAAAAATATATATATATATATATATACATGCTTATCACCCAAATGCAAATATAGTAGTAAAAGAGATCCATGCATTGTTAGACTTTTGTACTAGGTGGGGTTGGGGTTTTGACATGAAATTGAATGAAGTACTTTGATGAACTTTGTAATGTAGTTTATATTTTAGTGTAGGATTTTGTAATTGTCGTGAATGAATTATTGCAAAATCAATAATAATAATAACAATATTACAAGGACCCCCAGTTTGAAATGCATATTAGGCCACGGACACCCATGTAATACCTCTGTCTGTCTGTCTGTCTGTCTGTCTGTCTGTCTGTCTGTCTGTCTGTCTGTCTGTCTGTCTGTCTGTCTGTCTGTCTGTAAATATTGGATTATAGGATCACAAATGTAACACAAACACAAATAAACTAGTAATTGATAGGGCATAAACGTATTTTGTTAGGTGAACTATCCCTTTAAGTGGATAAAAGGGGCGTGAACCCCACCTCTATTGAACATAGAGAGCAGTGTTGCCATGTCCCTGGCCTTTTTAAGCGACTTTGGGCTTGTTTTTCTGTAAAGTTGCTTGTAAATATTGGTGGTCGCATTGCAGTGGTCGCATTGTGACGCGTTGGGCACTTGTAGATGTACTATTTTCAAATAGCCAATGTACCTTTAAAGGGCTCATGTAGCCTAGTCGCTTCTGTTGGGCTTGTTTTCATAGACCAGGTTGCTTTTTTTCTCTCACAAAACCTGGTAACACTGATACAGAGTACTTTTGAAACCATTTGTTTTAGCCATATAGGGCCATTTCAGCCATATAGGGGTTCAATTCTAACTCCTCATTGAATCCTTTGTATTCTGGAGCAGCACATGACAAGATTATCTATCTATCTATCTATCTATCTATCTATCTATCTATCTATCTATCTATCTATCTATCTATCTATCTATCTATCTATCTATCTATCTAACAAAGTTATATGTTTCTCTTGAGAGAAAATCTTGACCAGTGTCTTTCCTTCCTCTTCTTCTTGTCTCTTACAAATAGTGCTTGTAGGAAATATATAATTTCACCCACTTAACAAACACCTGTAAACGTGTGATGATGACAATAAAGCTGATTCTGACATAATGTCAACGCGTTCATTCATACAATGAAAATGGAGTAGCTATAGGATCTGCTGTGTTGTTTTTTCGATCAGGCCGAAATGCGTATTTACGCACAGGGTAGGCTATGGTTCCCAAACAATGGGTCGGGACTCGGGGCCCGTTTGTGGGGAATTTATGAATTTATACACAGGACCCCGATTAAAGTAGCAAAAGTAAAAGTACTAAAATGTTTGAAAATAGCAGATCTACAAGCTCACAATGCACCCATCACATCGCTATGCATTGTGAGCTTGTAGATCGGTGAGTGAGCCTATGTATAAAATAGAGCTAAAGTGGTTAATGTATGTTAATATAATAATGTATATCTGCAAAGTAACTAGTAACTAAAGTTTTCAAATTTGAAATGTAAAAAGTACATTTGCCTCTGAGATGTAGCGGAGTAGAAGTAAAAGTACTGAAAACTGGAAATACTCCAACAAAGTACCTCAAGTACCTCAAAATTGTAACTGAAGTATAGGCAACTTGACTAAATTTACTTAGTTACTTTCCACCACTGTTCCGTTTGGACCCATATCCATCCATCGCTGCTTTACTTTTTTGCAAACTGTTAATAAAGTATGAATCAATCATTTACTCAGTCAATCAATCAATGAGGCTATGGTTCCGTTTGGACCCATACGGATCCGTCGCTTCTTTACCTTCAATACAGCAGACTCTCCACAGGCCGGAGTGGGTCAGATCCCCCCGCCTGGTCCTGGGCTGAGGCTGGGGGTCCTCGGCCGTGCTGTTGGTGGCGGTCTGGTTGCAGATGTACTGCCGGGAGTAGAGCCAGTAGTCCGTGCCGATGGCGACGCTCATCAGGCCGAAGGCGGCGAAAGCCCCGACCGTGGCCAGCAGCGTCTGGACGCCGCGCTCACACCACGCCATGGTGGCCAAGCTTTCATACTAATATATTCCGACAAAAAGAATGATGGATCATGTCCGTCCGACGACAACAACACGAAGAAGAGGCACCTGAACGGTTCAAACCCCGCGGCTGGAGGAGAGGAGAGCGTCAGGGAGCGGATTCTCTGGGCATGTTTCGTGCGTCCACGCTCCGCGCTGCGCTCTGCTACGCTGCTCTGGCTCTGTGCAATTACGCGTTCCAAAGAATACCAAAAACGCTCGCCCCAAAACACAGTCGTCCCGGGGGAAAATCAGATATTCCTAAACGTATACCTCTGTAAAACTGCCAAAAACCTAAGCTTGTTATTCCTAACCTCAGTTGCTCAGTAAAATGCCTAAACCTAACCTTATCCCTAAACGTAACCTCAGTAAAGCTATGTCTAAACCTAACCTTATATTCCTAAACGTAACCTCAGTAAAACTATGCCAAAACCTAACCTTATTCCTATAACTTAACCTCAGCGCAACTATGCCTAACCCTAAACTTATTTCTAAACCTTATCCTTAGTAAAACAAATACAAGAATAAGAACCACTGGGAGCGAGCGGTCCGTGGGAAAAAATGGGGGTGAGCGTGTTTTGGGGCGAGGCCCTCCGGTTACCGTTTTGTGCGTCCAAACTCCGCGCTTTGCTCTTTACAATAATTGACGAAAGACGCTCCCTCTTAATCCAGAGCGATTTACAAGTGTGAGATCAGAACAAGCAGAGAAAACATGAACTCCAGTCAATAAACGAGGTAAATATTCCCCAAAGAGAACAATATACTGTGTCTCAAAGAAGCTTGGACACCAGGCTCTCTTCTCTCGCCTTTTATTTTGCTCCGTTCTTCTCTTTACAATGTAGGCTTTAATGTAGGCTCTTATCCACAGTGACTTAACACGTGTGAGATCGGAATAAGCAGAGAAAACACGAACTCAAGTCAATTAACATTTGTTTATCTCTGCTTGAAGCTGAAAACGTGAATGGATCTGCTGTTTTCTCGACAATTTATCGGCGTTTAGCAGCAGACTCACTCTTTATCCAGACAGAGTGACTTGAAGTGTGAGATCAGAATAAGCGGAGAAAACATGAACTCTAGTCAATAAACAAGGTAATCACATAAATAAGAGAAGAATGAATGTAATGTCTGGAGGAAGCATGGCTATAACAGCATAGGCTCCCTTCATGAATGGATCCCAGGGGAAATAATGTGTTGCCTCCAGGCAGCGCACACCCCGCCGCTGGGGGCTGACACACAAGTGGTTGCGGCCAGTACTGGACAAAGTAGCCTATACTCAAGTAAATACTCAAGTATTCAAACGTACAAATTACGAAGTAGCCTACATTTTCATTTCGATATCAATCAATGCATTGCCATATTGAAATGTAGAACATTTCAGAAAACATAGAGGATTTGCACTTATACTGTGACATAAATGATATTAGAATGAGTTCCATCAAATCTCTCTTTTGGATCACGAGCTGAAAGGTTTGTGAACCAGTGATATAGACTCTACACTTATATTCATACACTTATACTCCAGTACTTTTACTGAAGTAGCCTACTGGAGTTGAGTACTTTGTCCACCACTGCATGTAACCATGACAACACAAACAGTTACTTGACAGAGGGCATTTCCCAGTAGCTCTGTATCATGCTGCATGTAGCAGGTTTAAAATAGCAGTGGTGGTTCCCAATTTTTTCAGCCCTTGACCCCCAATAATAATCATATTTGATCTGGGGTCCCCCCTCCCTGATGAGCACATGGAATTGGAGGAGTGTAGATCGGATATTTTATTATTTTTTTCCCCGTCTTTATTTTACAATTTGGCCAATGTTTAGCATAACTTTGTTGATTACTTTTTACGCAGTAATGGTCTTTTTTTTAGGCAGTAAAAATGTCTTAAAAGTCCTTAATGTGTCACTTCACACACAAGTTGGGAATTGCTGCTATAGAGTAGTGGTTCTCAACCTGTGGGTCGGGACCCCCAGGGGCATCCCCCACATGGTTTTGTAATATTACAATAGAATATAAAGTAACCATAAAAATGCCATGGTGTTTTTGTTTTCTTTCTTTTTTTGAAACCTTGAAAAATGTGTTTTCATTGTGATACCGTTACATAATTAACCTCAAGTATACTTTGTCCAGCATTGCTAATAGAATTTATTATAATGAATGTCTCTGAATGTGCTTCGCAATGGAATGACGGCACCAGTAAACACATGGATTATATTTCATGCACTTTTATTGTGGAGACCCAGTACAGGTCAGTGGGTTGAATCACACATTCCACTCGACAAGGACATGTTTATGTACTAAGTACACAAACAGAAGGATATTTATTAGAACATTGAGTGTCACACCATTGACTTCCACAGTTTGTATACACACAGTTGGAACTTGTACTAACAGTTGGATAACCACTATGCCACCCGTCGTAGTTCATATTGGAGCAATCGGACCACATCCACCCACCCTCGAAGTACAGGTCGTTCAGACCAATCCAGGTCTGTACCTGCGATGGTTTATAGTTCTGGATCAGGGTTAGGAGAAAGTGGTGCTCCCCTTTGCTGTGGATGGACACCAGGCTGGCATTTTCAGAGCGGCAGTTCTTCTCTGCGTCGTTCCAGTTCATCTCTGGAACCGTGTACTTGTAGCAGTGGTTGTTGAAGCTGATCCAGAACGTCGGACAGTCTCCACGCTCCAGCTTCAGCTCAGCAGAGGGACTGGCGTGCACGGTGCCTACACACACACACACACGCACACACACACACGCACGCACACACACGCACACGCACACACACACACACAAGAAAATAAAGATGCCAAGTGAGAGTGATGCCATAGAAGAACAATTATTATTTTTTTGTCGCATTCCTAAGCGAATAATTTGATGACCGGCAGCGACAAATATTTTGTTCCAGGCCCCCCCCCCCCAGAAGCAAAGATTTGAGTTACAAATATTAACTTTAAAGAATGTATATTCAAAGATTTCCACACATTTTCAAGATTTTTCAAAAATAGCAGATCTACAAGCTCGTAGTGCAGCACTCGATGCCACGCTATGAGCTTGTAGATCTGCTATTTTTGAATAGCCATAGTGTAAAATAATGCTTTTTAGCTCAAATCAAGAAGTGACACAGATGCGTTCCCGGTCTTATAAATTGTAACTATAGACATTATGTGCAGCTACCCTGCATACCCTGATACAGTATGTTGGTTTGTTTACTGTTGAGTGAGAAAACAACGTTGCAAATTAAGCTAATCATCTGGGGACCCCCCTAGGGTTCCCGACCCCCTGTTTGGGAACCACTGGAAGGACCATATTATGGCCTTTTAAAAAACAAATATATTAATATACCTAGTGCCATGAGGCCCAGCAAGCACAGCTGGAGTTGAGGAATCAGCAGCATGTCAGCCTGAGGTCTCTGTGTCCCTGGATCAATTGGGTTGGGGTCTTCTAGAAGGGTGTGTGTCCGTGGAGCCTTGGTCGGGGTCTTCTTGTGTGTCTTTTTTATCGGCTCCACATGAGGGTGTCTTCACAGCTGGCATCATTTGATTGGTCATGATGCATTAACAGCTGTGGAGTTCACATATTCATTCTACCCACCTTTTTACACACACACACACACACACACACACACACACACACACACACACACACACACACACACACACACACACACACACACACACACACACACACACACACACACAGAGGCAGGCAGGCAGACAGACAGACAGACAGACAGACACACAGAATTTATTTTAGTGCTAACAAAGTAATATAATGCGTTACTAAGTCAAAATGCCGTAATAAATTGCAACTAGAAAAAGTGCTCCTCGGAGCACAAGTCTCCGCCAGGTCAGGTAGGTTATTATGGCCTCCTGGTGGCGCTATAATAGGCCAATGTGAAAAGGATGCCATTTATTGCCATTTATTGTGGGCGGCTGTGGCTCAGGAGGTAGAGCAGGTTGTCCAATGATCCGTGGGTCGGCGGTTCGAATCCCGGCTCCTCCTCCTGTCCACATGTCGAAGTGTCCTTGGGCAAGACACTGAACCCTACATTGCCTCCAATGACTCGGTCGGCGCTCGCTTGCCACCATTGGTGTGTGAATGTGGGAAAAGTGGGGACGCTGGCGTCGACTGTTCGCCGCTCCACCTCCCAATGTCCCCTCCCTGTATGAATGAATGAACCATTGTAAAGCGCTTTGAGTAAGTTTGAGTACTTAGAAAAGCGCCATAAAAATGCAATTCATTATTATTATTATTATTATTATTATTCCTAGGCCTTGCACGGCAATCGGACACTGCATGCATGATTTGAGGCATTTTGTTCTAAAAATGTGTTTTGCTAAATTTGACCTGCTGGTGGCGCTATAACAGGCCAATGTTAAAAGGGTGGCATTTGTTCCTCAACATAGTGTGAGAGAATGTGCGTTCAAAGTTTCACCGTAATCGGACGGTGCATTCATGACTTGCGGCATTTTGTTCAAAATGGGCCACTCCTGCAAACATTACATGTCAATGTTAGCCAATCAGGATGGCATATGAAAAATCAAACAGATCCGTCTTGATCACATGACTATAGAGATCATGTCTACCGATTTGCGTGAAATTTGGATCAAATATGAAGGCTTAATATCAAAAAATGTGTTTTACATAAGTCTGCCTCCTGGTGGCGCTATAAAAGGCAAATGTGAAAAATGCAGGGCAAAGGTTTGTCCTTGGCCTCTAGAGAGTGTGCATACAAAGTTTTACACTGATCGGTGCAATTATAGGTAAAAACACGAATCGGCCTGTTACAGCGCCACCATGAGGCTGATTTGAACATTTTCAAATGGCATTTCTTCCTCGGCCTAATGGGAATGTGTGTGCAAAATTTCACGGAAATTGCATGCTGTGTTCATGATTTGAGGCATTTTGTTCGAAACAGAGTACTCCTGCAAACTTTGAAAGACAATTTTTGCCAATCATGATGGAATATGAAAAATCTGAAATGAGCCGTTTCTTTTTATGACTATAGAGATACTGTGTACCGATTTGGGGGATTTTTGGCCAACATTTGTAGGAGTACTGTTCAAAAATGTGTTTTGCACAAATCGGCCTTCTGGTGGCGCTATAAAAGGCCCATGTGAAAAATTTGGAGCTGAGGTTCGGCTTTCGCATCCAGGGACTGTGTGTGCACAGTTTCGCTGCGATCAAGCCAAAGGTGCCAGAGATTAGCTGTACACAGACAAGACAGAATGACACACACACACACACACACACACACACACACACACACACACGGACGGACGGACGGACGGACGGACGGACAGGGGGTAAAACATACTCTCTCGCCATGCCTTTCGGCCTGGTGGAGACAATTATGTCAGTTATTTTCAAGTTACTTTAAAAAAAATTGATATAGGCACACACACACACACACACACACACACACACACACACACACACACACACACACACACACACACACAGGGGGGTGATATGGTGCTTTTGAAGAATAATAATAATACAATTCTTCAACTGGTGTTTACTATATTCATGTCACATTTAATGCATAAGTGAGCATAAACATGTACTTATGTTATGGAGAGCCAGTGTAAGTTTAATTCAATACAAAATAAGCTCAAATTAGCACACTGAGGATTTTGCCACATTACGATTCCCAGACGACCTCCCTGATAAGCTCCCTGATAGGCTGTGTGTGTGTGTGTGTGTGTGTGTGTGTGTGTGTGTGTGTGTGTGTGTGTGTGTGTGTGTGTGTGTGTGGTGGGGGTGGGGGGGCATCTTGTTATCACACCTGGAAATAGTTAGTACATGTATTAATGTCTTAAATTTGCCAGCACTATAGGGAGTATAAAAAATAATTGTTTAGATCAAAACAAGAAGGATAATTAACTTGTAACTCACTGTAGTCTGAGTTTAATACATATAATACACGTTTTATCTAACTATATAAATGGCGACCGACTTCCGCACCCTCGGTGTCCACACCCCACAGCTCTGTTATCGAATAAACAACGCACCGCCAGACCACATGTCGCCAACTGACTCGCCACGGCGGCCGCGCTGAATTTACGCCTCGCGTAGGGGACATCTCACTGTTCACTACACCTTTTCCACCGCGCAACATAATTAATTCTACTCACCAAATGTCGGACAAAACGGAAGGGGAGGCAGCTTCGTACCGTTTACCGTGCGCACGACCTCATCACCACAACAGCAGGCAGCAGCTGCGGGTTTTTTTTCCTTTTTTTCCAAACTTTTTTTTTGGTCACCATTTTCTCCAGGCACCATTTCTGGTGTAACGTCGGGTGTTTCTTTTCACCAGCCAATCACCTTTCACGTTGCCACGTCCGTTGCCACGTCGCGCTGACGTACGCTAAACAAGCGCTGCCGTGCGCACAATGCAAACGAGCCCAAAGGCGCGCAAAAATAAGCCGACCATTGCTTACACACAAAGTCAGACCTGGCAACGCAGCCTACGCCAATCATGTGTGAGAGATCTACAAGCTATGGGGCAGAGACGCCACCGTATCTTAGCAACAACTACAGCGCTCACTCTCATTGGTCGTGTCACGCTAAGAGCAGTCTCCAGACAATGGCATCGCAGACAGCTTGCTGTTACTGCTGTAGCCATCACAGGCAGTTGCAGCACGACGGACAGGGCGCTGTGATAGCTGCCATGTCGCTAACGCTAACCTGGTTGTCATGCCTGCAGCGGCTGTGCAATCACTTTGTCAACAATGCACGTTCGTGTGCTCAATGTCTATATTGCTGCTCAGTTCGTCCATTGTACATGGTGTATGTTTGTGTGTGTCTTCTGGAGAACTATGTAGCTCCACAGCAACTACAGTAACTAACGTAATGGCAGGACCGCCCCGTGCTACGCATGTTAGGCTGCATTATGGTCATGTAGTAATTTCAGATAATTTCGCTCCGATTAGAGCAGTGTTTATCAAGCCTTTCACGCCGCCCCCCCCCCCCCCCCCCCCCCCCCCCAAATACACGTACTTGATCTGGGACCCCCCCATTCTGTTTGACTCCGTTCCACAAGTAAATATTGTGAAAATAGCCGATCTACAAGCTCGAAACGCCTCACGTTGACAGGCTTTGTAAGCTTGGAGATCGGCTATTTTCTACATGATTGCCTCTTTCTTACATTCTTTGCCAATGTGGCCCATGTTTTCATAGCATAGTTTATTGACTACTTCTGTTGCAGAAATGGCCATTTCCTTTACTTTCGGTTTTTTATTGTCTCCGCCAGGCCGAAAGGCATGGCGCAAGACTATGTTTCACCCCCTGTCCGTCCGTCTGTGATAGCTAATCTCTCACATCGTTCACTTGATCGCAGCAAAATAACAGCCCGATGTGGAGAGTCACTGAGAGCTGGATAAACGACGTAAAATGTGTCAAAAGGAGTCTGTACGCCTGTCGATAAATGAACACATGACGTCGGTGGGAGAGGAGATATTGTGTCTTTTGGACAAACAGCAGCGTGGTGCAGATGTTTGTTGTGTGAAGCAGCTTAATGTCAGAGTGTTTGTGTTGGAGCGCCTCAGTGCGGCTGCAGAGTTCATGTGCAACCTCTTCCAGAGAGACACACAGACACTAGAAACTCTGCTGGGGAAAAAAACACTGCTGGGCATTGACTTTCCTATGAACATTGATCTACACACTGCAGGTATATCTGCTACACACACAACATCAAACTACACACTGCAGGTATGATGCAGCGTTTGCATTACAGCCAGCATGCCAGCGTAGTTCCCATATGGTTTCAAGGTGGGCTAAACCATATGGACCCCATGTCAGCAATGTCAGCGGCATCCACTTCAGTCCCAACTGCGATGCCCATGCAGGCTATAAGTAGCTTCTACCTGGCCCTTAGGTGGGCCCCAACTAGCCATGTTTATGTGGGACCAAGGCGGGTCCTAACTGGGTTTGCCCATGCAGCCTTTAACTGGGTTCTACCTGGGCCCTAGGTGTACCCTAACCAACCACAGTGCAGTGCCCATCGCTCCAACTGTTGTGACGTCAGGGCTCTCAATACTGCACATTGGTGGAGGAGGAGGGGCCGCAGGGCGACCGCACACATCGCTGAACCAATGGTAGCCCACGGATCTCTGTGGATTTACAATCTGCCCCTCTATGCCACATATCATCCGCACTACAGGGTCTTCACTGACCGAGCCACGGCCCCACTGACCCTCATGACGCTACGCCACTTAAACGTGCGGCAGCATGCGCTGGGTTGCCAGGTTTGCACAGCCTGCGCCAGAAACAAGCAACCACCTTCATGAAAATAAAAAAAACACCGAAATGGTCCGCAATGTTCCAGGGGTGTCCCCGCGCGTCCCAACACTCCACAGGGGGTCAGTGGACCATCAGGGGGTCCGCGGACCCCCTGTGGACCCCCTGAAACATAACAAATATTATTTCTTCAATTTTTTTCCTTTTTCAAAAATACTTTTCCACAGTTTCACTCCGGCAATTTGGGTCCCCCAATATACACACGGCCACGCTGGGCCCCGTGCGCGGCTGGGGTTGAGGGGGGGCGTAGCCCCCCGAAACTCTAGTATTTGATAATTATGTTATGTGTGGCTTTTGTGTGAGTAACTGTCCAGCTAAATAAATAAACATCCTCTTGGATAGCTATGCTAGTCGTTCATTAATCTAGCACCTGTGGTGTTCTCACGCGCGCGTGCACACACACACACACACACACACACACACACACACACACACACACACACACACACACACACACACACACACACACACACACACACACACACACAAAAACACACACACACACACACACACACACACACACACACACACACAGCCTATCAGGAAGGTCGTCTGGGAATCGTGATGTGGAAAAATCCTCAGTGTTAATTTGAGCTTATTTTTTATTAAATTAAATTAACGTGCAACTGACCTCTAATGATTCATATTCTCTGTACCAGATTCAGTCTCTCTCTCTCTCTCTCTCTCTCTCTCTCTCTCTCTCTCTCTCTCTCTCTCTCTCTCTCTCTCTCTCTCTCTTTTACCTTAACCACTGCCGGTCATCAAATTACTGACTTACACAGGCTCTCCATAATAAAAGTATGTTAAACATGTTTATGTTTACTTACGCATTAAATGTGACATAAATATAAACTCCAGTTTATTCTCCAGTTTATTCTTCAAAAGTGCCCCCCCCCCCCCCTCCCCCCTCTCTCGCTCTCTCTCTCTCTCTCTCTCTCTCTCTCTCTCTCTCTCTCTCTTCTCTCTCTCTCTCTCTCTCTCTCTCTCTCTCTCTCTCTCTCTCTCTGCCGGTCATCAAATTATTATCTTAGGAATGTGACAAAAACAAAAAAATAGCCATGAATTCAAGTCTCCATGGGGTGACTAATCGATAGAAAAAAGTCATTTTGGGGGTGAACTATCCCTTTAAAAGCTGATATGTTTGTTTAATAGCCGATATGTAGGTATTGCCCATCCCAGTACCTACATATGGGGGGGGGGGGGCTTGGCACAGAAAATTTTCAGATGGGGGGGGTCCGCGGCCAAATATTTATCATTTTGGGGGTCCTTGTCACGAAAAAGTTTGAGAACTACTGATTTAGAAGACATTGTAGAACAAGGCCTCAGGTCTTTGTTGGAGCAGGACCATCAGGTCAAAATTAGTGTCAGATCCTGTGTCTATAGGTGAGACATGACCTTTGACACCATCTAAACGTCTCAATAGAAGAGCAGGGAGACAAAATACAACAACCACACTTGTATAAGTTATATTGTATGAACATACTATACCATACAGAAGGGACAAAATTACATTTTATTGATTTAAAAAAAGTTACATAGTGAGGCTTTAAATATAATTTTGAGGTTTATTTTATTTCATTTACTGGAGTATTTAAAAATGTCAATACTTTTACTTCTACTACGTAACTGGCATGAAATGGAAGCCATGTTGTGTGACTATTACTGTACCTTCATTCTCTCATACAGTCTGTGTCTCTCTCTCTCTCTCTCTCTCTCTCTCTCTCTCTCTCTCTCTCTCTCTCAGTCTGTCTGTACTAGTCTGTCTGTCTGTCTGTCTGTCTGTCTGTCTGTCTGTCTGTCTGTCTGTCTGTCTGTCTGTCTGTCTGTCTCTCTCTCTCTCTCTCTCTCTCTCTCTCTCTCTCTCTCTCTCTCTCTCTCTCTCTCTCTCTCTCTCTCTCTCTCTCTCTCTCTCTCTCTCACTCTCCATTTTATTCAGCTTGGTCATAAGGGGGCAGTATCAGAGTGTTTTCTCCCTTATGGGATACTATTACCTGCAGACAGGAAGCTCACGTCATTCTAATGAGAGCAACCAGTCTGAAAACAACTAAAACATTCTGTGTGCTTCTCTCTCCTCCCACTGAGCATTTTTAGGGCTATTAGACGTCTAAAATACGTCTAAGGGCTAGGCTAAAACGGGTTTATAATTGTGTTTTTTAAGCGTCTATTTATAGACCGTCTATATTATAGCCGTTCTATATTATAGCCGTTCTATATTATAGACGGTTAAAAAACAGCTAATCAACGTCTTGGCTAAGCCTAGACCGCTAAAAAAACCTTCACTGTTAGTAAGTTTGACATGCTATTTTATTGTGTTTGGACATGGTTAAATAAGTTAAACTCTCAGGAATTGGTCAATTAACATTTCAAGTACAGTAACTTAAAGCTGCCATATTCTATAAGAAGAAGAAAAGTATATTTGCTTAAATGAATACTGCTAAAAAGTGCATTAAGTTAAATGTTACCCCTGAGAAAGACAAGACAAGTTAATGAAGGTCTAATTGGGTACTATAGCCTATTGTATGTTTTGAAGTGAGGATGTGTAACAGGTTTGCTATGTGAACATATATGGAAAATAATATGGGAAAAACATGCAGTATTGTAATGGTGATTAACTCCAGTGATAGTTATGGTTTAATTGAGTGTTTTTGTGAAAACCGAATTGAAGGCAAAGTAAAAGACATTGAAATGATAATACAAAGTTACAAAATAAATGGGAAACAAAGTGAATTGTGAATTTGTGATTTATGTGAATACATTCTAATGAGAGCAACCAGTCTGAAAACAACTAAAACATTCTGTGTGCTTCTCCTTCTTTCTTCTGTTAAACAGGACATTATTATCTGCATGCTTGTCCTGGCTACCTGGGACCTGCAACACGTGTGTGTGTGTGTGTGTGTGTGTGTGTGTGTGTGTGTGTGTGTGTGTGTGTGTGTGTGTGTGTGTGTGTGTGTGTGTGTGTGTGTGTGTGTGTGTGTGTGTGTGTGTGTGTGTGTGTGTGTGTGTGTGTGTGTGTGTGCGCGTGTGTGGCTGGTGGGTGGAATGAACATGTGAACTCCACAGCTGTAAATGCATCATGACCAATCAAATGATGCCAGCTGTGAAGACACCCTCATGTGGAGCAGATAAAAAGACACACACAGACAGCAACACATACCCTTCTAGAAGACCCCGACCCAGGCTTCACAGACACACACCCTTCTAGAAGACCCTGACCCAGGCTCCACGGACACAGAGACCTTAGGCTGACATGCTGCTGATTCCTCAACTCCTGTGCTTGCTGGGCCTCATGGCACTAAGTATATTAATATAACAGTTTTTTAAAAGGCCATACTATGGTTCCATATGGTTCAGTGGTTCCCAAACTGGGGGTCGTGAACCCCAGGGGGTCCCCAAATGATTTTGGGGGTTCCCAGATGATTAGCTTAATGTGCAACATTGTTTTCTCACTCAACAGTAAACAAACCAACATAGAGTATTGTATACAGGGTATCTATTATGTCTAAAGTTACAATGTAAGGACGTTTAAGACCTTTTTAATACCTATAAAAAGAAAAAAAGAAACAAAAAAATGGTTCTCTATGGCATCACTCTAATTTGGCACTCCCCCCCCCCCCCCCCCTCTGTGTGTGTGTGTGTGTGTGTGTGTGTGTGTGTGTGTGTGTGTGTGTGTGTGTGTGTGTGTGTGTGTGTGTGTGTGTGTGTGTGTGTGTGTGTGTGTGTAGGCACCGTGCACGCCAGTCCCTCTGCTGAGCTGAAGCTGGAGCGCGGGAGCTGTCCAATGTTCTGGTTCAGCTTCAACGGCCGCTGCTACAAGTACGCACCTACACACATGACCTGGAATGACGCAGAGAAGAACTGTCGGTCTGAAGATGCCCACCTGGTGTCCATCCACAGCGAGGAGGAGAGCACCTTTCTCCGAACCCTGATCGAGAACTATAAGCCATCACAGCCAGCGACCTGGATTGGACTGAATGACCTCTACGTAGAGGATGGATGGATATGGTCTGATGGCTCCCATGTGATCTACACCAAGTGGCAAAGTGGTCATCCAAATGGTGGTACAGGTGCAAACTGTGTGTATATAGACCATACAAATCAATGGCGTGACCTTGATTGTTCTTATGGTCCTGGACTTCCTTCAGTTTGCATGCTTCGTACACAAACATCTTGTTGAGTGGAATGTGTGATTCAGCCCACTGACTTGTACTGGGTCTCCACAATAAAAGAGCATGAAATATAATCCATGTGTTTACTGGTGCCATCATTTCAGTGTGTCTCCATTGTGAAGCACATTCAGAGACTTCCATAATGTTAAACTCTATTAGCATCAGTGGACATGAAGTATACTTGAAGTTAATTATTTGGTGGTATCACAATGAAAACTCATTCATTTATTTTTTTTAAAGAAGAAAAAACACCATCATATTTGTTTTTCCATATTTTTGGTAATTTATATATTATACACTTTAAATGAATATCTTAGTGCTTTGCCAATTATTTGGGGGCTCATGTTGCAATATCCTCATGACCAGTGGTGGGAAAACCAGTGATTACTCAAGTTTTACTTGAGTAAAAGACTCATCAAAATGTACTTAAAGTACCAAAAGTTTTAAAAAAAAGTTTTTTAAATAGCAGATCTACAAGCGTTGCATCGGCTATTTTCAAATAACCTAGGTATAAAATAGGGTTAAAGTGATAAATGTCTGTTTTATAATGTAATAATTTATATCCGCAAAGTAACTAGTAACTAAAGTTTTCAAATAATTGTAGTGGAGTAAAAGTGCAATATTTCCCTCTGAGATGTAGTGGAGTAGAAGTGAAAGTACTGATAATTTGAAATACTCCAGTAGAGTAAAAGTACCTCAAAATTGTACTTAAGTACAGTACTTGAGTAAATGTCCTTGGTTACTTTACACCACTGCTCATGACACACACCACACACACACACACACACACACACACACGCACACACACTGGTTGTGAATTACTGCTATGTATATAGAGCAGTGATTCTACAATAAGTCTCATTTTAAACCTGATACTTGCATGATACAGAGCTACTGGGAAATGCCCTCTGTCAATCAACTGTTTGTGTTGTCATGGTTACAGGCAGTGATGGACAAAGTAATGCTTTCTCTAAATATTCTGCAAGTGCAAATATCTTATTTTCAAAAGTCTCTCTACGTCACTTAAACATATCAAATTTACACCTATTAAATAATGTTTGACTTATGATATATAAGGGTCAGTAGAAAATAAAGTGGAACTCATTCCTCATTTATGTCACAGTGAATGCAAATCTCATCTTCTTCTTCTTCTACTACTCCTCTATACCTGCCAGTCTCAAGGTGCTGGGGCAAGATCCCAGAACTGATTTGGGCACATATGGAGATCTTTATCTTTTGGATAATGGAATCATAAGGTTGCTGTTTGTGTTGAAGTGTCCCTGCAGCAACACACTTAACGCGTAACTGCTCTCTCTCTCTCTCTCTCTCTCTCTCTCTCTCTCTCTCTCTCTCTCTCTCTCTCTCTCTCTCTCTCTCTCTCTCTCTCTCTATCGCCCCCCCCTCTCTCATCTCATCAGAATATATTACACACACACACACGCACGCACGCACGCACGCACACGCACACGCACACGCACACGCACACGCACACGCACACGCACACACACACACACACACACACAGCTCTCTGACAGATAACTGTATTAAACATGCAGTATGTCCATTCATGCCTGTGTAAACGCCATTAGCAGCAGACAGGGGGGGTAGAAGTACTACTTTACTTACTTAAATGACTTAAAGGGATATTTCATTTCATTTGTATTTGTATACCAATCACTCACACCATGTAGCTTTGAATTGATGGAGTGTTTGTACTTTCTTTCCTTCCTTTTGCATTCCTGATCTAATATTCCAATATTTCATCAATTGAAGTGAATAGAAGACATTTCTATTGGAGAAGAAAATTCCATACATTTTCATATGTATAGCCGATAAACAAGCTCACCACGTGTTGGCACTTTTTGAGCTTGAGCAGTTATTGATCTGCTATTTTTGGCAAATGTTCCCCCAAAATAGGCATGCTGGGTACAGTGTCACGGTCCGCTCCTCGGGCCGTGGACATTGACTGTAATTCTCAGTCCTTGGACCTTTTCTGCCCTTATATGGTCGTGGACACTTTAGGCCTGTTCTTTAGGCCTGTCACTGTCCGCTCCTCGGGCCGTGGTGGACTTTGACTCTATTATTTAGACCTTCCTGCCCTTAAAGGTGGTAGACTTATTAGGACTGTTAAGTGGTGTCATTCCATTTGTATGTTCTGTTATTCTGAAGTAATGTTGCAGTCCTTGTTTCCGTGTTAGGTTTTGCTTTACAATCTTGTACCTTATTTTGTAGTATCGTTCCCTTGTTTCCTGTCTGCTTTGTTACTGTTTCCTGTCTTGTCTCTCCTACCTTGTGATTAGTCTTGTTCTCCTCCTGTGTCCTCTTAGTCCCTCAGCCTATCCCAGTGTTGATTGTCTGTTGAGTTCACCTGTGTCTTATTATTTCCCTGTCTATTTAAACCCTGTGTTTGCACCTTGTCTTGGCTTGTTCATTGTATCTGTTGTTGGGTGTAGTACAGGGGTCTTCCACAGGGGGTCAGGGGCCCCTAGGGGGTCCTCAGAGTTACTACAGGGGGTCTGCCAAATCTTTATGTGACTTGTGATTTTTCTTTGTTCCCATTTTTCTTTGTTACATTAACCACTTGAACCCTAGCGTCCCCTTTTCTGAGGAGAACTTCAGCCAAAAATAGCAGATCTACAAGCTCACAACGCCTCGCGCTGCGAGGCGTTGTGAGCTTGTAGATCTGCTATTTTTGGCAAAGAGTAATAGGTGTCGAGGGGAAAAAAGAGCAGCAAAAGTTTTATCTGAAACACAATGTTATACAATACAGAGGGGGTCCCTGCTTCATCTCTCTCTCAGCTAGGGGGTCCTTGGCCTGAAAACGTTGAAGACCCCTGGTGCAGTATGTCTTGGTTTTCAGTTCCTGTTTGTAGTCCTACCTTTTGAGTTAAATCCTTTAGCTGGGGACCCCTGGAATGCCCTCAAGGACCGGACCCCACTTTGAGAACCACTGCCACATGGTTCCGTAATGGAACTACGGTGGCAGCTTTATGTCCAACATCTTGACAGTGAAAATGATTCATATAAAACCCCAAAAATAAATGTTTTGATCGCAACGGAGCTCTCATGCACCTGCAGCATGGAATTCACTGTTCATCCACCAGGTGGCTTGGCCTAAGTCATTTTTGGAGGAATATTATATTTTTGCCTATAAGTCAGTTGCTCATGATACTGGCCATCTCTGGTAAAATCGCCTATCTCCTAATTGAAAAGGATCATTCTGTTCCCTCCCCTTTTAATGGCCTATCTCCCTAGTGTGACTGGGCCTAAATCAAATGGTTTTGTGACTTAGGCCAAAAACAAATTGTCAGGTTTAATCCTATTTAAACCTATTTAAATTTCTTATGTTGCATAACTGACAGACAGGGGTATTTTTATGTTAATAGTCATAATTTGTTATAAACGTTTTGGGTGAAATGATTAAGAAATATCATATAGTTTTGTTTTGGATCAGTTTTTTTTTTGTCCCTGAAACACTTTTTTAAAAATGACTTAGTCCATTACTTTAGGAAGGTGACGATACAATACATTGAACGGCAAGCTTTTTATAGAAATGAATACAAGGATATTTCTAACTCTGTTACATGTGTATAAATGTAGATTTCCTAGCCTTTTCTTTTGATATGTTTTCTTTTCTGTTTCGTTTCTGTTCCTCCTTGCTCTCCCTCTCTTGGCTCCCTGCCCCCCTTTTCTTTCCTTAAAACTACAATTCGATGGAGCTGAGACAAAAAATAGCAGATCTACAAGCTTGTGTTGCATTGTGAGCTTGTAGATCTGCTCTTTTCTACAAAGATATTTGGAGTATAAGGGGGAAAAATGGAGCGGACCAAGTCGAGACCCCTTGGCTATTTATAGAACCATTAAAATAAAAGGTTCTTTAAAGCAGTGGTTCCCAAATACTCTGTTACAAGTATACAAGTATATGTGACTTAAGTAAAACTTTCAAAAAAAAATATTACTCCTTTAGATTTTATCAACACAAATAAAATATATTTTTTATCCAATTTGTATTTAATTTATTTTTATCCGAGTTAGTTTTTTGCTATGTTGATGACTTGAATACGTAGGACCACAATGGAAACAAGTCCCCAGGACTTTTTTGTGTTATTCTGTTATCCTGTTATTCTGTTATTTACATTTCTGTCTAACACAGTATTCAAGCAATCAATTCCTGCATACGTACCCGTTCAAAGTGCGTTCCACAACCAATATTTGTCTTATTGGCTGAACCAGTGCATTTCCCGTTATTCAGCTTTGTACAGAAGTGAAGTCAGTTCTTACTTACAGTCACTGTCAAGATGTCTGCTGTCTGGTTCACTCTCATCACCATCTCCATTCTCTCCTGCACAGCACTGAGTGACCAAGGTAAGAAGTATTCTACCAAACATCTAGGCCTACTCATCTATTTTCAGTGCAGTGTAAACTTAGCCTGACACTCAGCCTGAATTTTCATTTCGTTTCACTCCATTATTCAGTCTGAAAGCCCTCTCAATGCAGCCGGTTGCTGAGATGGGGACGTGGCCAAAGTTTTTTTTTTTCAAAGACTCTTTGGCGATTGGTTCGTACTGGATTATCCCGATCCCGATTCGTCGATCAGATTTTCAACCGAGGCTGAGACCTCCTATGAGAGCGTCACCAGACCAGAATCGCCTGAACATATTTTTTTAATGGCCGTGGCTAGCGATTCACGGGCTGGAGCCAGGCTAGTGTAAACTGACATTTACTCAACATTTTGAGGTATTTTTTACTATGCTTGAGTATTTCCAATTTTCAATACTTCTACTCCATTACATCTCAGAGGCAAATATTGTATTTTTACTCCACTACAATTATTTGAAAACTTTAGTTACTAGTTACTTTGTAGATTTTGATTATCATTACAATACATACATTAACAACTTCAGCCCTATATACATTTCGTCCATTTGAAAACCGATCTACAAGCTCACAATGCGTCGCTATGCAACACTTTGTGAGCTTGTAGATCTGCTATTTAACTAAAAATATGCACTCCAAGACTGATTTTTGCTCAGCCTTCAACACAATCCATTCAGATATTCTTTTTAGCTAAGCTGAAGGTGAATACGTTTTTAGTTAAGTGGTATTTTTCCTTTTTTTCAACAGGCCACAACAGGTGAGATTTAACTCAGCACTCTCTGATAAGGCAGTGAGCAGTGCAGTGCCAGTCTACACTGTAAAGTGTTAATTTATTTATTTGTATTATGTATTTATTTATTTACCAGGGACAGTGCACATTAATCAAAATCGTCGGTTTTCACATCCATGTTAATAAGCCAGAGTTAGAAGGTAATAGATATCTTAGATTTTTCTTTTGATTTGTTTTCTTTTCTGTTTCTCTCCTGGCTCTCCCTCTCTTTCTGATTATTCTGGGGGGTCCCCAGTTCAAATATGATTATTTTGGGGGGGCGCGGCCTAAAGGTTTGGGAACCCTTGCTTTAAAGACCTTTAGTCTGAACATTTTTATTTCTGGAGCCAAAAATGGTTCTTCTATGGCATCACTCTCATTTGGCACCTTTATTTTTCTGTGTGCGTGTGTGCGTGTGTGTGTGTGTGTAGGCACCGTGCACACCAGTCCCTCTGCTGAGCTGAAGCTGGAGCGCGGGAACTGTCCAACGTTCTGGATCAGCTTCAACGGTCGCTGCTACAAGTACGTATCTTCAGACCAGAGCTGGAACGACGCAGAGAAGAACTGCCAGTCTCAAGGTGCCCACCTGGTGTCCGTCCACAGCGAGGAGGAGCACACCTTTGTCCTAAACCTGATTCAGAACTATAACCCATCGTTGTACCATAACACCTGGATTGGACTGAATGACCTCTATATAGAGGATGGATGGATGTGGTCTGATGGCTCCTATGTGAACTACACCGGGTGGAATAGTGATCAGCGTCAGCCAAATGGTGGTACAGGTGAAAACTGTGTGATTACAAACTGTGGAGTTCCACGTCAATGGTGTGACTGGGAATGTTCTAGTAAAGCACCTTCTGTTTGTATGCTTCGTACACAAACATCTTGTTGAGTGGAATGGGTGATTCAACCCACTGACTTGTACTGGGTCTCCACAATAAAAGAGCATGAAATATAATCCATGTGTTTCCTGGTGCCATCATTTCAGTGTGTCTCCATTGTGAAGCACATTCAGAGACATTCATAATATTAAACTCTATTCACATCAGTGGACATGAAGTATACTTGAAGTTAATTATTTGGTGGTATCACAATGAAAACTCATTCATTTTTATTTTGTTTTAAAGAAGAAAAAACACCATCATGTTTGTTTTTCCATATTTTTGGTAATTTATATCACACTTTAAATTAAAATCTTAGTGCTTTGCCAATTATTTGGGGGCTCATGTTGCAATATCCTCATGACCAGTGGTGGGAAAAGTACTCAAATGTTTTACTTGCGTAAAAGTATCAATACTGCAATGTTGAAAGACTCTGTTACAAGTAAAAGTCTGGAATTCAAAATTTACTTGAGTAAAAGACTCATCAAAATGTACTTAAAGTACCAAAAGTAAAAGTAAAGTTGAAAATAGCAGATCTACAAGCGTCGCATCGGCTATTTTCAAATAACTTAGGTATAAAATAGGGTTAAAGTGATAAATGTCTGTTTTATAATGTAATAATTTATATCTGGAAAGTAACTAGTAACTAAAGTAGTGAAAATAGTGAAAATAGCAGCTATTGATCTACACTTTTTGGCAAATATCCCCCAAAAATAGGCATAATGGGTATTAGTCAGGGAATATTATTTAAAAAATGGCCAATCCTGGAATAAATTCCTTACCAAGAAATGTCTTCACTTCACTTTGTGTCTACAAAGGTGTAAATCTTTAGTAGTCACAAAGATTGAAATTCAACTCTCAGGGGAACCCTTGACAGCTGAGGGATCACACTAAGAGTTTTTCATGATTCTTTCAAGCATTTGTTTTGCACCAAAACCACTTGTAGTAACCCCATGTTTGGTGTGAAAAAAAGAGCGAGTAAATTAAAAAGTAGTTTTATTAGTTTATTTCCATTTCTCGACTACTATGAGATATTGTAGTATACTGATTCACAATGTAAAATGTATCAGGTGTTCAAGGTCACCTGGATGGCCTGGTACCTCCGGAGGCTTCCCTCAGAGTGTATCAGGCCTAGGGTCCACCTCAAGGGGGTGGAGGCAGGGTTGTATTGTTCATGAGACGGCCTAACACGCCGTGCAACAACCTTTTTGAACAGGAGCACGCGCAGGCACATGCATAGATTTAAAACAACTTTAAATTCACACCTCAACAAAGTTTACAAAGGCTCCCGACTCACACCAGGTGAATTAACATAGGAATGAGCCTAGATGCATATCCATTCTCTACACTGGCTCCCCGTAGCGGCTCGCATCCAGTTTAAAACCCTGGTGCTAGCCTATAGGGCAGTGAAAGGAACAGCTCCTTCTTACCTCCGGGCTATGGTCGATGCCTACACCCCTGCCCGACCACTTCGGTCTGCCACCTCGGGGCGACTGACTGCCTCGTCACTCAAGGGTCCTTCTGGCCGATCCACACGGTCACAACCTTTTTCTGTTCTGGCCCCACAGTGGTGGAATGGACTTCCCACTGATGTCAGGACAGCAGAGTCACTGCCCATCTTTCGCCGCAGGCTGAAAACCCACCTCTTCAGGAAACACTACCCTTCCCCTTTGCCTGGCCTACTTGTTGTTAACTAGTTGTACGAACGCTTGTTTTATTGTTGTATTATTTTATTGGATCTTGTTTAGTTGATACAACTATTTGTTTTAGCTCTTGCTCATTTGATCTAGCTATTTTGTCTCACCTGTCTAAGGAAATAGGTAGCTGATATATTGCACTTTTACCTTAGCCCTAGGTATACTCTTGGTTGCTTGTTTTTTCAGAAAATGCACTTACGACTTCTGGTGATTGGTAGTTTTCGTTCCCTACCTATGTTGAATGCACATATTGTAAGTCGCTTTGGATAAAAGCGTCTGCTAAATGACTGTAATGTAATGTAGTATCAATTGTCCATTGTGTGACCTGTAGCGTAGGTGTTAAGCGACGGGTGCATCACGTCATTAAAATAGAGTGCAACCACGTTCCAATTCAGCAATGCAACACTGGGTGGAGGGGAGCTAGTGAGCCGGTGTGAGAGTGTAGCAGGGTTGGGGTGACGATCTGGTCCAATATTTAGTTCAGTGACCATGGAGCTATAGAATGAACGTCCGCCTACTTCACACAGATATGGGAAGTAAACCGGAGACGGTGTCAGAGTGATAGAGGTCAGTCTGTGAACTGAGTATCGGCCAGACAATGCAGCTATAGGCTTAGTACTAAATACACAACTACAGTGTGACTATATACTGTACCTGCATGCTCTCATACAGTCTGTCCCTTTTGACTACATTGTCCCATTCAATTCACTGACTCTCCATAATAAAAGTTAAACATGTTTATATGCTTACTTATGCATTAAATGTGACTTGAATACAGTAAACTCCAGTTCAAGAATGTATTCTTCAAAATAATCATATCAATCCCCACCACCCCACCGCACCCTCTCTCTCTGTTTGTGGCGTGCGTGCGTGCGTGCGTGCGTGTGAACACCACAGGTGCTAGATTAATGATCCACTAGCATACAGTAGTTAGCTATCAAAGAGGATGGTTATTTATTCAACTGGACAGTTACTCACAAACAAGGAACACATAACATATTATTAAATGTGTATATGTATATTAAATATAAAAAAATAGTTTAATATAAAGTTAATTATCTTTCATGTTGCCGATTTAAGACATTACATGCACTAACCATTTCCCGGTGTGATAACCCCCCCCCCCCCCCCCCACACACACACACACACACACACACACACACACACACACACACACACACACACACACACACACACACACACACACACACACACACACACACACGCAGCCTATCAGGAAGGTCGTCTGGGAATTGTGATGTGGCAAAATCCTTAGCTTATTTTAAAGCTTATTTTTTTATTAAATTAAATTCACACTTTTAACGTGCAACTGACCTCTAATAATTCATATTACCTGTACCAGATTCAGTGTCTCTCTCTCTCTCTCTCTCTCTCTCTCTCTCTCTCTCTCTCTCTCTCTCTCTCTCTCTCTCTCTCTCTCTCTCTCTCTCTCTCTCTCTCTCTTAACCATTTAATCCGTAAAGTAAGGGGCATGTCTTTTAACACAATGGAAAATGGTTAGACAATATGTTATAATGTCTAAAATATATGTAATATAATAAGAAAATATATATAAAAATGTCTTAAATATACCAGCAATAGGGAGGATAAAAAAGGAGAATTGTTAATATCAAAAAGTGAAGGATTATTACTTTAATATTATTGCTGTAACTCTCTGTAGTGTGAGTTTAAGCTGTCAGTGTTTAATACATTTAATAAACGATAAATATTGAATATGTTATGTTTGGCTTGTGTGTGAGTAACTGTCCAGATGAATAAATAAACATCCTCTTGGATAGCTAGCTACTGTCTAACATTACTGTCAGGCTGAAACCATGTATCTCCATATTTCAACTTTCTGTGTTTTTTCTAAATGAATGTCCTACTTCATCATACAAGAGTGTTGCACAAAAGTAGTGAAAATAGCTGATCTACAAGCTTGTGAGCTTATGGACCAGCTATTTTCACTATTTAAATAAAAGAAAGAAAATAAATAACAAAAAAAGTTAAGAGTTTGGACATACAAGATTTCCACCCGAGATCAACGATATGCTAGTAGTTCATTAATCTAACACCTGTGGTGTTCACATTTGACACACACACACACACACACACACACACACACACACACACACACACACACACACACACACCACACACACACACACACACACACACACACACACACACACACACACACACACACACACACAGACTATCAGGGAGGTCGTCTGGGAATCGTGATGTGGCAGACAGACAGACACAGTGTTGGGGGTAACTAGTTACAAGAGTAACTCATTGTAATTAATTACTTTTAGAGCTAACAAAATAATATAAGGCATTACTAAAACAAAATTCCGTAATAAATGACTACAATCATGTCACTTACTTCCAAGTTACTTTAAAAAAAAAAAGAATATAGGCTATACGTGTGTTTGTTTAATAGCCGATATGTAGGTACTATTAACCATCTCTGTGTCCATTGCCATTCATTTATTTAAAGATCTTTGGTCATTAACACAAATATTCTCTTATGGGGGGCTCCCTGGCACAAAACATTTTCAGATGGGGGGTTCCGTGGCCAAATACATATCATTTTGGGGGTCCTTGGCATAAAACGTTTGAGAACTACTGATTTAGAAGACATTTATAGAACCAGGCCTCAGGTCTTTGTTGGAGCAGGACGGTTCTGGGCTGAACTGAGTGTCACTCACACAGAGGTCAGTCTGTGAACTGACCAATGGACACACTAATGCAGCTATAGAGTCAGTGGTGGAAAGTAACTAAGTACATTTACTCAAGTACTGTGATTAAAGCTGCACTTTCCTCTTCTACCCCAGATTTTAACCTGCTTTCCTGCGTAAGTGCTGACATTTCTACAATTGTGCTAATAGAGCCGGCCTGCTTTCTCAGGGGATTAATGTAATCTTGACCATGAGGTCAAAATTAGTGTCTATCAAATCCTGTCTATAGGTGAGACACGACCTTTGACACGATCTAAATGATCTTGTCAAAGACCATTTTTTGTCAAAATGGTCATTTGATTGATTGAATATTTTATTAGGCAAACAGCACAGTTACATTTAGAATACTTTGTCTAAAAGGTTCGTTCAAAAAAGTCCTTGCGCTTTTGTTTCCATTGAGCTCCTTGGTATTCAATTCATAGTCAAATATAGTGGCACCAACAGTTCAAAACATACAGAATACAAATACACAAAAATGATACAGTATGTACAATGGGGGGGGGGGGGGGGGGGTCAAAGCAATAATAGCCTCGATCTCCAGGCTTTTATTGTTTAGTTTTGCTAAAAAATAAAATCCTGGACCAGCGCGTCGGTGTACCCGATATAGGGAGTGTTTCATTTCCCCAACCAACCAGAGTGCAGTGGGCGTCGCTCGTAATGTTGTGTTGACGGGGCGGGGGCTGACGGACAGATCGGTGAACCAATGGGATCGGGCGCATTCTCTCCGCGCCGATTTTAAACCCACCCTCGATCTATACACGAAAGCAGGAAGGCTAGTGCAGCCTAAAGCAATAATAACACTATGGGTGCGTTCGGAAATACAGCACTGAGCGCACTGGCCAATACAAACTAATAGGCAAGTGCGCTCCGGTGTGCAATTTCCGAACGCACCCTATATGTACAGTACAACAATGGGGGAGTGGGAGCAGGTCTCAATAGAAGAGCAGGGAGACAAAATACAACCACTGCAATTGCATACGTTATTGTATGAACATACTCTACCATACAAAAGGGACAAAATTACATTTTATTCATATAAGAAAGTTAAATAGTGAGTCTTTAAGTACAATTTTGAGGTTTATTTTATTTTATTTACTGGAGTATTTAAAAATGTCAATACTTTTTACTTCTACAATGTAAAAAGTATTGAAATGGAAGCCCTGTTGTGTGACTATTACTGTACCTTCATTCTCTCATACAGTCTGTCCCAATGACTACATTGTCCCATTCAAATCACTGACTTACACAGGCTCTCCATGATAAAAGTAAGTTAAACATGTTTATGATTACTTATGCATTAAATGTGACATAAATATAAGCCCCCCCCCGTCTCTCTCTCTCTCTCTCTCTCTCTCTCTCTCTCTCTCTCTCTCTCTCTCTCTCTCTCTCTCTCTCTCTCTCTCTCTCTCTCTCTCTCTCTCTCTCGTGTGTGTGTATGTGTGTGTGTGTGTGTGTGTGTGTGTGTGTGTGTGTATGTGTGTGTGTGTGTGTGTGTGTGTGTGTGTGTGTGTGTATGTGTGTGTGTGTGTGTGTGTGTGTGTGTGTGTGTGTGTGTGTGTGTGTGTGTGTGTGTGTGTGTGTGTGTGTGTGTGTGTGTGTGTGTGTGTGTGTGTGTGTGTGTGTGTGTGTAAAAAGGTGGGTTGAGTGAACATGTGAACTCCACAGCTGTTAATGCATCATGACCAATCAAATGATGCCAGCTGTGAAGACACCCTCATGTGGAGCAGATAAAAAGACACACACAGACAGCAACACAAACCCTTCTAGAAGACCCTGACCCAGGCTCCACAGACACACACCCTTCTAGAAGACCCTGACCCAGGCTCCACGGATACAGAGACCTCAGGCTGACATGCTGCTGATTCCTCAACTCCTGTGCTTGCTGGGCCTCATGGCACTAAGTATATTAATATAACTGTTTTTTAAAGGTCCATACTATGGTTCCATATGGTTCAGTGGTTCCCAAACTGGGTGTCGTGAACCCCAGGGGGGTCCCCAAATGATTTGGGGGTCCCCAGATGATTAACTTAATGTGCAACATTGTTTTCTCACTCAACAGTAAACAAATCAACATAGAGTATTGTATACAGGGTATCTGCACATGTCTAAAGTTACGATGTAAGGACGTTTAAGACCTTTTTAATACCTATAAAAAGAAAAAAAGAAACATTAAAAAATGGTTTTCTATGGCATCACTCTAATTTGGCACTTTTTTCCCCCTCTGTGTGTGTGTGTGTGTGTGTGTGTGTGTGTGTGTGTGTGTGTGTGTGTGTGTGTGTGTGTGTGTGTGTGTGTGTGTGTGTGTGTGTGTGTGTGTGTGTGTGTGTGTGTGTGTGCGTGCGTGTGCACGTGTGTGTGTGTGTGTAGGCACCGTGCACGCCAGTCCCTCTGCTGAGCTGAAGCTGGAGCGTGGGAGCTGTCCAATGTTCTGGTTCAGCTTCAACGGTCGCTGCTACAAGTACGTACCTTCAGACCTGAGCTGGAACGATGCAGAGAAGAACTGCCAGTCTCAAGATGCCCACCTGGTGTCCATCCACAGCAAAGAGGAGCACACCTTTGTCCAAACCCTGATCCAGAACTATGACCCATTGCTGGGAGATACCTGGATTGGACTGAATGACCTCTATATAGAGGGTGGATGGATGTGGTCTGACGGCTCCAATGTGAACTACACCAGGTGGATTAGTGGTCAGCCAAATGGTGGTACAAGTGACAACTGTGTGATAACGTACGGTGAAACTTATTGGTATGACTACCCATGTTCTTTCAAAACACCTTTTGTTTGTATGCTTCGTACACAGACATCTTGTTGAGTGGAATGTGTGATTCAACCCACTGACTTGTACTGGGATCACCACAATAAAAGAGCATGAAATATAATCCATGTGTTTACTGGTGCCATCATTTCAGTGGGTCTCCATTGTGAAGCACATTCAGAGACATTCATATGAACTCTATTAGCAACGCTGGACAAAGTATACTTGAAGTTAATTATTCATCGATTTCACAATAAAAAAAAAAATTCAAGGTTTTAAAGAAAGGAAGAAAAAACAGCATGACATTATATAATTATTATAATTGTATTGTTACATACACACACACACACACACACACACACACACACACACACACACACACACACACACACACACACACACACACACACACACACACACACACACACACACACACACACACACACACACACACACATAAACACACACAGGTTGGGAATTGCTGCCACAGTGGTTCTCAACCTGTGGGAACTTTTTACTGCCTCAAAAAAGAAAAAAGGAGACCATTACTGTATCAAAAGTAATCAACAAACAATACATTCAAAACTGGTTAAACATTGGCCAAATTGTCAAATAATATAAGAAAGAGGAAAAAATTGCTCATCAGAGAGGGGGTCACCAGTTCAAATATAATTCTCAATCTTTCCAGGCCGTGACCCCCCAAAATAATCAGATTATGATTATTTTGGGGGTCACGGCCTGGAAAGATTGACAACCACTGCTATAGAGTAATGATTCTACAATAAGTCTCATTTTAAACCTGATACATGCATGATACAGAGCTACTGGGAAATGCCCTCTGGAAAATGCCCTCTGTCAATCAACTGTTTGTGTTGTCATGGTTACAGGCAGTGGTGGACAAAGTACTCAACTCCAGTACTTCAGTAAAAGTACTGGAGCATAAATGTGGGTATAATGGTTCCAAAACTACTGAAAATAGCCGATCTACAAGCTCACGACACGTCACGTCCCCTAAAAACTGTTTGGGAACCACTGGTCTATATCTGTCTCCATTGTGAAACACATTATATATTAAACTCCATTATCAATGCTAGACAAAGTATACTTTAAGTTAATTATGTATTGGTATCACAATGAGAACTCATTCATTCAACTCATGTGACTATAGAGCAGCAGAGGTGTCCTAACTGTTTTCAAATGGAGCAATATTTGAAAATATGAAAATACTGTAGGGCCGACTGCAGCTTCTGTTATACTGTATGAATGAATTACTTATTAAATTACTCTTGTCATAAGACCCATCCGTTACGGCAGTGGTTCTCAACCTGTGGGTGAAATGATGTTGGGGGGTCCCCAGATGATTAGCTTAATGTGCAACATTGTTTTCTCACTCAACAGTAAACAAACCAACATTATAAGTGTATACAGGTATCTGCACATTTATAGAGTGACAATTGAAGGACTTTTAAGACCTTTTAAGACATTTTTAACACCTCTGAAATTAACTTTTTATTGAGCCAGAAGTTATCAACAAACTATACTATAAAAAATGGTCAAACATTGGCCAAATTGTCAAATATTACCCAAGAAATAGGCACATTCTTTTGAAATTATCTGATTTAATCAGCTATTTAAAAAAATATTTATCTGTGGAACTGAGTCAAACTAAATGTAATGCCTCAACTCCTACAAGTGCTTTTCAGGTTGTGGGGGTCCCCAGTGCATATGATTATTTTGGGGGGTTACGGCCTGAAAAGGTTGAGAATCAATGTCATACAGGACTTTAAGACAGTCACCAAAAGATATATATATATATATATATATATATATTTGGTTAATTCCCACAAACAAAAATAAATATAGATATCACATAATATGTTTTGTGTCTTCATCTGTCCCATCATGCTTTCTCTAATTTTTCTGCAAGTGCAAGTATCTTCTTTTCAAAAGTCTCTCTGCGTCGATCTTAACCATATCAAATCTCAATAATGTTTGACGCAGCTCATGATAAAAGGGGCAGTAGAAATTAAAATAGAACTCATTCCCAATCATTTATGTCCAAATCTGATCTTCTTCTACTGCTCCTCTATATACTGCCAGTCTCAAGGTGCTGGGGCAAGATCCAGAACTGAGTGGGCAGATAGAGATCTTTGGCTTTTGGATAATAAAATCATATGGTTGCTGTCGAAGTGTCCCTGCAACAACACACTTAACCCCTAACTGCTCTCTCTCTCTCTCTCTCTCTCTCTCTCTCTCTCTCTCTCTCTCTCTCTCTCTCTCTCTCTCTCTCTGCCCCCCTCTCTCTCATCTCATCAGAATATTAACACACACGCGCACACGCGTGCACGCACGCACGCGCGCACACACACACACACACACACACACACACACACACACACACACACACACACACACACACACACACACACACACACACACTCACACACACAGCTCTCTGACATAGCTGTACAAACATAGGTCTATTCATGGCTGTGTAAACGCCATTAGCAGCAGACAGGGGGGGGGGGGGGGGGGGGGGTTGAAGTACTACTTTATACTTAAATTACTTACTTAAATGACTTGAAGAATATATGTATATTTTATCTATCAATCACTCACACCATGAAGCTTTGAATTCATGTAGTGAATTTATTTCTTTCCTTTTGCATACCTGATCTAATATTCCAATATTTCATCAATTGAAGTGAATAGAAGACATTTCTATAGGAGAAGAAAATTCCATAAAATTTCAAACGTTTTCAAAAGTAGTGAAAATAGCCGATCTACAAGCTTAGCTCACCAAGCGTTGACACGTTGTGAGCTTGAGCAGCTATTGATCTGCTATTTTTGGCAAATGTTCCCCCAAAATAGGCATGCTGGGTATTAGTCAGGGAATATTATCGGAAGAATTGCCAATCTTGGAATAAATACCAAGAAATGTCTTAACTTCACTTTGTGTGTGTCTAGAAACAAATGTCACAAAGATTTCAACTCCCCTATGGGAACCCGTGACAGCTGCTGAATGTCGGGGTACCCACAACCTTATGTGGGATATTTTTTTGTATGTTTAAGTAGCATGTGAGGAGAATGTAGGTTAGGTCGCTTTGTTTTCTCATCCTGATAACGTAAGTCAACGTTTCAGTTGAGCATGGCAGTCTCCATGTTTCTTGTTAAAACCAGAGTATAAAAGGCACAAAAATAGCAAATTAAGTTGTCAGCACTCGCTATGCAACACTTTTAAAAACACGCAGCAGAAGAAGGAAATGTAAACGTTTCTCAGACATATGTGGGTGTGAAGTATGGTTCACATTATAGGACATTGTTCAAGTAACACTCAAAAGTGTGAACTTGCTACAGTAGGTTCTGTTGACAGGCTTTTTATTAGGGCTCATCTATGAATCATAATCATTCATATTTGTATTTATATGAAGTATGTTCACTTTTATTAGACTGGGTCTATATATTTTTTTACTTATCTTTCTAAAATGCTACTGTCCTCCACACAGTGGCGGTTGGGGGTATAGTTGGGTAGTCTTTCTTATACTTTATATTTGCTAATAGTACGTTGGATTCATGCATATTTTCAGACATTTGAACAAACAAACAAAACAAAAAAGTATCAGAAAAGAAAAATGGGTGGGCCCCCCCTGTATGTGGTGTTCACATTTGACACACACACACACACACACACGCACACGCACACGCACACGCACACGCACACGCACACACACACACACACACACACACACACACACACACACACACACACACACACACACACACACACACACACAGAACCACTTTTACTGCTATTTAGTACCATTTACAGTAAATCTAGTGTGAGATATGATCTACTGGTCCACACATTTCAACATAAAGTTGATGATGAAATTGACCACTTCTGTAACTGCTCACTTCTCTCTTATTTTTATCTTTCTGTAATCAGTTTCCTCCCATAACGTAAAAGGCAAGTAGTGTCAAAATATGATATAGTTTCATGAGCCATGTGCAGTACAATACTGGTTTGTAAAAAGACCGTAGCGGTCTTGCCCTCTAGATTATCATACTGGGGCCCTTTAATTTGTATTTATTTTATTGTATTTATTTGTATTTATTTGATTGACAGATGAGCTTTCACTAGTTATCACCATTATTATTTATTTAATTACAAATATGAGGGCCGCTGTAATTAATATTCTCATGCTGACTTTTGTTTCCAGTCCACCCATGACATAAAGTTGGTGATAAAATGTACCACTTCTGTAACTTAGTCATACTTATCTTTTTTTATCTTTTGTCTTCAGTTTTCTCCCATAAAGTGAAAAAAGCTTTTTCAAAAGCCTGTGCAGTACCATACTGTATGGTTTTCAAAACAGACCTACAATTTACAATTTAGGCATTTAGCAGATCTATGCTCTTAATCCAGAGCGATTTACAATAAACAAGGTAAACACGTACATCAAATGTATAGAGACAGTGTAGTGCCTCAGTAATAGGATTATAGGTCAACCAAGGACCTATAGCATCAGTCTACTCTATACAGTGCAATATAAACAAAATAAATGATACATTGAAACTATACAAACTACAGGAAATTACATTTTAACCTTTGCCTAAGACTGCATGGTCGTCAAGGCTAGTACAGGCTAAAGTGGAGTCTGAGGTGTCTTCAGATTACGGCGGAAGATTGGGAGTGAGTCTGTAGTTCTAACTGCAAAGGGGAGTTTGTTCCACAGTTTAGAATACTGGAACTTATGGAGCGTTGTCCCGGATGTTTTAGGGAAGGTTCTGACAGTTTCCCTGTGTCCCCAACACACAGACATGCACACACATTTGCACCAAATGATGTTGCTATGTGTATATCAAATTGTCCTTTGGGGCGGTTGTATCTTAGTGGGAGAGGCAGTCTAGTAAGAGCATCAAATGGCACACATGAGTCAATACTAAACAGTAATGATCAAAAAGATGAGTGTAAAATAAATAATATGCAGAGAGTAAAATAAATAAGAATATCTAGAAAGTAAGATAAATAACCACACACACACACACACACACACACACACACACACACACACACACACACACACACACACACACACACACACACACACACACACACACACACACACACACAGCCAGAGAACCACTTTTACTGCTGTTTAGCACCATTTACAGTATATCTAGTGGTCCACAAATTTCAACATGAAGTTGATGATGAAATTGACCACTTCTGTAACTGCTCACTTCTCTCTTATTTTATCTTTTTGTAATCAGTTTCCTCCCATAACATAAAAATAGGCAAGTATTGTGAAAATATGCGATGCGAGTTATGAGACATGAGTTTCATAAGCCATGTGCAGTACAATACTGGTTTGTAAAAAAGACCTTAGGGGTCTTTCCCTCTAGATTATCATGCTGGGGCCCTTTAATTTATATTTATTTTATTGTATTAATTTGTATGTATTTGATTGACAAATGAGCTTTTACTACTTATTACTATTATTATTTCTTTAATTACAAATATGAGGGCCGCTGTAATTAATATCAGGCTGACTTTTGTTTCCAGTAAACCCATGACATAAAGTTGGTGATAAAATTTGCCACTTCTGTAACTTAGTCATATGCCTACTTCTCTTTTTTTATCTTTTGTCTTCAGTTTTCTCCCATAAAGTGAAAAAAGCTGTTTCATAAGCCTGTGTCGTACCATACTGTATGGTTTGCAAAACAGACCTACAATTTACAATTTAGGCATTTAGCAGATGCTCTTAATCCAGAGCAAAATAGCATGATGTACGTGTTTACAAGGTAAACACGTACATCAAATGCATAGAGACAGTGTAGTGCCTCAGCAATAGGATCATAGGTCAACCAAGAACCTAGCATCAGTCTAAACAGCACAATATCAAAAAATAAATGATATGTACATTGAAACTAATATACAAACTATTGGTAATTACATTTTAACCTTTGCATAAGACTGCATGGTTGTCAAGGCTAGGTCAAGTACTACAGGCTAAAGTGTAGTCTGTGGTGTCTTCAGATTACGGTGGAAAATTGGGAGTGAGTCTGTAGTTCTAACTGCAAAGGCGATGTTCCACAGTTTGGAAGTCTGGGACGTACAGTATGGAGCGTCGTCCTGGATGTTTTAGGGAAGGTTTCCCTGTGTCCCTTACACACAGACATGCACACACATGATGTTGAGTTTACATGTTTACAGTTTACGTGTGTGCCAAATGTCATGCCCGCCTCGTAATGATTTTTCACATAATTCCCCTATACTATCAGTTATCTTTATGCATTTGGAATCACACGCCGGTTTGTTTATACAAGCCACCTGTCTGGCGCCTTGCAAATAAATGTTTCGCAGGCTCCAACGCAAGTTTTAGTTGACAAAAATGTTTCTTTTTATTTATTCTACACATTTTAGGCTATCCCTCCTTGTCATAAGGCCAAGGGATAGCCAACAAAATGTAATAAAATCGGACGTGGCCTATCCTATATTAAAATTGCCTAATGCGTACGGTGAATGGTGGGTCAACATCACAAACGTAATATCCGGACTGGCGAGACGCATCATTGCACCCCCTTTCAGAGGACCCCAAAGGTGACCTCACCAACACATTATGGAAGGGACCGAAATGGAAACAAACTGTAAGCTGTAAAGGGCTATAGGCCTATGTGATCCTGAAGGAACATAGGGCTGAGGGAACATAAAGCTGAGGGAACATAGGGTCTAATTTGAGATGGGGGAACATCGGGCTGAGGGAACATAGGACCTAATTTGGATGAAAAACAATTTGTTAGGTATTGAGGGAGCATAGGGCTGAGGGAACATAAGCATGACCCCATTGCGTGCTACACAGGTCACACAAGTTAAACTGCATGCTACACAGGTCACACAAGTTAAAATGCAAGCTACACAGGTCACACAAGTTAAACTGCATGCTACACAGGTCACACAAGTTAAACTGCATGCTACACAGGTCACACATGTTAAACTGCATGCTACACAGGTCACAGGTTAAACTGCATGCTACACATGTTACAGGTTAAACTACATGCTACACATGTTACAGGTTAAACTACATGCTACACAGGTCACAGGTTAAACTGCATGCTACACATGTTACAGGTTAAACTACATGCTACACAGGTTACAGGTTATACTGCATGCTACACGGGTCACAGGTTAAAATGCATGCTACACAGGGACTAGGGAGTCACCCGTAACGTTGCCAAAGAAATGAGTGCTGAATTGTCAGATGTCATGAAAGCTGTGAAGAACGCCCTGCTCTACTTCACCATTCTGAGGGTTGATGGCTTTCACACAGAACAGTCAGGAGTTTTTACTTCTCCAAAACTGCACAGAGCTGGCTGACAATTTCGATGACGATGTCTGGGTTGTGAGCTGAACAGAATTTCAAAGTCCTCAAGGCCACAATGCACGCGCCATTCACATTTCTGTATGACAAAAAGCATTCTAAAAAATAAGAATATACAGTATGGGGTCCCTGCTTCATCTCTCTATATCAGCTAAAAGGGGTCCTTCCTTGACCCGTAAAACGTTGAAGACCCCTGATCTACATAAAAGTGGAAATACGTCATCCAGGCGCAAAAACGATATTCCATATATCCACCACTTTTTGAGTTATTGTAAGTTATTGTAAACAAAACACTTTAATGGCGGCACCAGGAGAAGCACAAACTGAGTCTGATCAGCAGCTGAATCAGCCTGACAAACCTCCAGGAATCCAGGATCAAAATCTATAAATCTATTAGACACTCACTAGCATGCAATGTGTGGTCTTGCAGAAATAATATTTATCTGTGGAACCGAGTCAAACTAAATGTAATGCCTCAACTCCTACAATTCCAAGTGTTTTTCAGGGTGGGGGGTCCCCAGTTCAAGTATGATTCTTTTTGGGGACGCGGCCTGGGGTTGGATTGCTTTGTGCTGTTCTAGCTCTCCTCAACATTGCTATGCCAAACTATCTCTGTAAATCAAGTTTCAAAACAATATTTAATTACAATGACATATATATATGTGATGATCCATTGTGTTGTTTTCAATATTTCAATTATTATTATTATCATTATTATTATTTCCCTTAATTCACCCTCCATCTGTTCTCAGTAAGTATTCCATTGATAATAATGTACAGTTCTTTATTCACGTTCTGCAGGTTTCAGGAATATTGTCATAGATTTTAGTGTTTGATCAAACAGTGTACAAAAAATAACATGTTGTCCATGTATCATATGGTCTCTGTCGGGTGGAAACCTCATATGTCCAAAACTGTTACTTTTCAGGATTCAAATTCAAATAAAGCAAAAGTAGCAGATCTACAAGCTCAAAACGCGTTGCTTTGTGCCGTGTTTCAAGCTTGTCGATCTGCTACTTTTGCTGCTTTCTTGTGACGCTGTAGTATGATCAAGTGGACGTTAATTTACGAAAAAACAGAAAAAGTTAGAGTATGTAGATAAGAGTTTTCAACGATATATAACTAATAAATCATGTGGATTACAGGATCCACATGGGAACAGTGTGGCCCTAATGTGGATCTCTGACTTCATGTGACAAGACTGAGACATCAGTCATGATGTCAGTCATCTATGCCAGTGGTTCTGGCAAAACTTATCAGGCCCGACCTCCACCCCCAATATTTGAACCTCAGACCCGCCCCCCCCACCCTGATAAGCACATGGAATAGTTGGAGTTGAGGCATTACATTTAGTTTGATTCCACAGATAAATATTGTGAAAATAGCCAATCTATAAGCTAACATAGTGCACATTATGGTCCTATGGTCCTCTTATATATGCATGTATGTACATACATACATACATACATACATACATACATACATACATACATACATACATACATACATACATACATATCCAGTGCACATTCTGCATGACCACACATTGCAAGCTAGTGATTGTCTGATAGATTTGACTGACTTGCTGAATCAGCACGCATGCACACACACACACACACACACACACACACACACACACGCACGCACGCGGACACACGCGGACACACGCGGACACACACTGATCTCATCCATTCTTTTCATAAGTTTTATTTTATGAAACTTTTTTAGTGTTGTTTCTTGCACAGTTGTGTGCGTGTAACTTTAGAGGACATCATGAAGCTACAGGGAAACTGTGGTCAATTCTAGTTTCTGTCAGTACAGCAGCATTGTGGCTGACTGATGAGAATGACAATGGGGAACTAGAGAGAGAGAGAGAGAGAGAGAGAGAGAGAGAGAGAGAGAGAGAGAGAGAGAGAGAGAAAGAGAGAGAGAGAGAAAGAGAGGGCGAGAGGGAGGTGGATTGTATTTATTGGTGCGCAGAATGTGAGCTGTCATTTAACAGTGCTGTCTACGTTTAGCACAATCAATGGCAGAAAAAACTAGAGTAGAAATGGATGAAGAGGGGCACTACGAACACCTTGATCTCCAAAACATAGATGATGCAACCTATGGAGATCCTCAGACCAAGACCAAGACCAAGAAAGAGCTACAGAACTTACTGCAGTCTGGTAAGTTGTGTGTTGATGTTACTGAAACTTTTTTTTCTTTTTTCACTTTTTAACCAAGAGATTAAAAGATTTTAACTGATTCTAACATCTTATTAATGTGTGTGTGTGTGTGTGTGTGTGTGTGTGTGTGTGTGTGTGTGTGTGTGTGTGTGTGTGTGTGTGTGTGTGTGTGTGTGTGTGTGTGTGTGTGTGTGTGCGTGCGTGTGTGCGTGTGCGTGCGCGTGCGTGTGTGTGTGTGTTCCAGACACGAGACCGTACAAGAGGGTTGGAGTCGGCGTCGGATTGCTGTGTGCTGTTCTAGCTCTCTCTAACATTGCTGTACCACTCTATCTCTGTGAGTCAAGTAACAAAACAATGTATTTTATTACAATATATAAATATATATATATATATATATATATATATATATATATATATATAAATATATGTGTGATGATTGATACATTGATTTAATATTTTAAGACAGAAATGCAAACAGCACGAGTACAGTCATGCACTAAGGCCCCATTCACACCCAAAGTTCACTTAAAAGGTCCGGGTCAAGGACCAAATGTTTACATCGTTGCATTTTGCATTTGGTCTGGTTAGCGTTCACATGGGACTTTGTTAAGTCATACAGGCCGTTGATCTATTGACAGAATAGGCTATTTTTATGGAAAATTATTTCACTGCCAAACTACAATGATTTATTGTCACAAGGGACATGCACTGAGAAAAATGTAGGTTGGGGTGCTATAATACACAATAAAAACAATACATAAATAACAATACTAAATGAATAACAGCTGCCCTAAAGCCATGGAAGCGAATAGATGCCATAATTCAAATGAAATGGCAAATTTGAAAATGCTATTGAAATAAGAGAAATGCTTTTTAATCTTCAGGAAATAAATGTTTTGAGACAAAAATAAATGTAAATTGAAATAGTATTTACATTTAATCTACAGGTGTGCTAATGACGGAATTAAAACTATAAATAAAAGATCATTAGATTTTCAATTTTAAAAAAAAATGCCCGCTAAATAATGGACAATATTAAAATGAAAATGCAATTTTGAAAATGTAAATGAAATAAGAGAAATGCTTTTTAACCTTCAGACAATGAATGCATTTTTTTAAAAACAACAACGAATATATAATGCAATAGCATTTACATTTAACCAGGTGTGCTCTCATTCTATGACAGAATTAAATGAATACATAAAAGGTCATTTGATTTAACATTTTCAAAACATTTCCGCTAAATAATGGACAAAATTAAAATATTTTGAAAATGTTCATTAAATAAGGGTAATGCTTTTTAATCTTAAGCTAATAAATGCTTCTTCTTTTTTTGACAAAAATGTATGTATAAGTCAATAGCATTTACACTTCATCTCAAGGTGTGCTCATATTATGACCGAAGGAGAAAGCAAAAGAAAATTACATTGCTTAATAATTTTCAAATCCCACCTTGTGCAATAATAATAGGATTCTAAAATGATAAAGCAATGTCATTTTCTTTAGCTTTTTCATTCTGTCACATAATGAGTACACCTGTAGATGAAATGTAAATGCTATTGAATTAAGTATTCATTTGAGTCTCAAAAAATGTGTTTATTAGCTGAAGATTAAAAAGCATGAGCCTTATTTAATTTACATTTTCAAAATAGCCTTTTCATTTGAGAATTGTCCATTATTTAGCAGAGCATTTAAAAAAAAAAGTTAAATCAAATGGCATTTTACGTAATTTAAATTCCGTCAGAATGATCAAACCTGAAGATTACATGTAAATGCAAATGCATTAAATATGAATTTTGTCTTTAAAAAAAAATCATTATGTGAATTAAAAAGCATTTTTCTTATTTCATTTTAATTTTCTATTGCATTTTCATTTCAATATTGTCACAAAAATTACATCTTGAAGATTAAAAAGCCTTTTAATTTTTCGGGTCGAATTCGGTCTAATTCGGGTCTAATTCGCTTCTATTTGACCAATATAAATCTTTTTTTTTTCTTTAAATACACAAAAATTAAATACACAATTCTCACAGGGCCCTGCAGGCTGTGGGCCGTGGAACACAAGTTCCACTAGGTTCCACGGTTAATGCGGCCCTGCGTGTTGTGTTATTAGTGGTGCCAGCCGATCTACGTTTGACTCTGTCCGTGTGTCCGTCCGTCCGTCCAATACTGCACACATGCACACACACGAACACACGCACACACACACACACACACACACACACTTGACGTCCGTGTGAGCACGGCGTATGAGCACGGCATGTAAACAGCTATAACTTCAGTTCGCAGCATGCTACGGAGTACAAATTTTGTACATGGACTAAAACCACCAATAGGCACAAACTGACATTAATTAAGCCCCGCCCCCTCTGTCTTCCTATTGGCTGGGCTTTAAACAGCCGTAAGTCCAGTTTGCAGCATGCCACCAAGTCCAAATTTGGTATGTGGACTTAGACCACCAATAGGGACGAACTGTAATTACTTAAGCCCCACCCCCTCTGTCTGCCCATTGGCTGGGCTTTAAACAGCCATTATTCCAGTTTGCAGCATGCTACAAGTACAAATTTGGTAAGTGGACTCAGACCACCAATAGGGACGAACTGAAATTAGTTAAGCCCCGCCCCAAAGGCACCGCTTCCTTCATACAGGGTGTGATTTTTATATTTTACATATTGTTCTTCAATGAACACACTTACAATTTTGCAGAATGCACTGTATTCTGGTTAAATTCCTATGTTTGGTCCTCTATAAAGTCCGATTGCGTTCACACCAGTAACAAACCAGACCGTGGTTTGTTTGGAAGCGGACCGAGTTCACACTTTTCATGCGGACCAAGGTCCGCTTGTTTGATCTGCACCGAACACCTTTCTAAGGAGAAGTGATAATTACCTTCCACATTTTTTAAGGGATGAGGTCAGGGCATTCTACCCTTGGGTGGTAGTGCTGTAGAAGGTGAATTTACCTATGTTTGTTTTATAGGTGGGTGTTACCAGATCGTTGTTGTCGCTCCCTCTAGTATTGTGGCTGTGGGTGTCGCTATTTTTAGCGGTGCCAACCGCTCTACATTTGACTCTGTCCGTGTGAGTGTCCGTCCGTCCGTCCGTCCGTCCGTCCGTCCGTATGTTATGTCCGTCCGTATGTTTGAACACGGCAAGGTAGCAACACAAGCGCCACTTCAACACACACACACACACACACACACACACACACACACACACACACACACACACACACACACACACACACACACACACACACACACACACACACACACACACACAAGCCAATACTGCACACATGCGCACACACGAGCACATACACACACACACACATACACACACACTTGACGTCCGTATGAGCACGGCGTACGAGCACGGCGTATGAGCACGGCATTTAAACAGCGCCACTTCAAAACACACACACACACACACACACACACACACACACACACACACACACACACACACACACACACACACACACACACACACACACACACACACACACAAGCCAATACTGCACACATGCGCACACACGAACACACGCACGCACACGCACACACACACACACACACACACACACACACACACACACACACACACACACACACACACACACACACACACACACACACACACACACACTTGACGTCCGTATGAGCACGGTGTATGAGCACGGTGTATGAGCACGGCGTATGAGCACGGCGTATGAGCACGGCGTATGAGCACGGCATTTAAACAGCTATAACTCCAGTTCGCAGCATGCTACGGAGTACAAATGTTGTACATGGACTAGAACCACCAATAGGGACGAACTGAAATTAATTAAGCCCCGCCCCCTCTGTCTTCCTATTGGCTGGGCTTTAAACAGCCCTACGCCCAGTTTGCAGCATGCCACCAAGTCCAAATTTGGTATGTGGACTTAGACCACCAATAGGGACAAACTGTAATTACTTAAGCCCCACCCCCTCTGTCTGCCCATTGGCTGGGCTTTAAACAGCCATTATTCCAGTTTGCAGCATGCTACCAAGTACAAATTTGGTAAGTGGACTCAGACCACCAATATGGACGAACTGAAATTAGTTAAGCCCCGCCCCAAAGGCACCGCTTCCTTCACACAGGGTGTGATTTTTTAAAGGTATTTAGTCAGATATGCGCTGCAGGTATTGATGTCATGACCACGGTTTCTGTTGGCTCGTTGCGCCGCTGCCCGGTGTGTGTTTAGTGCACGGTCAGGTTCCTTGTTGTTGTCAGTGTCAAGTGTAATGTTTTGAGTTCAGTTATTAATCTGCATTGTTCCTTAGTCAAATGAAGTTGCTGTTATCCTCATTGCTCCTGCGTCTGTTTTGAGTTCCTGCACTTGGGTCCTAACACCTGTTCCTGACAATGAGGGCATTGAGGGCAAAGTCGCATTGACTATCTTGAAAGCCAATCGCATTTTTAATTGCTTAACACTGTCTTCTACCCTTCTATTAAATGTGTGTGTGTGTGTGTGTGTGTGTGTGTGTGTGTGTGTGTGTGTGTGTGTGTGTGTGTGTGTGTGTGTGTGTGTGTGTGTGTGTGTGTGTGTGTGTGTGTGTGTGTGTGTGTGTGTGTGTGTGTGTGTGTGTGCATGCTTGCGTGTATGTGTGTGTAACTTTCAATAGTAGACATTGTAAAATGGAGTACGTTTTACAATATCTGGCCATGGTTCCTATGTAATGGTGGATATAATACCAGTGCTGGAGTTTCAGTGGGAGAGCCCAGTGCTAGCTCAGAGGAACTGGCAGGTACAGAGCAAAGACTCTACAGTAGGATAAGTCATTGAATTGTATAAAATTGAGAAATGTGAGATTTTCAAAAATCTCAATTTCAAAAATAAATTTTGGACAGGTGCATTCAATAGCTTTTAAAGTAGCCTGTATATGTAACACAGTTATAGATCATGATCCATTATCTGCATTGTTTGGGGCAGTCCTGCAGGAGATTTTGATACCAACTGATACTATTGATACTATTTTTGTGTCCAGCGTGATTGTTATACAATATTGTCAAAACTCTATATTTGAATAATACATATATTATTTTTCTTGTAATAGTAGCAGCAACAGAAGCTGTAGCAGCATCGGTCCACTTGGACATGGGCGTGACGTTATGTAGGCTACACATCGTATTGCATTTATTGTAAGATGTAGGTGTTTTAAATGGTGGATCTCCCATTTTGTAAAAACAATATTATTGTTTCCATACAGATCAGTCAAACATGGTGGAGAGAGATCAACTTGTGTACAGTTACAACAACCTGACTGAAGAGCGAGATTGCCTGAAGAGGATGTTCTATGGTCAGTGAAACATCACTGTTTTTCTTCATAGTTATTATGTTGTTCATCATTGTTTTGCACCCTGTCCGTCCGTGTGTTGAACTGTGAACAGCTAATCTCCGGCACCGTTGGCCCAATCATTGTGAATCTGTGCACAAGCACTCCCAAGCTGCCCCAAATTTGTCAGAATGGCCTGTTATAGCGTCACCAGGAGGCAGATTTTTGTGAAACATTTTTTGTTGATATTACTCTTAAAGATTGTGTCCAAACATCACTCAAATTGGTACACAGTATCTCTATAGTCATTAAACCAAATTGGTCTTTCAGATTTTTCATATTCCATCCTGATTGGCTAAGATTGGCTTCCAAAGTTTGAAGATGTGCTCCATTTTGAACAAAATGCCTCAAATCGTGAACACAGTGTGTGATTGCTGTGAAACGTTGTACGCACATTGCCACTATAGGCAAGGAAGAAATGCCACCCTATATTTTTTCAAATCGGCCTTATGGTGGCGCTATAGCAAGCCATTTCGCGTTTTTACCTATCTGGACCGATAATTAGGATAATTCCTTTTTAACAGGTCGTTCATGAAAGTCCTTGCGGTCTTGTTTCCAATGAGAACCTGTGAGCAATTAGGGGTTAAGAGTCTTGCTCAGGGACAAATTTCATTTCATCGACACATATGCTGGCGTGGCCTGGAATCGAACCTGGGGCAACCAGGGCCTCTGGCTCCCTAGGCGGGCTCACTAACCACACAGCTATGGCCGCCCGAAGAAAGCAATTACTGTTCCTAAACGGATTGTCATTACGATTTTACTGTAATCCACAAAAGTGTGACTGTTAATTCCTTGTGTCAATAAATTGTGTTTTATCAGCAGTTGCCAGTTAAGCTTATCAAAGACAAATAAAATGTTGTTTGATCTGCGTTTGCTATAACTACACCAGACCATTTTGTTTAATTAATCCAGAACACAAGCGATTGCTGTAATGTAAAGTTATTTTTAACCAAGCAATGTGTGAGTGATAATTCTGTGTGTATTAAATATAAATGTATTCTAAGGCAACGTCGCTCTTCCATGGGCAGAGAGGGAGAGAGCGTAAGATTGCACTGAGGTTAACCGCTTGCGCATGCCTTCTCTTAAAGGCAATGGCATCTGGCACAGTGATTGGTTTTATTAATATAATGCCCGAACCACACCTATGTATAATGTAGCGGGTAGCACTGGTGTTTTAGGGATAAGGCTGGTGTCGGAAGATGTTGCACGCCATGCTAAATCCCCAAATAGTGGGTATAGAAACTTTGGTCGAAAATAGGGCCCATTATCTCTATAGTCATGTGATCAAGACGGATCTGTCCAATTTTTCATATTCCATCCAGAACTGTAAGTTTTCATCATTTAGCTGGGCACCCCCTGGAATGCCCTCAAGGACCCACTTTGAGAACCACTACCACCTGCTGACTGTGTTATGTTATGTGTTTATATGTTGCTCTCCCTCTTTTTGACCCCTGCACCCTTTCTTTCCTTAAAACTACTAAAAGTGATGGAGCTGGCACAAAAATAGCAGATCTTCAAGCTCACAACGTGTTGCATTGTGAGCTTGTAGATCTGCTATTTTCGACAAATATATTTGGTGTGTGTGTGTGTGTGTGTGTGTGTGTGTGTGTGTGTGTGTGTGTGTGTGTGTGTGTGTGTGTGTGTGTGTGTGTGTGTGTGTGTGTGTAGGCACCGTGCACGGCAGTCCCTCTGCTGAGCTGAAGCTGGAGCGTGGAGACTGTCCAATGTTCTGGTTCAGCTTCAACGGTCGCTGCTACAAGTACACACCTCCAGCACTGAGCTGGAACAATGCAGAGAAGAACTGCCAGTCTCAAGATGCCCAACTGGTGTCCGTCCACAACGATGAGGAGCACACCTTTCTCCTGAGCCTGATCCAGAACTACAAGACATCGCAGGAAGTGACCTGGATTGGACTGAATGACTTCTACGTAGAGGGTGGATGGATGTGGTCTGATGGCTCCCATGTGAACTACACCAGGTGGTATAGTGGTGATCCAAATGGTGCAACAGGTGAAAACTGTGTGTTAACAAACTGTCACAGTCCACATCAATGGTGTGACCATCCATGTTCTAATCCACATCCTTCTGTTTGTGTACTTCGTACACAGACATCTTGTTGAGTGGAATGTCAATTCAACCCACTGACTTGTACTGGGTCTCCACAATAAAAGTGCATGAAATATAATCCATGTGTTTACTGGTGCCATCATTTCAGTGTGTCTCCATTGTGAAGCACATGCAGAGACATGTATCCTACTATAATTCTAGTAACCTCTGTCTGTAGTGGGTCTGTAGTGGGAGTAGGTGAAGCTACCCGGTTCTCCTCAGTGGCTGGACCAATTGCTCTGATTTTGCACACAGCCATTGACCATTACCATCTGAACTTAACTGTGAAGCCCGTTTTTCAATTTCATCAAATCTCAGCTTCTTATTAGCGTTTATGTGTAATACACTGTCGCCATGGTTACGGGGCTGCCCAGCTATGGGACAAACTGCCTCCCGGGTTGCCAGATCATGTGCGCATATCCCCCCACGGATGCGTCGACCGGGTATGGTCTAGTTATAATAAATTGTATTAGCAACGGTGGACATGAAGTGTACTTGAAGTTAATTGTTTAATGGTATCAAAAGGAAAACTTTTTTTCAAGGTTTCAAAGAAAGAAAGAAAAAACACCATGCCATTTATTTGTACATAAGTATTGTAATTGTAATGTTACATTACATTTTAATACACATAACATTAGAAAAAATTGCTTTTCCAATTATTTGGGGCCCACTTGCAACATCCCAACACAGGGGGGGGGGGGTTCTCCAGTTGACAGTGAAGTGACAATTTAAGGACATTTAATACCTTTTTACTGCCACAAAAAAATAAAATAAAGACCATCACTGCATCAAAAGTATTCATCAACAAACTATAAGTTCCCGAGTTCAAATATGATTATTTTGGGGGGTCATGGCCTGAAAAGATTGAGAACCACTGCTATAGAGCAATGATTCTACAATAAGTCTCATTTTAAACCTGATACATGCATGATACAGAGCTACTGGGAAATGCCCTCTGTCAATCAACTGTTTGTGTTGTCATGGTTACAGGCAGTAGTGGACAAAGTACTCAACTCCACTACTTCAGTAAAAGTACTGGAGTATAACTAAGTGTATGAATATAAGTGTAGAGTCTATATCACTGGTTCCCAAACCTTTCAGCTTGTGACCCAGAAGAGAAATGTTACAGTATGTCTCCCAGGGGACCCAAACTACTGAAAATAGCCGATCTACACGCTCAGGTTATTAAAATAGCCGAACGAAACATGAAGGGATATTTACTCGCGACCCATAAAAATAGGGGTCATGACCCAAAAATGGGTCCCGAACCACTGTTTGGGAACCACTGGTCTATATCTGTTTCCATTGTGAAGCACATTATATATTAAACTCCATTATAGTAGAGTCAAAAATGGAGGTTCCGTGACCATCCTTTGGCAAGTAAGGTTTGACGATTGATTTGACCTCTATGGACCCTTTAGAAAAGATTTAGCCCCCAGGTCCCTCCCAAAAATCCTGGCATTTTTTGCTAGACAGCCAAATTCAAAATGGCGCCCGGCGCCATCTCTAAAAATTAACTTTTGATCTGAATGACCTAGAATCATGTATGAAGGCACTTTTCCATACAAGTCAACCATGAGGACTCCAAATCTGACACAATTTTAATTGTAAGACCTTGTTTTGACTCCGAAATTCAAGATGGCCGACATCCAGTAGAGTAAAAACTTATACCCAGGGGGCAAAGGGGGGTATGCTGCATTTGCCCTGCCATAAAAGGTTGGCCACCAGAAATAATATCTATGACCCAGTAGGATCACAACCTATATGGACAACCCGGTCACCTTGCTGCTGGAAATCCAATATGGCCGCCTCAATATTATCAGAAAGTAGCTTTGGCAATAACTTTTGAACCAGATGGGCTAGAAATAAAAACTTGGTGTCTATTTCATGGTTTCAGAGCATGAGAAACTCAATGGAATACTTATCTTTATGATTGGGTGTGTCTGGACCTTTCATTTGCATATTTCCAAGATGGACGCCACGCGAAAATGAGTTTTACTATGACTTTTACAGTGACAGCTGACTGTTATGGCAACAAGTCTGCTTTTTAAGCAATATGAACACATTTGGTCAGTTTGAGCTTTAATTTATATGTTGTCAATATGGCAGACCCACACCATGAGTCTGGTCAGAGTCGTGTAATCCGGGACACAGAGATGGTAGTCAAGGTCATGGCAGCAGTGGAGACTAACCCATGATCAACATATCTACAGGACAGTGTGCTGATTCCACAGTCAAGGACGACTTGATGAGTGTGAAAGAACTGGGAGGCACTGAAGGCACTGTGTGAGTCACTGTCCAGTGAACAGAAGAAGACAAGCATAATGAAGATTAACACTTTCTACACTCAAAACACATCATCTAAAATATCTAAGGGGAAAACCTCAGCACCTGGCAAGAGCAATGAAATTACTGCCCTCCTGCGCATGACCCAAATCATAGCCAGTGGTGGAGAACTCAACCTTGTCTTTATAGGCAACCACGAGTGCAGTGACTTCCCCCCTTCCCTCTTCCAGGAAGATGGCAGGATGAGAACAGGTACCAAGGCAAGCCTTGTTAAGGTCCTGAAAGAGGAGACCAAAGTTGCATGCATCCCTGACCTGCCTACAGAAGACATAAAAACAGCAGTAGTTATTGATGCCATGTATGCCATGCGCCATTGGTCGTTCCTGAAAGGTGAAGCATTTGGAACAATTGCTGAACGATACCAACGTCTGCTGTTGAATGATGTGCCTGCTGGCACAGAGATCATTCACTTCTGTTTTGACCGGTACAGTGGACCTAGTCTGAAGACAGCTGAGCAAGAACACAGATATGCTTGACCAAAACCTGCCAAAGAATATGAAGTCAGTATGCATTACACAGCTCCAGATCCTCAGGAGTTTTTTGCTGTGTCAGCTAACAAGGCAAACCTATTGAGTTTCCTCTGTGACGAATGGTGTGAAAATGAGAAACTTAAGGCGGCCCTTGGTCCAACACATCTTTACCTGGGTGGGGGGGTTAAAGAAGAGACAAGGAGTGTGGTGATCAATGAGGGGTCTATTGAAGATGTCCCTGCACTAGAATCCACACAACAGGAGGCTGATACAAGAATAATACTCCACACCCTGTACAGCGTCCAGAATGACAAAGTTGACAGAGTTCTCATCCATGCCAATGACACAGACAACATCATCATGTGCCTTTACTATGCAGCAACCCATCTCAGATGCCTTCCAGAGCTGTGGGTGAGAACAGAGCAAAATTCATACCTTCCTCTCCATCAAATGGTATCAGCACTGGGGCTCGCACAGTGTCGTGCCCTGCCCTTTATCCATAGTTTAAGTAGCAGAGATACTGTACCACCAGCTATCCCTTCTTCACTGGGAAGAAGGCATGGTTCAAGGCCATCATGCGTCTGGATCTCTGCACTTGAGGAGTTTGGTGAAAACTCTTATGATTCCCTCTCAGATGACGTCCATAAATCCGGCACGAGACCTCACAATTGCTGTATATACATCCAAAGAGGACCACCAGGAGGATTTTGACCTGAGTAAGCTTAGAGTGTACAAGTTCCTCAATAATAGATCAACCCTCTTAAAGCTGCTGCCCCCGACAGAGAATGCCTTTGACCTGCACCTGTCTCTCAGTGCTAGCAATGCAGTCCCCCTTGCATCTACCGAGCCAGCCTGGCCTGTGTCAATGAACAAGGCAATATCATGCAGCTGTATCAAAGGCTGCCAAAAAAAACTGTTCCCGTGCAAAGAAGGCAATTCCATGCTACTTAGGATGCCGTTGCCAGGGACTGGAGACACGATGCAGCAGGATCAGTGCAACACATGACAACAGTGACAGTGAATAGCATTGTACCATAGTATCATTGGCTTTAGAAGCAGGCAAGACAGCACCATAGAGGTCAAAATGAACCTTTTGTAGGCAACCTCAATTCCGCCTTTACTCTATTTGTCACTAAGTAGTCTATCTTTTGTTATGTTACTTGAATGCATACCACTATGTTAATTTGTATAGCCCTAAAGTTGAAGTTTATGGCAAGTCTTGGAGTGTGCATGTGTCGGTTTATATTGTATTTAGTTTATTAAAATGATACATAAGATACGTTGTGGGCTTTTTCTCCGATTCTCTCTGCAATCATCCCCACAACTATAGATCTATAAATCAATAAATCTGAGGGGAAATGTAATACCATACATTATTTATGACTGCAGCCATATTGACAACATATAAATTAAAGCTCAAACTGACCAAATGTGTTCATATTGCTTAAAAAGCAGACTTTTTGCTGTAAAAGTCATAGTAAAACTCATTTTCGAGTGGCGTCCATCTTGGAAATATGCAAATGAAAGGTCCAGACACACCCAATCATAAAGATAAGTATTCCATTGAGTTTCTCATGCTCTGAAACCATGAAATAGACACCAAGTTTTTATTTCTAGCCCATCTGGTTCAAAAGTTATTGCCAAAGCTATTTTCTGATAATATTGAGGCGGCCATATTGGATTTCCAGCAGCAAGGTGACCGGGTTGTCCATATAGGTTGTGATCCTACTGGGTCATAGATATTATTTCTGGTGGCCAACCTTTTATGGCAGGACAAATGCAGCATACCCCCCTTTGCCCCCTGGGTATAAGTTTTTACTGGATGTCGGCCATCTTGAATTTCGGAGTCAAAACAAGGTCTTACAATTAAAATTGTGTCAGATTTGGAATCCTCATGGTTGACTTGTATGGAAAAGTGCCTTCATACATGATTCTAGGTCATTCAGATCAAAAGTTAATTTTTAGAGATGGCGCCGGGCGCCATTTTGAATTTGGCTGTCTAGCAAAAAATGCCAGGATTTTTGGGAGGGACCTGGGGGCTAAATCTTTTCTAAAGGGTCCATAGAGGTCAAATCAATCGTCAAACCTTACTTGCCAAAGGATGGTCACGGAACCTCCATTTTTGACTCTACTATTAGCAATGCTGGACACAGCTTACTTTAAGTTAATTATGTATTGGTATCACAATGAGAACTCAGTGTGTTCAAGTGATTAGAGCAGCAGTGGTGTCTGAACTGTCCTAACGGAGCAATATTTGAAAATATGAAAATACTGTAGGGCCGACTGTCATACTGTATGAATGAATGAATGAATGACTTATTTAATTACTCTTGTCATAAGACCCATCCCTTACGGCAGAGGTTCTCAACCTGTGGGTCAAATGATTTTGGGGGGTCCAACCGAGTCAAACTAAATGTAATGCCTCAACTCCAATTCCAAGTGCATGTCAGGTTGGGGGGATCCCCGGTTCACATAATATGTGAATAATAGGCCGTAACCCCCCAAAATAATAATATTATGATTATTTTGGGGGGTTACGGCCTGAAAAGGTTGAAATCAATGTCTTACGGGACTATAAGGAACCAAAATAAAAATGAAAATATTTGGTTAATACCCACAAACAAAATAAATATAGATATCACATATTCTGTCTCCGTTTGTCCAATGCTTTCTCTAAATATTCTGCAAGTTCAAGTACCTTCTTTTCAATAGTCTCTCTGCGTCGCTTAAACATATATCAAATCTAGGTTGTTACACCTATTACATAATGTTTGACACATCTCATGATATAAAAAAATGTAACTCATTCCCAATATCATTCATGTGCTGGGCCTCATGGCACTATATTAATATAACTGTTCTTTAAAAGGCCATTTGGCTCCTTATGGTTCCATATGGTTCCATATGGTTCCAGATGCCAGTGGTTCTCAAACCTTTTTTTTTCTTTCAAGGACCCCCAGTTTGATATACATTAGTGTCAGAAACTGCAAGGTTAATTTCCCCTCCGCTCCACAAGGAGACACCACAATGGGATTCAGACTGGTACCTGTGGTGGTGACCTCACTTCCTCCCACTATAAAAGCAGGACTGGATTCCCATTTTACCCCTTGTCCATTGTTTCCAAACACATGCAGCCGGCCTGTGTTTGCCGTGTGCTGCTGATGTACCACTGATGTTTGCCATGCGTCTGTTAAGCCTGGTATAATGTAAGTTCCAGTGTTTTACTTCTAGTGATATGATTATATTGAAGAATTGATGAACTTGAGTTATATGGATATTTAGATGTTTAATATTATGTAAATACTAGTAAATGAAATACTTGGCTTATTATTATTTTGATGATATACCTTAATGTATAATATGATTTAGAGGCCATATTTATGTCTGATATTTTATCTGGCATTATATTATAATTTGTTTTTTTGTGTCTTTGTTTAGAACCATGGCATCATCATGAAAACCTATGGTCATACTATTCATCAGTATCCGCCTAAATAAACTGGATGTTTGATTGCAACCTTGTTTCCTGGTGGTTTGTGGCTCCAGTATGAACTTTAAATCCTAACAATTAGCCTGCAGACCCCAACACTTTTTATCTCTAAATCCAATCTAAATGTTTAAGTGTTCATTTAACTCTGATACAGACCAGTGTCTGTTTGGTTCCTATATAAATCCTTTAGCTGGGGACACCTGGAATGCCCTCAACGACCGGACCCCACTTTGAGAACCACTGCCACATGGTTCCGTAATGGAATTATGGTTGCAGCTTTATGTCCAACATCTTGAAAGTGAAAATGATTCATATAAAACCCCAAAAATAAATGTATTGATTGCAGCATGGAATTCACTGTTCATCCACCAGGTGGCTTGGCCGAAGTCATTTTTGGAGGAATATTATATTTTTGCCTATCTTTGGCCTATCTCCCTAGAGTGACTGCATTTTTTTGGGCCTAAATCACATGGTTTTGTGACTTAGGCCAAAATAAATTGTAAGGTTTAATCCTATTTAAACCTTTTTAAATGTTACATAACTGACAGACAGGTTTATTTTTATGTTAATAGTCATAATTTGTTATAAACGTTTTGGGTGAAATATTTAAGAAATATCATAGTTTTGTTTTGGATCAGTTTTTTTGTTTTGTTTCTGAAAAACTTTAATAAAAATGACTTAGTCCATTACTTTAGGAAGGTGACACAATACATTGAAAGGCAAGCTTTGTGTAGAAATGAATACAAGGATATTTCTAACTCTGTTACATGTGTATAGATGTAGATACCCTAGTCTTTTCTTTTGATATATATGTTTTCTTTTCTGTTTCGTTTCTGTTCCTCCTTGCTCTCCCTCTCTTGGCCCCCTGCCCCCCTTTTCTTTCCTTAAAACTACAATTAGATGGAAGATATTTGGAGTACAAGGGGAAAAAATGGAGCGGACCAAGTCGAGACCCCTGGGCTATTTATTATTAACCTAACCTAACCCATTAAAATAAAAGGTTCTTTAAAGCAGTGGTTCCCAAATACTCTGTTACAAGTATACAAGTATATGTGACTTAAGTAAAACTTATTTTAAAAATATTACTCCTTCAGATTTTATTAAAAAAAAAAAGATTTATTTATTTTTTCTTATCAGTTATTTTTTTGCTATGTTGATGACTTGAATACGTAGGACCACAATGGAAACAAGTCCCCAGGACTTTTTTTGTGTTCTTTTATTCCAAATGTCTGACTGTACTTTGTGCTGTTTACATTTCTGTCTATAGTATTCCTGCATACATACCCGTTCAAAGTGCATTCCACAGCCAATATTTGTCTCATTGGCTGAACCAGTACATTTCCCGTTATTCATCTTTGTACAGAAGTGAAGTCAGTTCTTGCTTACAGTCACTGTTCAAGATGTCTGCTGTCTGGTTCACTCTCATCACCATCTCCATTCTCTCCTGCACAGCACTGAGTGACCAAGGTAAGAAGTATTCTACCAAACATCTACTCAAATACTTTCAGTGCAGTGTAAACTAACATTTACTCAAGTACTGTACTTAAGGAACATTTTGAGGTATTTTTTACTTTACTGGAGTATTTCCAATTTTCAATACTTCTACTCCATTACATCTCAGAGGAAAATATTGTACTTTTACTCCGCTACAATTATTTGAAAACTTTAGTTATATTACAATACGTTCATTAACAATTTCAGCCCTATATACATTTTGTTCATTTGAAAACAGCCGATCTACAAGCTCACAATGCGTCGCTGTGCGACTTGTAGATCGGCTATTTTCAGCATGCCAAGCGTAAAATCAGCCATTGCGACGCCATCAAGGCACCGCCAAAATACATTTTAGTCGACTAAATCAACTGTAGATTTAGTCGACTAAAATCTTATATTTAGTCAACTAAAACTAGACTAACAGTAAAACATTTCAGGTGACTAAAATATGACTAAAACTGCATCAAAATTTGCTGTCAAAATCAACACCAGTAGCATCAAAACAGTCATTATCTATTTGTATTAGCAACTTAATAAAAGAGTTTTTAATTGTCATAGCTGTTCCAAAGTGTTCTCTTCTGTAAGAATTGTCCATTTTGTTGTTGTCAGAGTGTAAAGAGTTAAATGAACACTGGATGCATTTATTTCACTGTGAACTATGTCTTCATATATGTGTGTTTCTGTATGTGCCCATCGTTTATCTGTGTTTATTTCCTAACTAAAGGCAGCAGTGGGGTGACATGGAAAACAACTGGAACATCCATCACCATCACCTGTAGCCCCTCCATGGAAGAAGACCCTTTGAATTTGGAGGGCGTAAGTTTGAGGAAAGGTCTGGAGAAAGAGGTAGAGGTTGTCTCTTTGGACAAGTCAGGCAACGTTTCAATTAAACAGGACCTACAGACCAGAGTGAACACCAACGGCCAGATGAACCAGTTTAATGTGACCATCACCAATCTGACCAGAGCAGACACAGGACTGTACCAGTGTGTTTACGACAAACTGGATGAAAACGTCACTTCCATACAGACAGAAGGCAGCAGCCCTGTCCTCTTGGTAGTTGAAGGTGAGTTTTACGGGAGTACAAATTCTGCATAATATTTTTTAACTTTGAGAACCAGTATAATTGTGATACTTTAGATTAAACGTTTTCCATATTGGGTCGAGGTAAATACGTTTCAAAGACATATGGAAGTACAAAGGAAAAGTTAAAAAATAAAGTGCCTTTATAAACCCATTTGCGTTATGAAATAAAATAAAATAGCCTATTTACAAGCTCACAGCGTGTGAGGAACCCAGACCCTGAGATCTGGATAGAACTCGGGGTAAATACCATCTCCTGCAGCAGAGCCCAAATTAGTCTCTGAGAAGTGGTGGATTATTTACTTAAATAATAATAAAACTTAAGTAAAAGTACCAATACTGCAATGTAGAAATACATTGCAGTATTGGAATTCTAAATTCACTTGAGTAAAAGTACAAAAGTGTTGGTATCAAAATGTATTGAAAGTACCAAAAGTAAAGTACTCATTATGGCCTGGTTTGATGAAGACATACCGGACAGTTTTGTACAGGTGGAAGGGTTTTCACATATACGCTCTGATAGTGAGGATAGCTCTGAGAAGCTAACAGGAGGAGGTCTCTGTGTGTATGTTCATCAGAGATAATATACTGTATGTAACCCTGATTTGGAGCAGTTTTGTATCACGTTAAGACCACATTATTCACCGTGGGAGTTGTGTTGTGTATGTACCACCTGATGCGAGGGCAGCCAGTGCAGCTAGCCATATCACAGACTGTGTGTACACCGGGAGGCTTGATGTTACCAATGCACTTGTCCAGTATGTTGTTATTCCTTGTAGCACACTTCACATATTGTTGGAAGCCTGGCAGATATTTGTCAAGAGGACAGTGCATTGGTAACATCAAGGAGGCCTATACAGCCAGAGCCAGGCCGCCACTAGCCACCTCTGACCATAAGGCTGTCCATCTCACCCCCATATAGGTTGGTGTGGTGTTTAAGTCTAACAAACCAGTCACCAAGACAATACGTGTGTGGTCTAGTGATGCTGTGGAGGAGCTGAAAGGATGCTTTCAGTAGCCATACAACTGGAGTGGACAGGTTTGTAGGATGGTGTGATAAACATCACTTCCACGCCCCCCATCACCCCCCAGGTCATGTTTGAGCAGTCCACCATATTGGGCAGGCTAAGAGAATTGTGTCTGACCCCTCATGTATTATACCCTGAGTATGAGGCACAGGTTCCATGCATGGAGCTGTACAAGTACTCTTTTGTCCCTCTGTCAATTGCACTCCTCCATGAATAAAGGCAGACAGCGGGGTAGAAGGTTTTGAGGTGGTGCTAAGGTGTTTCTCTTGTTGCACTGGGTATGTTGGTTGGGGTCTTTTATTTATTATGCTGGAGGGTTATGCATAGGCCTAAATAGGTTGTATGTGTCACTGTGTGCCTTGTTGTTTTTGTTTTTGTACTGTATGGTATTGTATTTTGTATGTATGCTGCTGTTCCATGTCTCCAAGACAAATGTCTCCACAGGGACACAGACTAAAGTAAACCTTGAACCTTGGTCTCAAGGCAAGGCAGTATTGTTTGTACAGCACACACAAGGCAATTCAATGTGCTTTACACAGAACATTAAGCAAAGGAAACTCAATTATAAAATTATAAAATGACATTAGGATGCATAGCACAAAATAAGTAAAAGTTAATAGAACTTTTTCTCTTTGCACGGACGGCCAGTTTGACACAGCCTGCAGACCCCCACTTCACATAAGCCTTTATCTCTGGAAATCCAGTCTACACTGTAAACTGTTAATTTATTTATTTGTATTATGTATTTATTTATTTACCAGGGACAGTGCACATTTGTTTTCACATCCATGTAAATGAGCCAGAGTTAGAAGCTAATAGATATCTTAGATTTTTCTTTTGATTTGTTTTCTTTTCTGTTTCTCTCCTCGCGCTCCCTCTCTTTCTGATTATTTTGGGGGGTCCCCAGTTCAAATATGATTATTTTGGGGGGTCGCGGCCTAAAGGTTTGGGAACCCTTGCTTTAAAGACCTTTAGTCTGACCATTTTTATTTCTGGAGCCAAAAAAGGTTCTTCTATGGCATGGCATCACTCTCATTTGACACCTTTATTTTTCTGTGTGTGTGTGTGTGTGTATAGGCACCGTGACGGCTGTCCCTCTGCTGAGCAGAAGCTGGAGCGCGGGAACTGTCCAACGTTCTGGTTCAGCTTCAAAGGTCGCTGCTACAAGCACACACCTGCAGAGCTGAGCTGGCATGACGCAAAGCGGAACTGCCAGTCTGAACATGCCAACCTGGTGTCCATCCACAGCAACGAGGAGCAGACCTTTCTCCGAACCCTGATCCAGAACTCTGACCCACGGCAGCCATACACCTGGATTGGACTGAATGACCTCTACTTCGAGGGTAGATGGATGTGGTCTGATGGCTCCAATGTGAACTACAGCAGGTGGTATAGTGGTGAGCCAAATGGTGATACAGGTGAAAACTGTGTGCTAAATGGTGGTACAGGTGAACACTGTCCGACTGGGTGGTGTGACTATCCATGTTCTTGGGAATATCCTTCTGTTTGTGTACTTCGTACATGAACATGTCCTTGTCGAGTGGAATGTTTGATTCAACCCATTGACTTGTACTGGGTCTCCACAATAAAAGGGCATGAAATATAATCCATGTGTTTACTGGTGCCATCATTTCAGTGTGTCTCACACTGAAAGATCACAGTGAAGTGACAATTTTAAGGACTTTTAAGACCTTTTTACTACCTCGAAAAAAAGAGCATTACTGCATCAAAAGTAAACAACAAACTATACCATAAAAACTGGTTAAACATTGGCCAAATTGTCAAATAATATAAAATGCACACTCCTACAATTCCAAGTGTTCATCAGGGAGGGGGGTCCCCAGTTCAAATATGATTATTTTGGGGGGTCACGGCCTGAAAAGATTGAGAACCACTGCTATAGAGTAATGATTGTACAATAAGTCTCATTTTAATCCTGCTACATGCATGATACAGAGCTACTGGGAAATGCCCTCTGTCAATCAACTGTTTGTGTTGTCATGGTTACAGGCAGTGGTGGACAAAGTACTCAACTCCAGTACTTCAGTAAAAGTACTGGAGTATAAGTGTATGAATATAAGTGTAGAGTCTATATCACTGGTTCCCAAACCTTTCAGCTCGTAACCCAGAAGAGAGATTTGATGTCTCCCTGGAACCTGCTATTGATCTGCTATTTTCGTCAAATGTTCCCCCATAAATAGGCTTGCTGGGTATTAGTCAGGGAATATTATGAGAAAAATGGCCAATCCTGGAATATTCTACAAATGTCTTCTAAATCCCAACAATTTTCTGAAAAACTTGTGTTTCTATATCAGTGGTGCTCAATCTTTTTCATGTCAAGGACCCCCAAAATGATGTGTATTTGGCCGCGGACCCCCATCTCAAAATATTTTGTTCCAGGGACCCCCAGAAGCAAAGATTTGAGTTAACACTTTTCGCTTTAAAAGAATGTATATATTCAAAGATTTGCTCACATTTTCCTGATTTTTCAAAGATAGCAGATCTACAAGCTCGTAGCACGGCACTCGGTGCCGCGCTACGAGCTTGTATATCTGCTATTTTTGAATAGCCAAACTGTAAAAATGTCTCAGCAATCACGGTCACCTGGATGGCCTGGTACCGTCCGGAGGCTTCCCTCAGAGTGTAGCAGGGCTAGGGTCCACCTCAGGAGGGTGGAGCTAGTGGGCCGGTGCGAGAGTGTCTGTGTGTGTTTATGTTTGTGTGTGTGCGCGAATGCGTGCATGCTCACAATCTTGTAGATCAGCTATTTTCATTTTTGTATGATGAAGTAGGGCATTAATTTACAAAAGAAACAGTTGAAATATAGACAGGTTTCTGCCTGACAGTAATGCTATACAGTAGCCAGCTATCCAAGAGGATGTTTATTTATTCAACTGGACAGTTACTCACACACAAGCCACACATAACATATTAAATAGTTAACATTTATTAAATGTATTACAGTTTTTCCACAATTGTTAACACACGTTTCTCAAAACAATAACGGCTTTCTCAAAACTGCACGTACAAAACTGAAACCCTCACACACAAAATGCTAAACCCTACACTCCCTTCGCAAGATGACTCTTTGCCATCAAATCTCTTAACTGTTCACAAAATGGAACTCGTGTTTTCATTTGGTACACACAGCCATATTTTCAAATGACACACACATATCATTCATTACAGTACACCCAACTAAGCATGTGCTGCACACTACCAAGAATTTACAGCACACTGCAGGGCAAAATTTTAAACACAATCATATAAATGGAACGCACCATATGAATGACAATGACTCTGGAGAATGAGCCATTTCTCCTTTTGTAAAATGACTCAGTGTAGGCCTACTTTTTTCATAGTCAAACATAAAACAAAACACAAATCATGCCTCCGGTTCATGTCTGGCCAGAGGGCCTCATCCACATCATAGGCAATGTTCTCCCTGTCCAAGCAGCGTTGGAAGAAACGCCTCAAGTGGTGCATGAAGCCCTGACAGACCTCAAAACAGTGACTAGGGCTGGAATAGATTTTCATGATTTTTGTATAATGACATTTTTCGATTTTGAATTGGAAAAAAACATATTTTACTAATCGAGAATCGTTTGTTTTGAAAAAATCGGAAAAGAATCGGAATCGTGCCCCAGGAATCGGAATCGAATTGAATCGAATCGTGAGATAGCAGAAGATTCACACCCTAACAGTGACGTCGCCACAAGCCTCCACCATGGCCTGGAGCAGTGGGACCCGGCTCTGTGGGTTCCGTTCATTTACCTTCCACCTCCAAGCTCAAAAGAACTCCTTAATGGGATTCAGGAAAGGAGAATAAGGTCGAAGGTACAGAACGGAACGCAAAAATTCTATTTACATAGTCAAACATGTATTCAAACCATGTGAATTATGAAATGTTTTGATGTGTTATTGACATAACTTGTTATATGTATCCATTAAAAAATGTATTCTTCAAAAGCATCATATCACCCCCCCCCCACCCTTTGTCTCTCTGTGTGTGTGTGTGTGTGTGTGTGTGTGTGTGTGTGTGTGTGTGTGTGTGTGTGTGTGTGTGTGTGTGTGTGTGTGTGTGTGTGTGTGTGTGTGTGTGTGTGTGTGCGTGCGTGCGTGCGCGCGGGCGGGCGGGCGGGCGGGCGGGCGGGCGGGCGGGCGTGCGTGCAGAAAAAGGTGAAAGGTGGTCAAATGTATATGTGAACACCACAGCTGTTAGGGTTAGGGTCATGACCAATGAAATGATGCCAGCTGTGAAGACGCCCTCGTGTGGAGCAGATAAGAAGACACACACAGTCAGCAACACACACCCTTCAAGAAGACCCCGACCCAGGCTCCACGTACACACACCCTTCTAGAAGACCCCGACCCAGGCTCCACGTACACACACCCTTCGAGAAGACCCTGACCCAGGCTCCACAGACACACACCCTTCTATAAGACCCCGACCCAGGCTCCACAGACACACACCCTTCTATAAGACCCCGACCCAGGCTCCACAGACACACACCCTTCTAGAAGACCCCGACCCAGGCTCCACGTACACACACCCTTCTAGAAGACCCCGACCCAGGCTCCACGTACACACACCCTTCTATAAGACCCTGACCCAGGCTCCACAGACACACACCCTTCTAGAAGACCCTGACCCAGGCTCCACGGACACAGAGACCTCAGGCTGACATGCTGCTGATTCCTCAACTCCTGTGCTTGCTGGGCCTCATGGCACTAGGTATATTAATATAACTGTTCTTTTATTGTTCCATATGGTTCCATGCAGTTTCATTTACTCACTCAACAGTAAACAAACCAGTATACAGGATCATTGTATACAGGGTTATCTGCACATTTTTTAAGTTACAATTTAAGGATGTTTAACACTTACATTTTTTCCGACATAACTCATAGGAAGGAATTTCACACCACTTCAAACCTGTGATGTGACAATAGAACTAATTCTGATTCCACAAAGAACCATTTAATTTAATGAATGGTTCTTCATGTTCCTCATATATGTGGTTCTACAGAAACCTTGTTTTAGTTTTTTTTAAACCAGAAATGGTTCCTCAAAGAACACATTTCTGATGGCACGTTTAATCACTTAAACCTTAGCATCCTAATTCTGGACATGTCTTAATAGGTGAACATTTGCCAAAAATAGCACATTTACAAGCTCACAAGGTGTTGCATCGTGAGCTTGTAGATCTGCAATTTTCGACAAAGATATGTATTGGTGTAGAGTGAAAAAGGAGTGGACTAAGTATAGCCCACTGGGAGACACCGGTCGATGAAGTATCTACCGCCGAAGGCATGGTGGAGAGTATGTTTTCGTTCCGTTTTTCGCTGTGTGTCCAAGCTAACATTGGTCAAGCTTCACGTGACACGTGACAATATGTTGAAAGGGTGTGCTTTGATTGGCTAGCGAGACGCATGACGAAATACATACCTATAAATAGGTGAGTCACTTCGAAACATTGCAAGTTTCCTGACTAAATGTTAGCCAAGCTAACATTTAGTCAGGAGATATTGGCAGAAAAAGTTCCAATCTTGGAATAAATTCCTTACCAAAAATCCTGCTGCTGGCGGAGACTTGTGCTCCGAGGAGCACATTTTCTAGTTTTTAATATTTTTTTGGGAAAATGAAAAAAATTAAATACAATAAAAAGATTAAATAAAATAAATGAAAAAAGTTATCGAAAAAACACGGCCCCCTCGCGTATTAGGAGGGCAGGGTGAGTCACCAGAACCAAGGACGGGTGTTTTTGATTAATCTAACATGTTAAAAATGTTGTTTGAAGTTACAATGGGCTTGTATAGGAAGGGGGCGTGTCTGATAAAATGAATATCAAATGTCTAAATAGTGAATCAAGCAACTTAAAAACGGTCTGGGGGGCTCACAAAAGCCTGAGAAGATGATAAAATGACCCAAAGTTTTTTTGAAAGTGAAATATCCCTTTAATGTGCAACATTGTTTTCTCCCTCAACAGTAAACAAACCAACATACAGTATAAGTGTTTAGGCTACAGGGTATCTGCACATTTCTAAAGTGATAATTGAAGGACTTTTAAGACCTTTTTAATACCGCTAAAATAAACTAATAAGACCATTGCTATGTCAAAAGTAACCATAAACATTTACTATAAAGATTTTGGCCAAATGTTCCTAATATTACCTAAGAAAGAAACAAAAATTGTGAAAATAGCCGAGCTTGTATACAAGTTCAGCTCTTGACACCAATAATAATAATATCTGCTGGGATTTTTCCTAATCGCATGTGTAGACCTATATCTGTTATAAATATATCTTTTATGTAGGGGTCTTTGACATGAAAAGGTTTGCGATCCACTTTTTAATGTTAAAAACAACATTATTTTAAACATTAACCCCCTGACAAGCACTTGGACTTGTAGGAGTTGAGGCATTCAATTTTGTTTGACTCGGTTCCACAGATAAATATTGTGAAAATAGCCGATCTACAAGCTCACAACGCCTCATATTGCCAGGCGTTGTGAGCTTGTAGATCGGCTATTTTCAAAATGTTTGCCTCTTTCTTAATTTTTTTACAATTTGGCCAATGTTTGACCATTTTTATCTTATAGTTTGTTGATTACTTTTGATGCAGTAATGTTATTTTTTCTTTCTTTCTTTCTTTTTTTTATTAAAAAGGCCTTAAAAGTCATTAAATTGTCACGCAACTGTCATTTGGGGACCCCCCCCCCAAAAAAAAAAAATCATGTGTGGACCCCCCTGGGGGTTCCAACCCACAGGTTGAGAACCACTGCTGTAAGCAACTGCTTGTTGCAAACATCCACATTTAAAGCCACTCAACAACCACTAGTTAACATTCCTGGGGCTGTATCTTAATCTGCCCTCTGGGTGGCGCCCAATCCCAGTTTTGCAGAGCCTCAAAGAAGAAGGAAGGCAGAGGAGGAAATGGAAATCCGACTGGCGGCGCGAAAGATCCTTAAAAAAAACTCCAAGGTAAAGTCGATGACGTCACTACGCCATCCATGCTTTCATACGCAGACACTCGCTGTGCGCATGCCCAGACGGGGCACAGACGTCATCGTTTTATCCTTATTGGACTCCTCGCCCCGCCCAAAAGATCCTAACAAATAGTGTTGCCATGTCGGCTTATTCTAAGCGACTTTTGCGTTTTCTGTAAGGTTGCTTATTTGGGCTTCCTTTCCTTCCTAATGTTGTTTAAACCAGTGGTTCAGAACCACTGGTTTAAACAACATTAGGAAGGAAAGAACCACTGGTTCTTAAACGTTTTCATGTCAAGGACCACCTAAATTATCATATATTTGTCAGGGAACCCCCAAAATATGTTGCACCACCACCCAGGGACCTCTATACAGTGCAAACTTATGTTGTTAAAATGTTTTTAAAATATTCCAGATATAATCATATTTCCCATTTTCTTGTTGTTGAAAACAGAAGTCGCACGCGACGCGTTGTGAGCTTGTAGATCTGCTTTTTTCAAATTGTGGTAAAAAAAAAATGTTATATATTTTGGGCCTTGTTTTCTTTAGACCCGACCGACCCGGGGCTTGTTTCTCTCTCTCTTTAACTAAACTTGGCAACGCCGCCTAAACAAAGACCTGCCCCCTTTTACCACGAAAAAGACTTTTAAAAAATCGTTTTACCTCCATGACGCGTTACATTACCTACTTATAGATTACTACGTCGAATCGGGGTACTATTCTCTCGTTTTGCGGTATATTAATACCTAATATTATTATGGCGGACATAGAGGTGGAGCACGGCGGCTCGGCGGGAACAGTGTGTAGGTCGGCATGGTCGATGTGCGCATGCCCAGACCGGGCATGGACGTCATTGTGTCATCCTTGTTGGACTCCTCGCCCTCCCCGCAAAAATCCCAACAAACAGTGTTGCCACGTCTGCTTATTCTAAGCGTCTTTGGGCTTGTTATCTGTTGAGTAGTAGTTGTGGGTTTTTGGGGCTTGTTTCCAAAGTGTAGTCTAAACCAGTGGTTCTTAAACATTTCCATGCCAAGGACCCCCTAAATGAACATGTATTTGTCCGGGGACACCCAACTGAAAATATGTTGCACCACCAGGCACCCCCATACAGTACAAGACTTGTGTTGAAATGTTTGTAAAACATTTCCCCTTTTTTTTCAACCCTCCACGTGAATAGGGTTCAAGTGGGGAAAAACACAACTATTCGTTTCTTTATGGGGCTAGTTTTCTTAAGACCCGACCGATGGGGGGCTTGTTTCTCTCACGAGACCTGGCAACGCCGCCTGAACAAAGGCCTGCCCCCTTTTAACCACGACGAAAAAAGAGTAAAAAAATCCTTTTACCGTCACGACGCGTTACATTACCTACTTGTAGATTACTACGTCGAATTGCGGTACTTTTCGCTCGTTTTGCGCCACATTATCCACAATATTAAACTCACATTTAATATATGGCGGGCATAGAGGTGGACGCGGCGGCGGACGCGTCCGGGAACAGTGAGTGTAGGTCGGCGTGGCACGCGTGGAGGTACCGCCACCATTTCTCGTACAAGGCGGACCAGGGCAAAAATATCATCGTGCAATGTAATCTGTGTTTACCCAAGGTTAACCTGCTGTCCTCGTCCAAAGCCTCCACGTCCAACCTCAAGAAGCACTTGGACGTGAGTTTATTTAAGTAGATGCATTATTTTTTATTACATTTTATTATGTAAAAGGAGCCGTGGTTTGGTATGTGGGTGATGGACGCTGGGGCTTAATGATTGAAGAATGGCTACCTACCCTCCTACCTACCGCGTTACATTTTTTTTTCTAACTACATATTAATCGTCGACTCGTCTCGTCTCGTCGCCCACCAGTTTTCGGTTAATCGGGCGGTATAAATAAAGACGGGTGTCTTTTATGTATGCCGTCCGATTAACCTAACACTGTAATATATTTGTAGCATAAAAGCATTAAAGAGACAAAAAAACAACAATAAATAAATACAATTTAAACAAAATCTAAAATATGACTGCAGTCTCTTTAGAGACTACAGTTATTTTTCATTTTTTTTAATTGTTTATTATTTATTTTATTGTAATTGCACTGTGACAATGGGTGATTGTTCGGGCTGCAGCCCAGCTCTGGTTCCATAGCGTTAGAGAAGGAGTTCTTCCTTGACGCCATGTTACTTACGAGCCGTTGCCCGGTAGCGCCGCGGCCGCAGCCTCTCGTCTTCAGTAAAAAATACAAAATACACTTTCGATACTCACCAAAACAAAGACGGGTTTAAGATGTTGAAAGCCTACTCTCCTTGGTGGGGGCACTCTGAGCCCCCTGCCTCACGTCTAAAACACACCTTTTGAATAGAAAAGAAAATATTTCACCGGAAGGAAATATTACTCCACTGCGCCCCCTACAGATCTGGTCAATGGAATTTTTCTATTGACCAGATTTTTCCTTCCGGGGAAATATTTTATGTTCTGGCCAAAAAGTGTGTTTTAGACGTGAGGTGGGGGGCTCAGAGTGCCCCCACTAAGGAAAGTAGGCTTTCGACATCTTAAAACCGTCTTTGTTTTGGTGAGTAGCGAAAGCGTATGTTTGTATTTTTACTAAAGACGAGAGGCTGCGCTGCTGGGGCTGTGCGGGCAACGGCTCTAGAGTAGCATAGCGTTAAGCAGAACCCCTTCTGCTATGGAACACAGACAGCTAAATTGCACCGTGACAATGGGTGATTGTCAGGGTTGCAGCTATCGATCCATCTTGGCGATTATTATGCAATCGATTGCTTTTTAGATCCATCGACACGCGTTTTTAATAAGCCTATATATATATATAATATATATATATCTATATGGAGGAAAACATCGTTGTACAGCCAGTAGGGGATATGTGCCTTTTGTTTTGTTTTGTTCTGTCGGTGTCTATATTGTATATTATCAGCAATACCAGTAACCAGTGTATAACAAATGTGCTTTTTGAATATTGTAACTATGTCTGAAAAGGTGTCTTATAATCCCATGAGGGATGGGCCACGAGATGGCATGACAAATAAAATAATTCATTCATTCATTCATATATATTTATTATTTTTTCTACAATATTTTATTTGTAAACCAATGAATTGATTAACCCTTTAAGCTCTATGTATAACATTGTCGCACAATGGTGTCTGCAAAGAATTTGAAAATAGCAGATCTTACAAGCTTCAGAACGTGAGATTGGCTATTTTCATTATTTTTTGAACAATTTCTTTTGAACTTTTTAGAAACTTCACAAAGGACAATATCAGTCACCAGAACCAGGGACATATGATGTAAGTTACAATGGGCTTATAGGAGGGGGGGCGTGTCTGAAAACAAATATGATCAAATATAATTGAATCAAGCAACTTAAAAAATGTGGAAAAATGGTGGGCAAATGTTTTACTTAAGTAAAAGTATCAATACTGCAATGCAGAAATACTCTGTTACAAGTAAAAGACTTAGTAAAAGTACAAAGGTATTGGTATCAAAATGTACTTAAAGTACCAAAAGTAGAAAGTACTAATTATGCTGAATATCCCATTTCACAAGTTTTCAAATGTGTAAAATTCTTTTGAAAATAGCAGATCTAAGATGCGACGCATTGTGAGCTTGTAGATCGGCTATTTTCAAATAGCCGAAATGTATATAGGGCTGAAGTGCTTAATGTATGTTTTGTAATAATAAACAAAATCTACAAAGTAACTGATAACCAAAGTATTCAAATAATTGTAGTGGAGTAAAAAGTGCAATATTTGCATGTAAAATACCTCAAAATTGTACTGAAGCACAGTAAATCTACTCATTTACTTCACACCACTGTCTAGGGGTGCACCCAGAAGCCTGAGTAGACGTTGAAATGACCCCAGACTAGGCCAGTCACAATTATTACATGATGATCGCCTAATTGCAATTATTTGAGGTAATCGCAATTAATTTTGCATAGTCGTCATAATCCTTACTTTCCATGTTGTCAAATGTTCATACACTTTCAAAAAGTTGTGGAAATCACAGATCTACAAGCTCTTTGTGACAGCCATATACTGTATGTATATCCCAGATGTGATTTAAAATGAAATACCTCTTTTTTTAAACGGATAGTTCACCCAAAAAAATCACTTTATTTCTATCGATTAGTCACCCATTTGTTTTGTTCTTGTCGCATTCCTACCTAAGCCAATCATTTGACGGGGTGACTAATCGATTGGAAAAAAAGTCATTTTGAGGGGTGAACTATCCCCTTAAATATCTGCAACGGTAGCTTGAAGAGCAACCGTCGCTGTCGGGTGGAAACCTTGTATGTCCAAAACCTGTTACTTTTCAACAAATGAAAAAAAATACCCTGTGTTCCCATGGATCTAGTGTTACTGTATTATTTAGTCACAAAGCCCCTTTTAAAGGCATTTGAAATATGGAGTCACAAGGTTTGTAGCGCGACAGCAACGATTGGCTGATTGTACCTCTGTCATTTTTTGCGAACTGTTAATAAAGTATTCAGTGTCAAGTTATACAATAATGCTAACAGGATAAGACAAAAAGCCCTGAGGGCGTGTTTCCATTGCTTCCAATATTATTATTCTTATGGGGTGGCCATATCTGAATGAATAGAAAGGCCGCCTGGGAAACGGAAGGTCCCAGGTTCGAGTCCCGGCACCGGCAATGTGCCGAGGTGTCCCTGACCAAGACACTTTAGTCCTAAGTGCCCCCCCCCCCCCCCCCCCCCCCCCATGCGCTCAAGTCTGGAACGCTTGAGCAGCAATCAGCTGGGTGAAGCTGAAAACAGAATTTCCCCTGTAGGATCAAATAGGTCTAATTATTATTATTATTATCATCATCATTATTATTGTTATTATTATTATTATTATTATTAATAGTGTTTATTTATTTGTGTTTATTTCCTTGCAGAGGAAACATTTCGGCGCTGAAGCGGGCAAAGAGGTGACCACCAACCGAGGCCGTAAGAAGGCGGAGAATGGCGAGAACAGCGGACACCTGGCGCTCAAGAAGATCAAAGCGGAGATCATCTCCAAGTGCATGACCCAGGTAGTGGTGGACAGTAATTTAACCCATTCAATCCGTCAACGCATCTCTGTCATTTTAGATGTCTTTGGCTAATCAAAAATAGCAGATCTACAAGCTCATAGCGCGGCGCCGAGTAGATCTGCCATTTTTGAAAAATCATGAAAATGTGTGCAAATATATATATATTTTTTTAAAGCGGACATTTGTCTTTGCTTCTGGATGTCCCTGGAACTACATATTTGACTAATGTTCGCTTTAAAAACTACATATTCAGAGATTTTTCACGATTCACGATTTTTCAAAAATAGCAGATCTACAAGCTCATAGCGTGGCACTCGGTGCTGTGCTATGAGCTTGTATGTCTGCTATTTTTTTTGAATAGCCAAATAAATCTAAAAATGAATGCGTTCCTGGTCTCTAAAAGGATAACCCCAAAAAAGTGTTGAAGACTTGTTTCCATTGAGGTCCTGTGGTCCTATGGACAGTAATTTAACTACATATATAGCCCTATGGACAGTCATTTAATTACATACTGTATATGGTCCCATGGCCAGTAATTTAACTACATATATGGCCCTATGGACAGTAATTTAACTACATATATGGCCCTATGGACAGTAATTGAACTACATATATGGTCCTATGGACAGTAATTTAACTACATATATTCTAACCATGCACTGGGATGCAAGCTAAAGTGGGACAACCTGGTATTTCGTATACTTTTGAATACTTTGAGTATTTACTTGGGTATATGTACTTTTTTTTTGTCCAGACCAAAGTGGACAACCTGGTGTACAGCTACATCGTGGCGGACTGCCAGTCCTTCTACCTGCTGGAGCAGCCCGGCTTCAAGAAGATGATCGAGGGTCTGAGCGATGGAAGACCACCCATGGACAGGCCCACCCTGTTCGCCAAGGTGCGTTCTCCTCCATTCTCTTGGAACGATGTTTTTTTTGCACCAGTGTTGATTTTGACAGCAAATTTTGATTTAGTTTTAGTCATAGTCTTTTGAATGAAATTCCATTTAGTTTTTGTCATATTTTAGTAATTTGAAATGTTTTAGTTTTTGTCACATTTTAGTCTACTAAATATCATAAGATTATAGTCGACTAAATCTACAGTTGAATTAGGCGACAAAAATGTATCTCGGCAGTGCCTTGATGGCGTCGTAATGGCTGATTTTACACTTGGTTGCATGCTGAGAATAGCCGATCTACACGCTCACAACGCGTCGCAGCGCGACGCGTTGTGAGCTTGTAGATCGGCTATGTTCAGCGCGCAACACCCGAGTGCAACCAAACATAAAATTACTTGTCTTTTAGTTCTACTGGATCTCTTCTCCACTTTAGTCCCTCACTAACATTTCTACTTTTTATTTGTTGACAAAAGTTGTCAATATATTTAGTTGTAGTTTTAGTCATCGTAGCTTAGTCTTTATTTAGTTTTCGTCAGTGAAAAAAGGTAGTCGACGAACATTTTAGTCAATGAAATCAACACTGTTTTGCACCAGTGGTTCTCAAAAGGTTTCATGTCAAGGAACCCTAAATTCAAAAAGCAGACATACAAGCTCATAGATCTGCTAGTTTTAGTCGATTTATGTGTACGTGTATGTATTTCGCAGGTTGATAAACTTATTTGATGCTGGGAACCCCCTCTTGGACCCCTGGGGGGTCCCCAGACTGCACCTTTACTCAAGTAAATTTTGAATCCCGGACTTTCACTTGTAACAGAGTATTGATATTTTTACTTAAAGGGGAATTTTGGACCATGTTTTTTTTTACCTTTTTCTATGATGTTATGATATCTTAGGATGAATGGTAGCCTACAGTAGAAAAAAACTCCATCCAACAACAAAAAAAAAAGAAGTCTCGTTAGACGAGATTGAAATCTCAAGATTTCAATCTCGTCTAGCGAGACCTTTTTTTTCTGGTTGCATAGTGTTCTGTCACTATGAACGTCAGATCTAAAAAAAATAAAAAAAAATAAACGCAAGGCCTATTGGCGCACGTTTTAAGCTGTGGCGGACCCGGGATGGAGTTATGACATTTTTCTACTGTACCTTTAGTACCTAAGATATCATAACGTCATAGAAAAGGTAAGAAAACCGTGGTCCAAAATTCCCCTTTAAGTAAGACATTTGAGGTCTTTTTCCACCACTGCTAAAAAGGTACCACTACCAACGGGTGCATTTCGCCTTTCCGACATGTCGCCTTTCCGACGTTAACGAACCCTATACCTAACCCTAACCCTAACCGCACGCGGAAGCCACTAGTCGGAGTGGCGAGATGTCGGAATGGAAGGAGCACCCCACTACCAACATGATTGAATGTCTCTCTTGTAATTGACTTTTGTTCTCACTTGCAACCTTTCCTCTTCCCTCATGCAATGTGCATAATGGTTCAAATGTCTACTGAAGGGGTTCAAATGACTACTGAAGGCTACATGTGTATAAGTGTCGTTCCTCTGGGGTTTAACACACTGCTGCTACAGTATGCACCATGTAGCTGTCAAACCCTCTACAGCCTACAGTAATAGTTTTAAGATAATGAGTGTTTGAATTGGCCATACTAGCAATAGAATTCAGCAGAACTTCAGAAGCTGCTTCTATAAAATTTCACAACGTTTCACAAATCACATATTCAGGACATGGTCTGAATATCATTATCAGTCTTGGGCTTGTTTTTGGCTTTAATCCCTGCACATACAGTACATACATAAAAACAAGCGCTCCACTATCTTGCCCTAGACTAATGACCTTCTATAGGCGAACCTTTTTCTAATAGACATGCTTTTGTCTGCTGCTTAAAAGACCTCAGATTGGTTGTCAGTTTGACACTGGTTTCGAGGCAGTTCCACTTTGTGGCTTCTATGTAAGTAAATGATCCCTGGCCAACTGTGTTTTTAAAAGCAGGATGGCTCACATGTTCTGCTCTGGTGAGGACATGTGTATGATTAACTTATTATTATAGCATACACCTTTACAGTACAGTAAACATTTACATGTAAAGTGTCTTGTCCGGCTTGTACAGTGTTTTTGTTTTCTGTTAGTTTTTTTTCTCTCCATTTTGATTGTTTTACCTTTTTTCTTACTTTTGTAAAAAGGTAGGCGTAGTAAGCTATGGCTTCAGCCCTTTCGGTGCCCAAAGGTTATTTAACCCAATGTGGTTATTTAACCCATTAAGACCGGGAACGAATCTGTGTAATTCTTTAGATTTCTTTGGCTATTCAAAAATAGCAGATCTACAAGCTCATAGCGTGGAACTTAATGCTATGAGCTTGTATATCTGCTAAAAGAAATGATTGCATGAAAATCTTTCTTTTTTCAAACGAACATCTTTAACTTAAATATTTGCTTCTGGGGGGGTCCCTGGAACAAAATATGTTCAGATGGGGGTCCGCGGCCAAATACAATTTTGGGGATCCTTGACATGAAAAAGTTTGAGCACCACTGATATATAGCAACATACATTTTTTACCAAAAACTGTGAAGCAAAGATTCGAGTTACTAAATGTTCGCCTTAAAAAGTATATTTTAAAAGATTTGCAAAATTTGTATGTTTGCTATTTTTGAATAGCCAAATAAATCTTAAAATGACACAGATGCCTTCCCGGTCTTAATGGGTTTAAAAAAATGAATAAAAAGGTGTTACCATTGAAATCTAAACTTTATGCTACTACAAATAAATGTACCAAACTAAACTATGTACACGTTTTTTTCCCCCCATTTTTTTCCTCTCGTTTTCCTTCCCCAGGTGGACCACGCCTTCGCCGCCATGCGTGACGAGCTGGTGGTGAAGCTGAACGCCGTGCAGTACGTGTGCACCACCGCCGACATCTGGACGGCCAACAACCGCAGCTTCTTCGGCATGACGTGCCACTGGATCGACGTGGACTCCCTGGAGCGCAAGTCGGCGGCGCTGGGCTTCGCCCGGCTGCAGGGCCGCCGCACCTACGACAACATCGCCGGCCGCATCCACGACATCCACGTGGCGTACAACATCGAGAGCAAGGTGCAGACCACCGTCACGGACAACGGCAGCCCCTTCATCAGCGTGTTCAAGGAGTTCTCGCTGGACAACCAGGACACGGACGACGACGTGGGCTTCTTCGAGAACGTGGGCCACATCCTCGAAGGCGAGTAATCCCCCCCCCCCCACCCCCCAATCTGAAAATGGTTTGTGCCACCAGGGACACCCTCAGAAGAGTGGGTTTGTGGGGGCTCCCGCTGGCCTAGCGGTCCAGGCGCAGACCACATATAGGCAGGCTGGTAATCCAGTCTGACAGCAGGTTCGACTCCCAATCCCGACGACCTTTGCTGCGTGTCACCCCCCCCCCCCATTACATTACATTACAGTCATTTAGCAGACGCTTTTATCCAAAGCGACTTACAATATGTGCATTCAACATAGGTAGGGAACAAAAACTACTTATCACCAGAAGTCTTAAGTGCATTTTCTGCAAAAACAAGCAACCAAGAGTATACCTAGCGCTAAGGTAAAAGTGCAATATATCAGCTACCTACTTTCTTAAACAGATGAGACAAAATAGCAAAATCAAATGAGCAGGAGCTAAAACATCTCTCTCTCCCCATTTCAGCCTACTTTCCTCTAAAAAATAAAGGTAGAAAAAAGCCACAAAAATATATTTAAAAAAAAAGAAGGGAAGGTTTGTGTAAAAAAAAAATGCAAAAAAAAGAATATTCAAAATCTTCCAAAAGTTTTTGTGATTTTTCAAAACAATTTCACGAATAACTGATGTACAAGCTCGCTGTGCGGCACGAAGTGACGCGCTGTGAACTTGTAGATCTACAATCTTTTTAATAGCCAACTTATAAATGGATAAAGTCGTTTGTTCCAGGGACCCCCAGAAGAGAAGATTTGTGTTTAAAAATAAATTAAAAAAAAGGCAAATTATTCCAAACATTTTTGAGATGTTTCTAAAAACTTTCAAAAATATCAGATGTACCACTGTGAACTTTTTGAACTGTTTAGTGTTTATAAAACCCACAGCAACACCAAACAACTTTCATTTTCAAGTTAAAAATATCTTAAAAATAGCATCACAATGCGTAAGCCGTTTTTTGCTATTTTACCACCAAGTAGTGCATTAATTTACGAAAAACACAGCAACAAAAAAAACATTAAAAGTGCAAATACAGAGTTACAAGGTGTCTGCCCGACGGTGGCGATAAATAAAAGAAAAAAAAATGTTTTGGGTTTATTTGGGAAAAAGTTACACAGTTTGACTTTTAATCGCAATAATAATATCATTAATCTCAATTTCGTTTTGGTCACAATAATCCTAACATGAGCTTTTTTTCCCCCCTCTCTGGTGCTGCCACCTGCAGGCGAGTCTGAGCAGGACATGCTGCTGTTCCTGCCGTCGCTGCAGCGCTGTGCGTCTCACACGCTCATCCACATCGTGGCCGAGGACCTGTGGCAGGCCGTGTCCCAGGGCCCCATGTGTCAGCTCCACTACAGCACCATGGCCAAGGTCTACTCCATGTGGAACAAGTCACACCTGCTGCAGGTGAGAGCTTGGACGTCTGATATCTTCACTATTTTCTATGTTTTTATTACATTTTATTCCCCCCCCCCCCCTGTAATACTCATGCATTAAAGTTCTCAGTCGCCACGACATGATTTCAGTCGTTTGGATTCCATTATAGAAGCCAGCATGTCTTCTATGGAAGCATGTTGCACAGCGAAAATAGACGATTTACAAGCTTGTAGATCGGCTATTTTCGGTTATTCTTTTGAACCCTTTAAGACGGGGAAAACATCATCATCATTTTTAGATATCTTTGGCTATTCAAAAATAGATGATATACAAGCTCATAGCGCGGCAGATCTGCTATTTTTGAAAATGTGTGCATATCTTTGAATGGGCTATATATATTTTTAAAGCGAACATTTGTAATTCAGATCCTTGCTTCTGGGGATTCTACAATAGTCTTCTAAATCCTGACTTTTTTCATGTCAAGGGCCCCTAAAATGATATGTATTTGGCCCGGACCCCCATCTCAAAATATGTTGTTCCAGGGACCCCCATGAAGCAAAGATTTGAGTTAAAAATCTTTGCACACATTTTCACACATTTGCACACAAAAATACCAAGCTTGTAGATCTGCTATTTTTGACTATCCAAATAAATCTAAAATGACACAGATGTGTTAAAGATATTAGAGCATTTGAAGTGCTCAAACTAGAAATGTGTTTAAAGGCATTTTTCAGAAAACCCTAATGGTCTGGGATATTTCATAAAAGCAATGGTTAAAGCCTCAGTCTGTGATTTTTTTTTTCTCACCTGTATGTCAGCATGTAGAAAACAGCAGGAACAATATTAACTAGAACATCTTCATTTTAAATATTGTGTTAATTGTTTAGAAAACAGCGTGAAGGGGGGGGTGCTCCTTTCACACTTGTTTGACAAATCGCATAATAGGACATGGCCATACAAATTCCTTTCGGTCGTGAGGTTTTATTTTTTCCTTTTTAATCCATGAAAACGTTTGAAGAATGTTTGTTTGATTTTCTTTTCTGAAAAAGAAATATTTTCTCTCTAAAAAACTCTAAAATGTTTGGAAAATCTTTTGAAATACAATACAAAATTCCAAATAAATTGGCTCAATGTGTCAGCTACACCACAGCACCATGGCCAAGGTTTACACCTTGTGGAACAGGTCACACCTGCTTCAGGTGAGTGCTGCAACGAACGCGTACTCCACACTGGAGTACAGCTGTCATGTGGAAGCATTGAATAGTATCATGTATCTTTTTAGGTTGCTGCTTCCAGACAGCCGGACATATCTTGCCCAATGTGAAGTGTGTATAAGAATGGGACAATAATCATTATTATCGTGATTAAAAAAAAAAACGCTCACAGTGATTGTATGGATTGGAGAAATTCTTCAAAGTGAATACTCTGAATGTGACCATGGCTGATCGTGCCACAGACACGGCTCTACAGGGAGTGAGGACCATAAGAAATAAAGCCAAATCAGTGAACACAGTAATAATTATACATCCAATTTATAAAAAGCTTTTCTTGGTCCTCAAAGTCACTTTACAACAGAACTTTAACCCATTAAGACTGGGGAATGCATCTGTGTCATTTTATACTTTGGCTATTCAAAAATAGCAGATATATATGAGCTTGTAGATCTGCTATTTTAAAAAAAATATTGAAAAGTTGTGCAAATCTTTGAATATATATATATATTTTTAAGCAAACTTTCTTTTTCAAATCTTTGCTTCTAGGGGTCCCTGGAACTAAATATGTTGAGATGGGGGACCGCAGCCAAATACATAGCATTTTGGGGGTCCTTGACATGAAAAAGTTTGATAACCTCTGATATTATAGCAGCAACATAAGTGTTTCAGAAAACTGTTTGGATTTTAGAAGACATTTGTAGAATCCCCCAGAAGCAAAGATTTGAGTTACACATGTTTGCTTTAAAAAAATATATGTATATATATTCAAAGATTTGCACACATTTTCACGATATATTTGGAAATCATAGCACGGCACTCGGTGCCACGCTATGAGCTTGTATATCTGCTTTTTTTGAATAGCCAAAGAAATCTAAAAATGACACAGATTCTTTCCACCAGTTGAAAAGACTGTGAAAGAAAATTTGGAAAGGAATGGAATTTGGGTTCACGTTTTTAACAGGGATTCATCTGCTTCTACCTATTTATTGATTGATTGATTGAATACTTTATATTAACAGTTTGCCAAAAAAAAGTACAAGAGGTACAGTTATACAATAATGCTAAAAAGGATAACACAAAAAGAAGCCCTGAGGAGGAGGGCTTTTTGTTTCCATTGTGGTCCTGTGTATTCAATTCATCAATAATGTTATTCAATTCATCGAGAATTCCACTATTCCACTGTGCCTTGTTTGTAGAGAGAAGCAAAAGAAAGAAAGAAAGGAAGAAAAGGAAAAAAAGAAGTAAGTTAGTTTAATTTAGAAGTTTAAGTTTAGTTTAGTTTGGTGTGCCCTGACAGAAAAAGTAATAATAAGTCGGGGAAACACTGTCTTAATTAACCACTTAACCCGTTTAGACCGGGGGAAGAATCGGTGCCATTTTTAGATTTCTTTGGCTATAAAAAAAATAGCAGATCTACAAGCTCAGAGCGCGGCACCGAGTGCCGCGCTACGAGCTTGTAGATCTGCTATTTTTATTTTTATTGTGAAAATATGTGCAAATCTTTGAATATATATATTTTTAAAGTTAACATTTGTAACTCAAATCTTTGCTTCTGGGGGATTCTACAAATGTCTTCTAAATTCTACAGTTTTTTGAAAAACGTATGTTTCTATGTCAGTGGTTCTCAAACGTTTTCATGTCACGGAACCCCCAAAATTATATGTATTTGGCCGCGGAACCCCCATCTCAAAATATGTTGTTCCAGGGCCCCCCCAGAAGCAAAGATTTGAGTTACAAATGTTCCCTTTAAATATTTATATATTCAAAGATATCGAAAATAGCCAAAGGAATCTTAAAATGACACACAGATGCGTTCCCGGTCTAAATGGGTTAACCACTTAATTTCATACTTTGTTGTACAATAATGTCACAATCAATTATCTTATCCTATCTTAAATTAGAATCGATTGGTTATTTTTTCTTTCCATAATCGGATCAAATGGATTAGTTTTCCGTTAACCGTTCCACCCCCCCCCCCCCCCCCCCCCCCTGCTCTCTCCCCCACCCTCCACCCAGGTGGCCATGGACGCGGCCGAGGACATCGCCAAGATGCCGCTGGTGGTGCCGGCGGTGATCCGCTGGAACGTGGAGTACTGCGCGGTGCAGAAGATCGTGTCGCTCACGGAGACGGAGCTGACGGAGCTGTGCGCCCGCCTGGAGGTGCCGCGGCTGCAGCCCGAGGAGACGGCCTTCCTCAAGGAGTACTCCACCGTCTTCAACCCGCTGGCCTTCGCCCTCGAGCTCTTCCAGGTACACTTTGAGCTAAAAAGCATTATTTTACCCATTGGCTATTCAAAAATAGCAGATATACAAGCTCGTAGAGTGCCGCGCTACAAGCTTGTATATCTGCTATTTTTGAAACATTGTGAAAATGTGTGCAAATATTTGAATATATGTATTTTTTAAAGCAAACATTTTTTTACTCAAATCTTTTGAGATGGGGGTCCGCGGCAAAATACATATAACTTTGGGGGTCCTTGACATGAAAAAGATTGAGCACCACTGACATAGAAACATACGTTTTTCAGAATACTGTTGGGACATGTAGAATCGGCTTCAGATCTTAGTGGGTTAATTGTCACACAAATAATTGCGATTTAAGATTGTATTGTGTGTTTGGCCATTGAACATTGGAACGTATGAAAAATGAAGAAAACAAATCTGAAATTGCAGGACAGATATGACAAATAACTATTAATTATTTACATATTTAATATTGTTATACATGTAAAAAATAGCATAAATAGCTGATCTACAAAGTCACAAAGTGACGTGTTGTAAGCTTGTAGATCTGCTATTTCTGCTTTTTTTTAAATATTTGAAAATGTGTGAAAATGTTTCAACATGGAAACGATTATGACGATTATGCAAAAATAATTGAGATTATCTCAAAAACGTTTGATTAGACGATTATGTAAAAATTATGACAGGCCTACCCATCGTGAAATATTAGTTGACGGTGAACCACTTGAACCCCCCAGTGTCCATATTCTGGGGGAAACTTTAGCCAATAATAGCCGATATACGAGCTATTTTTGGCGAAGAGATTTGGTGCATAACTGGCGAAAACGGGGAAAAAAGGAGCACTTATCCATATCGTCATATAATTGGTCCTCACTAATACTCATTATAAGATGGCACCATTTCTGTCTGCTCACTCCCTGGCTCTCTTAGATTTTTGTTGCCAGACCCAAGGGGTCGGGCTTACATGAGGCTTTGTATCTGTTTTCTCCATACATGGGCATGGTCACTTTGTCCCCCGGCCCAGGCCAAAAAAAGTCTGTCCCCCTTTCGTCATAGAAGGGACACACGTCATGTGAAGCCCGGCCATTCAGATTTCAACCACTAGGGGTCCGGCAGTACCAGGTCTCCTGGTTCCCTTGTTCTTTAACCTGTTTATCTCAGAAACAGGTTAACGTTTTCTCCTTGCTCTCCCACGCGTTATTGTGGATCCCACCACAGTTCTAGGCAAAACCTGCTGTGATTGGCCAGTAGTCGCTGTGATTGACAGTTCTTGTTTTTGCAACTACAGTGGTAGCCAGCTGAGAACCTCACCTTAGGTACCTAAGAAATCAGTACCCGGGGGGTACTGATATGAAACCACACCCCTCTGTGGGTGTGGTTTTGCCTTGGAGGGTGGAGTTTAGCATTATTTTTTCCCCACTGTGCAATACAGTAGCTGGACAGTAGGTGGCAGAGCCGAGCAACTATTGGTTTGGTTGGTTTACCTACTAGTCTACTTGGTGGGGAATTCAAATGTGTCTGAGAATCTGGGGGAGTGGCCGACAGAGGTACCCAAGGGACAAATCAGTACCTATGAGTACTGATTTGAAAATCGTGAGGTTCTCAGCTGGCTACGACTGTATGCCTAAACCTAACCTTAACCCTAACCTTAACCTCAGTAAAACTATGCCGGCCAGGGAGCCAATCAGACACAGATAAGGCGTGTCTATCCCATAACGTTGGTGGAGTTCATAATCACGCCTCTCCCACCCCCCTATACACAATGGAGCTCGCACTAAAACAGAATGTCACCCACTTCTTTACACCTGTAAACCTGTGATGATCATGTGACAATAACACTGATTCTGATGAACCTTCTTCCAGGCGGAGCAGAAATGTTACCTGGGTCTGGTCATTCCCACCATCCTCAGTCTGAAGAATAAACTCAACGAACAGAAGGCGGTGGCGCGTTACTTCGGTGACGTCATCACCACCGTCGTAACGGCCATCGAAGTCCGCTTCCAGGACCTCTTCACCAGGTCAGTAACCGTCCCATTGTTGTCTCCGCCAGAGGTGGAGAGTATGTTTTCGTCTCCGTCCTTCCGTTTGTCCGTCCGTCTCAGCCAAGCTAACATTGGTCAAGCTTCACGTGACACGTGACAATATGTTGTCACCAATGCTTTTGATTGGCTAGCGTGACGCATGATGACATAAAAATCTATAAATAGCAAATGTGCTTCAAAAAATCATTTATATCTTTTGAAGCTAAGCTAACATTGGTCAAGTGACACGTGACGATATGTAATTTAAATAGGTAAGACAGGATTAATCAGGAACAGTACTGGCGGAGACCTGTGCTCCGAGGAGCACATTTTCTAGTTTTTATTTTATTTGTTTCTGAACAAACACTCGTATAAGCGATGGTTGCTACCGGAATATCGAGCTATTTAAAGGACGAACGGCGGCGGTAAGTGTTGGAAAGCGCCTGTTGCCGAAATTCTGCTGTTGAATGGGCGGTGGGTCACGTCGGGTCACAAGTTATAAGGAAGCGTCGAAAGCCGACCAAGCGATTTCAACCGTCGGACAGCAGCGGTTTTGTTGTTGAAAAAGACATCAAGCCATATGCTATTTTTAGCACCCTATTAGCTGTCTGTCAGTGTCGGCTCTCAGGTGCATTCAGCAGCTTTTTTTCACGCCTTCCAACCGACTGATCTCCCAACCTTTTTTAACCAGATTGGTTTCCTCTACAGAAACAGCTCCTGTTTTTCTTTTGCCAGCAGAAAGACTCTTTTGACTATGGTGATGTGCTGTACATGCATGCTTCACTCTCCACACTGACGCCTCTTGAAGCAGTCTACCACAGTGCCCTATGTTTTATTACTGCCGATGATTATCACACCCATGACTGTAGTTTACATGATAAAGTGGGTTGGCCATCTCTCGCAGTTCGTATAGAGCAACAAACCTTTTATTTATTTATAAGGCCTTGTGTGGTAAGCTTCCTTTGTACCTATCCTCGCTTTTAGAACCAAAGGTTATTGGACATTCAACACATTCACAAACACACATTAGATATACCAGTCCTCGTAAGAGCAGTGAACAAGGAAAGACTGCTTTCATTTTATTATGCTCCACACAAATGGAACAAATTTCAGGACTCTCTGAAACTGGAGCAATTGGTCTCAATACAGACATTTAGGGTGCTTCTTGAGGACACTACATAGAGACTGCACCTGCTTCATGTAACACTATGACGTTGTAATGTGATTCAAATGTTTGTTATTGTTTTTCATTATTTATGTGTTATCAGGGCGTCCTTGAAAAAGAGAGCTTGCTCTCAATGGGCTTCCCTGAATAAATAAAGGAAATAGAAAGACAGAAAATACTTTATTCGACTGCCAATCTGTAGTAATCTGTAGTAGTCTGTTTGCTGAAGAGCTACCGTAACCCATTCAATCCGGGAACACATCTGTGTTTTTAGATGTCTTTGGCTTTTCAAAAATAGCAGATGTACAAGCTTGAGCTTGTATATCTGAAAAATCGTGAACATTTGTGCAAATCTTTTGAATATATATATTTTTTTTTTTAAAGCGAACATTTGTATCTCAAATCTTTGCTTCTGGGGATTCTACAAAATGTCTTCTAAATCCTTGAAAAAAGCTTATGTTGCTATAATCAGTGGTTCTCAAACTTTTTCATGTCAAGGACCCCCAAAATGTATTTGGCCGCGGACCCCCATCTCAAAATATGTTGTTCCAGGGACCCCCCAGAAGCAAAGATTTGTGTTAAAAATGTTTGTTTTACAAAATATATATATTCAAAGATTTGCACAAATTTACCATGATTTTTCAAAAATAGCAGATCTACAAGCTCATAGCGCGCCAATGAGCTTGTAGATCTGCTATTTTTGAATAGCCAAAGAAATCTAAAATGACACAGATGCGCTCCCGGATTGAATGGGTTAACATTAGGGTTGTCCGATATTGTCTTTTTTACCGATAACCGATATACCGATATTGTCCAACTCTTAATTACCGATACCGATATCAACCGATACCGATATATGCGGGGATTATTGTGATTAGGGTAAGCTCAAATTTCATATCACACACACCATATACAGTAAGAACTCCTGTAACTTATTTATAAAGCAAAAAAAAAAAAAAAAAAAATATCGGTCTCCCGATAATATCGGGAGACCGATAAAATCGGACATCCCTAGTTAACATGTATTTTAACCAAAAAAACTAAAACAAAAAAAGACACTTACTGAACCTTTTTTAAGTTATTGATTATTTTTCGTTTGTATATTTTTTATATAATCGATTTCATAGATAATTAACTCTTCACCCCCCTCCGTCCTTTTCGTCGCCAGCGTGGAAGCCAAGATCGCGACGGCCACCACCCCCCAGTTCCGCCTGTGGTGGATCTCTGCGTCGGAGCGCGACGACATGGCCTCTCTGCTGGTGACCGAGGCGTCCCAGCTGATGGAGCCGTGCCTGGAGACGGAGGCGGTCCCGGCCCCCGGCCCCAACCCCAGCGCCAGCAACACGTCCGCCATCGAGTCCGAGGACGACTTCTTCAGCTACGGCACCGTGGTGAAGACGGTCGGCGCCACGGCCCAGAAGCGCGGCGTGAAGGACGAGATCCGGAAGTACCTGGACGGCACGGGGAAGAGCCTGGAGTGTCTGCAGGTGAGGGGATGCGAATCGTTAAACCCTTTAGGAACTGGTAACCTGGGTCGTGGAATTCTAGATCAATCAGCAATCGATGAGGCACGTAGGAGTCGAGACTATTCTGTTCTTAACTCAATTCCTGCCAATCACGCATAAATGCGATCTATTAAATAGCGCACTTGGCCGCCAAGATCGCATAAATGCGTTCTATTGAAAAATTAAAAAAATTGAAAAAAAATTGAAAAATATATATATATTTTTTTTCAATTTGACCCAAAGACCAAGGAGATATGATTTTTCGAAGATTTAGACTCCCATCCACTTCCTTGTTAACTCAAAACTTAAAAATTCTGTATCTCGGCTCCTGAGTACTTTTTTAATTTCGATGAAAAATCTCTGGCAGACAACAGCAAAAAATCTGAAATAACTCTGGCAGGTGAAGTGTTAAGTATGACGTTATTTTGTAGTCAGACGTCACGTCCGGGTCCAAAAGGCACCAGCGCCGTCCACTCTTCATTGTAAACAAACATGTTGGAACCCGTACATCTTTTTACAATAACCTCCTTTTTCAGAAATGAACCATTGAGGGTTAATAAGGGTCTTAATGCTAATATCATAGACAGTAAAAAGAAGGCTAATATATATATTTATATTTGTATTTATTTATTATTAAAATTATAATATATATTTTTTTATATTTATTTATATATATATGTATATAAAAAACGATTTCCTCTTCTTTTTGTCGTTGCCAGGAAAGCGGTAGAATGACACTTTAGTCGTTATTTTAGTCTCGGATCTGTTAAAACAGCGGGGGGGACAGCACTGCACATATTGGGAAAATACACACTTGGACCCGGAAGTTATTCTAGCGGGGCGCAACGTCACGTCTTAACAACCGAATGTTGTAGGTGGTGGTGGTTATGCTTTATGTACATGATATCATGGTCAGAAGTACATTAACACTCATGTCAGTGGTACGGTAGTTCTGCCTCGAGCACAGGGTCAGATATCATAGTTATGCTGTAGCTGCTTCAAGGACAAACTGAACCATAACAAGATAGGCTGTACCAAAACAACAGCTATTAGGCCTAGTGGAGACATTTAGGCTCTTACAAGCTGTCAAATATCATAATGTATTGTAGACGTATTATAAGTGATGGTATACTATAAGGTTAGATATAAGCAGCCATATAACTTCTTCCTCACCTGGAACTGGTTAATACTAACGGAATCCTTCCAAGTCGGCCATCCCACCCATGACGACCCAAAATTGCGTTAGAAAACAAAATGCCAGAGGACTGATCATTTCTTATTATTTATACATGTCAGTCAGGACAACTTCATGAGTGGATTAAAATAATTGTAATGTATATAAAATGAGCAAAACATTTAGTTTGGTTTGGCAATGACTGGATCTGCTTCTAGGCATCAATAGAGGGTGTGCAGCAAGCTTTAAAAGCAGCAGTAGGCTGCAGCAAACAGCAAGCAAGGAATGTGATTGTTTGCAAATAGAAGTGTGGAGCTGACACCGACCAATGGACGGTAAGCAGTAACTGCTCTGAGTTTCCTAACAGAATTTGCTCTGCGCACGTACCATGCGCGACGGTCATTTCTTTTGGTTCAAAGGTACTTTTTGTTGCCTCTAAAGATCGAGGCTTTAATTACCGTAATTACCATGTTTACCGTTTACACTTGTGAGATTTTATTTTATGCTTTAATCCAGTGGTTCTCAACCAGTGGTCCTTGAGGGGGTTCCAGGTGGTCTCCAGCTAAATGATGGAGAGTTGGTAACCAAATGGACCCTATCTATCTTTAACTCTTGAGAGCGTAAAATGAAACCAAATGGACCCTAAGGGTCCATTTGGTTTCATTTTACGCTCTCAAGTGTTCAATTATTGTTGGTACCAACAAAATGGACCAAGTGGACAAAATCGTATCCCACGATGACAAAATATTCAACGTTTTGGGTCTGAGAGTCTAAATCTCATCAAACAGTGGTTCCGTGGCTCAAATGCCCAATAAATAATGGACCTTGATATGAAAAGGGTTGAAAACCCACTGCTTTAATCCATGCAGCATAACCAAGGGGCCAGCTTGAGATTTTTTACATTGACTCCAATACGGAAGAGACTGTTCATATGAATGGCCTGTAGTTTCGCTGTTTTACCCCTGCAGGTGTCAGAAAGAATTTATTTAATACAAGCGTATGGGTATTTGACAAAATTTAGACTCGATTTTCTTACCTTAATAAAAATGGTCATAAATTCTATATGCTTCCAGTCGCTAGTTTAAAGTCTCCTTTCAATCATCATGATATGCGTTTTGCTAAATTATGGTCACATTTATTTTGAAATTGACGATAAAGTAGGCTATTCTCTAGGAGGGGCGGGATGATTTGATTGACAAGCTACACAACCAATAGCATTCATTCCCCGCCCCCGCTCTTGATTGACAAGCTACCTAACCAATAGCATTCTTTGGGGATTGCTTTCCGGTTCCTGTTCCCGACGTGCTTTTGGGCTTATATTAGAGATGGCGGATTTCAAATTCCTGAACAATCGGCTTCATTTTCGGTCTGTAGAAACCAGCAGTCTGGCTTTGTCCATCTCTTTTATACAGTCTATGGGCATAACAGTCAGTTTTTTTCTTTAATCCCTGTGCGTGAGCCGTGCATCATCCATCTCCTCTTTATCTCTGCAGGACTTCCCGCGGGTCAAGCAGCTCTTCTTGAAGTACAACACCACGCTTCCGTCCACGGCGCCCGTCCACCGCCTGTTCAGCCACAAGGGCAACCTGGTGACGTCGCAGAGCAACAGCATCACCGACGACTACTTCGAACGCATCCAGCTCCTCCGATACAACAGCGCCGTCTGCTCCGCGAGCACACCGGCGGAGTGAACGCAGCGAACGCAGCCTTGTTTGATTTTTTTTCTTCGATTATTGTTTAATCGAAAACTTATACGGAAGCGTTTATAAGCCTCATTTATGCTCCGTCGCGCGATGGGCGTCGCCGCGCTGATGACGGCTGAATAGCAGACCTACGAGTTCACGACGTGTCCGCTGTGATCTTGTAAGTCTGCTATTTTCGGCGCGAGACGCCGTTGCGTGACGAGGTATGAATCGGGCTTATTGCTGCCGCGTTTTGTGCACGAAACCCACAGGACGCACAAGCATAAACACACAGACACTGTTTTTTTTTTGTTGTTCTGCTCGATGTTAATGAATAATAGTTCTTACTGGCCGCGCAAGGATGCTCGAATCGTGTACATGAAGACTTTTGTTTGTTTGTTTGTTTTATTGCTCTGGGCGAAAAAAAAAACGTGTGTCTGCAACACGTGTATTCTCATAGAAATACATTGTACTCCTACCAGATGTCCAGCTTGTTTGGTTGGGAATCCGGGATTGGCGAGAACACCCTTTTTTTTTATGGGTTTTGTCTTTTGTGCGTTGGGGAGAAAATAAATTCTGTTTTTAACGAGTTATGTATCACAATTTTTTTTTTTATACAGATTTTAACAAGACACATAATCACATTAGTTGGTACCTTGTTACGTTATATGATGTGATACCAGATGTATTTTTATTTTTATTTTATTTTATTTTAGGGAGACCACACGTCCCGGTTTGGCCGGCATCGGCGAGAACAGTGCGCAGACGCTTTTTTTGTTGTTGGTGGGTTTCGTGCATTTTGGAGGAAAAAAATATTCTGGTTTTAGCGAGTTATGGATCACTTTATTACGAGATACTTATCTCGTTAAAACCAGACAATTTATTTTCTTTTTTTTTTCCTGGCATGGCAGCAATACGCTTCCGACCTCCGTAGAAATTAGAGCCCGGCTGATTTGAGATTTGTAAACGGTGACTTAAAATGCTGAGCCCGATTTTTGGAGAGTACTAGCACACCAATTACCAATGTTTTGACCCATATTTTCTAAAAAAAAAAAAAAAAAAAATAAAGGGAAAAAAATAAAAGGTGCTACATTTTCTAACCAATTTGGAAAAACTTGCAGATCTGCTATTTTATAGGCCTATAATGATGTGCCCAAAATAGGGGCGTCAGATTGAAATTGGTAAAAAAAATCGGGACACAGTGGCTGCATAATTGCTGATACAGATATAAAAAAAAAGAGAGAAAGAAAAAAAAGAATGGCCAATATATCGGTCAGACCAATATATCGGTCGGGCTCTAGAACGCCGCCTTTTCTTTTTTTTTTTGTATTATTATTTAATCGTAATCGTCACAGAATGGAATTCTGGTGTATTAAAATGTGTTTATGTCCTTTTGGAATTTAAACTTGACCAGTGTCTAATTTCCAGCAGTGTAATCCATGTTTATGTACCAGTTTTGATAGATGTTAGTTTAAAAAAAAAAAAAAGCTGTCTGCCTGTAACCATCACTTATGTTTTTTACTGAGAGCAAGACTTGTGCCTCTTAATTGTTGTTGTTTTTTTTTGTTTTCGTTCTTTTGCATATCGTCGCTGTCGGGTGGAAACCCTGCATGTCCAAAACCGTAAAGTTTCCGGAAATGTGGAAAAAATAAGCCGTAATGTAGTTATTTTGTTATCAATTTTAAAGGAGTAGTTCGCCCAAAAAGAAATCTAATTTTCTATCAATCACACACCTCATGAAGCCTGGAATTAATCGAGTTTTTTGGGGGGCGTTTTGTCGGATTCCTAAGCCAATCATTTGATGACCAGCGGAGTCTCCGGTAGTGTAGTCTCCTGACCAGAATATTCTCCTACTGAGCAGCCCACCCGGTCATTGAATTAGGCTCAGGAATGTGACAAAAAAAAAAAAAATCTCCATGAATTCAAGGCTTCGGGTTGTGTAACTGATAGAAAATGTGATTTTTTTTTGGGGGGTGAACTTCTCCTTTAATACGTTTCATTGGTTTCATGTTCATAAATTCCACAGAAGTACTTTGAACCTGGCATCCCTATTTTGGGCATGTCATTAGGTGAACATAAAAAAAAGAAGATTCTAACAGCGAATATAGGCGATCTATGAGCTTATAGATCTGCTTTTCTTTTTTTGGGCTACTTTTCCATGACACCACGACTGAATATAAAACGGGGCATTAATTAACGGGAAAAATACATAAAAAAATATGAAAAATTGGGGATACAAGGTTTGTGCCCGTCAGTGACTTATGTGTTGCTTTTTTTTTTGTTGCTTTCTCGTCGATACTTAAAAATCTTCTTGTCTTGAACCGAAGTGTCACGCTGAGGACTGAAATGATCTTCTCTTTTTTTTTATATACGTTTTATTGTGATTTTACGTAACTTTGGGGGGGGGGGGGTACGGGGGGGTACAAACAAAGCGATTCCGTCTATGAGGTAGAAGCTAGTTTGTGTATTATATGCTGTTATTGACAGAATACACACATCATTATATGTACTGTATGTTCTTTGGTATTTTACTTTGAAAAGAAAAAACAAACAAAGGAATGACATTGTTCTCTCTGTGTCTTGGCCTTTTTTTTCTCTTTTTAAAAGAAATAACTGTTATGGGCAGGGGGTGGTGGGGGGGTGTCTGGAGCCCAGAAGTAATCAGATTACTCTTAAGGTATGGGGGAGGAATGGCTCCCATGAATGCCTGTTTGCATGCTGCCCTGAGTACATCGATTTGGTGACGAGCATGTGTGTGTGTTTGTATTACTACACTTGTGAGGGCTAGTATAGTAATGATAATATCTAGACTGTATATAGTGAATTTCTAAGTATTCAAAGACGCTATACAAATGTGTGTGGGAGCCGGGGGGGGGGTAACAACTTTATTAGGAAAAAACTCAAAAAAGATGGGGTGGGGGGGGGGGTGTCAGGGCGGTATTTAACACATTCCCTGCCATTTACGGAGATATCCGTCATTTAAAAATATATATATATACATTTTTTTCCACACAGAACCAGGAGATAACGTGATCCAAAGATTTACTGCTCCATTCACTTCCTGGTTAAAGTATTTGGGAAATCTTCTGTATCTCGGCTCCTGTGTTTTACTATGTATTTTTGGCGAGACATGCTATTTTCAGCGGCGTGTAAAGAGCGAACGGGAGGTCGGGGTGACATTTTTCTTTTGGAAGCACGGTGAAACCCTCAGTGATTAGCATCCATCAGGGGATCGATCATACTGGAGATACATATTCTGTGGTTCTCGAAAGATTAGTCAGAATGCTTAAAAATGCTGGAAGAAGCTACGGCCTGTTTTAGAAAACCCCTGGCAGTGAATGTGTCGTTAAGGTATTCACCTGTTTCCTAGGCTGTGTGTTTTCCACTTCCTGTCGGATTTCATTGGATATCATTAGTCATCTGACCAGTTTCATTGGATTTCATTGGATCAAATCGACAGGAAGTGGAACACACAGGAAGTGAAAAGTCTAGGAAACCGGTGAATAGGTACTCTGATATGTTTGGGGAGTGCATTCCAGAGGGAGCGGAGCGGCCACAGAGAAGTGCCCTGTCGCCCCGGGTTCGGAGCCTGGTCTTGGGGACCTCCAGGAGCCTGGTCTTCTTGGGGACTTCCAGGAGCCTGGTCTTGGGGACCTCCAGGAGCCTGGTCTTCTTGGGGACCACCAGGAGCCTGGTCTTCTTGGGGACCACTAGGAGCCTGGTCTTCTTGGGGACCACCAGAAGGCCGGCATCACTGGACCTGAGGGAACGGTACGGGACGTGTGGCTTGAGGAGATAAGAGCAGAGGTAAGGGGGAGAGCCAGGTTGTGGTGGTGGTTTATAGGTGATAACCCAAAATGACTTTTTTCTATGGATTAGTCACCCCATGGAGACTTGAATTCATGGATAGTTTTTAGTTTTTGTCGGATTCCTAAGACAAGAATTTGATGATCAGTGGACCGGTAGGGAGCGAGACACAGGTTTGAGACACAAAGGAGACTCTTTGTGTCTCAAATTATTGTCTTAGGAATGCGACAAAAACTAAAAAATATCCATGAATTCAAGTTTCCATGGGGTGACTAATCCATAGAAAAAAGGCATTTTGGGGTGAACTATGACGTTAAAGTTGGTTCTTTGTTTGACAGGCAGCCAGTAGTAATACTAACGTGTGTGTGTGTGTGTGTGTGTGTGTGTGTGTGTGTGTGTGTGTGTGTGTGTGTGTGTGTGTGTGTGTGTGTTTGTTCGTGTGTGTGCCTGCGCCTGCGTGCGTGCGTGTGTGAGAGAGCAAACGCAACAGCATCTTTCAGTGATGCAATGTGTTCAGTTCCATGTGTATTGTGTGCCACTGCTCCTGTGTGTGTGTGTGTGTGTGTGTGTGTGTGTGTGTGTGTGTGTGTGTGTGTATCATGGGTCTAGCTGTCGGAGGAGACCATTAGTGTTGTCAGCTGCTTGCAGACTGCTGGGAGTTTGGCAGTGGTGGAAATGTATGGGGCTGAAGTGGTTAATGTATGTTTTGTAATACTAATCTAAATCTACAAAGTAACTAGTAACTAAGGTTTTCAAATAATTGCAGTGGAGTAAAAAGTATAATATTTTCCCCTAAGATGTATAGTGGAGTAGAAGTAAAAGTACTGAACATTGGAAACACTCTAGTAAAGTAAAACTACCTTAAAATTGCACTTAAGTACAGTACTTGAGTAAATGTACTTAGTTACTTTACACCGCTGGAGTTTGGTTCAAATGTTCCCCGCTGCTCTTGACAGCATAGAATGTCGTTGTTGTCAGGCAGAAACCTCTTATCTCCATACTTTAACTATTTGTGTTTTTCATGATATATTTTTGCCTGAACTCATCTCTTCATGACACTGGCCCTCTGGTAAAATCCCTTATATCCTTATTGAAAGGATCATGCTGTTCACACCCCAGTAGTGTGTGTGGCCATTTTATGGCCTATATAAGTCAGTGGTTCTCAACCTGTGGGTCACATGATTTTAGGGGGTCCCCAGATGACAGTAAAGTGAACATTCAAGGACTGTTAATACCAAAAGAAAACGACCATCTGACCAATCAAGAGTAATCAAAAGTAATCAACACATATTTCAAATAGTTCAAATATTTGAAATATGTAGATTATATGTAGATTATATATAGATTATTTTGGGGGGTCGCGGCCTGAAAAGGTTGAGAACCACTGGTTCACAAAGACGATGTGGCTTAAGCAACAAAAAAAAAAGGTTTTAGTCTGGAGTAAGTCACTTACTCCATGAATAATTTGGCCTAAAGTCAGGTTTACAATTGCCTAAGTCAAAACACAGATTGACCTCACTCATTTAATCCTCTCATGTCACATAACTGACAGTGTTATTTATATGTCAATAGTCATGTTGCTATGAACATTCTGGGTGAAATTATTCAGAAATATCATATAGTTTGTTTTGGTTCTGTTTTTTTTTTTTGTTTTCTGAAAGACTACATAATGAAATATAGGCCATTATTTTAGCAAGGTGACGATATTGAGTGGGTTTGAACATCCTAAGTCATTATTAGATAGAGGAAAACAATTAGAGTAATGCACAAGGACAGTAACCTTGTCTATGCTGTAGGCTACATGTACAGTATATACTATTCTTGCATAAATGTTGCTTTATATGTGAATCCTACTGAATCACACTGGTTTCACCACAGTGGACATTTGTGCTCATTGTTGTAGAAACAAGTTGTTGTACATTTATGAAACTCATGCAGAGCACATGATTGGCTGACATGATTACTGCCGATTGCAGCCCAAGTACAGAGTCAAAGATCAAGTAATTTATAGAGGGTTTTATTGGTTAAATGTCTGACAATACACATTAACATGAATCCAACACTGATGATAGTGCTGTTAAACAAGTCTATGAAACCATCTATGAAATCTATGGAAAAGTTTAATCTGCAACACAGTTTTATGCAATATGTAGTGGGGAGGTCCCTGCTTCATCTCTCTCTCAGGTAGGGGGTCCTTGGCCTGAAACACATTGAAGACCCCTGGGCTAAAGCAATACTGAATACCTGTTTATTTTAGATATTCTTGTTTGATTTTTAAATCGTTCATTTCATGTTGAGTTTGCTTTTCCTGCCCCCTGGTGGACAAAGTGCCACATTTCAAAAGAGAATCAGCTTAGTTGTGAGTATCATCTTTGGAAAACAGAGACACATTTACAAAATAAAACGAACTTTGGAAGTCTTTGCAACAAATTTGCAATTTGGTGCATTCTGGCCATGATTTTTATCAGGGCTGAAGAATGACTCAAAGAAGATTTATTGCAATATGAACTACTGCAATTTCCAAATCACAGAGGCTGCGATTAATTGAATAAAGTATTAGGAGACCCAAATGGACTTCTAAAGTAGGTATGGCAGTGTTTTAGGTATTAATTGGTCCAAACTACAAAACAAGTACAATATTCATTTAACCCTTAAATGTATACTAAATGTATACTACTACTACTACTATGAAAAGGAGTAAAGGTTTTTGCATGTTTAGCTCACTGTCTAGAAGGCATATACTGTATACTTTACATTAGCTACTGCTGACAATTCCAAGTTTTCTTGACATCCCAAGTGACCATTGGTTCAGTTTGGTATATGAACATTGTAGTCATTGGGCTAAACATGCAATAACATCAGTATGGTTATACAGTAAACAGAGTTGAAGCAAGCCTGAGTATATTTAAAATGACCCCAAACATGTTTGAAAGTGAAATATCCCTCATGGAGGTTTCAGAAGAGGTGTATCACTTCAACATGAGCTGTTACTTGCCTACAGACAGCCTACAAGTGTGACGTGTGGGTAACCCAAGCCCTAGCTAATCAAATCAATAATGGGTGTGAACGGGTATAGATCTTCTCTTTGCAGGAGAGGTTGCTTTTTTGAAATGTTTATTTACCATGGACAGTGCATATTAATCAACATGTCAGTTTTTTTTCACATCCATGTAAATGAGTCAGAGTTAGAAGAAAGCTCATTTCCACCTGTAGTCCCTGAGCAGGCTGTTAAAAGTAGTGATATAACTATCCATACAAAAAACAGACAATCAATACAGTACAAGACAAGACAAGTACCAGTAAACACAGTACAGGTGAGAAATGAAACGGGTGACAAATAGAGCTGATAACCATGATTACAAGTTTGGTTTGCTTAAGCCAACTCTTAAGGTTGAATTTGAGGGTCAAATAGTTGGTGGTCTCTCTTACTTTGGTAGGGAGACTATTCCAGTGATGGGAGGCTCTAACAGAGAAGACACTATGTCTGAATGGTCCTCTCTGGTATGCCCTTGATGCTCTGCCATCACTTTCCCTAGGCTTTACTCTATGAACTGTTTCAGTTGAGGAGGTGCAAGCCCATTTAAAACCTTAAAAATGAGACAAACATCTGCTAAATGTTTACATTTTAAACATTTAGCAGGTGTTTGTCTCATTTCATTTTGATAACTTTAAACGTTAAAGCTATCAAAATGAAATACCACCAGATGTCCATGCTAATATTGTCCCTGCTAATACTGTTAAAGTATTGTCCAAATGCTGAAAGGTGTAGCCTACTTGTTTGGAGAGTAAAACTAGCATACACAGACTCACCCCTACGGCCCACACACACGCACGCACGCACGCACGCACGCACACACACATGCATGTGCGCATGCACAAAGATTATGTGATAACATTTATTTTAAGTCACATGATTTAAAGGAAAACGGAGCTATCGCTTTCTCCATAATAAAACCTTAAACCATATAACATTTAATCATTAAACCAGCATGACATGTGGCTTGAGGAGGTCAGGAGCCAGGTTGTTGTGGTTGTTTATAGGTGATGACCCAAAATGACCTTTTTGCTATTGATTAGTCACCCCATGGAGACTTGAATTCATGGATAGTTTTTAGTTTTTGTCGCATTCCTAAGCCAATAATTTGATGACCAGCGGACCGGTAGGCAGCGAGACACAGGTTTGAGCTACAAAGGACACTCTTTGTGTCTCAAATTATTGTCTTAGGGATGTGACAAACTGAAAAATATCCATGAATTCTCCATGGGGTGACTAATCGATAGGAAAAAAAAAACATTTTGGGGGTGAACTATGACTTTAAAGTTGGTTCTTTGTTTGACAGGCTGTGTGTGTGTGTGTGTGTGTGTGTGTGTGTGTGTGTGTGTGTGTGTGTGTGTGTGTGTGTGTGTGTGTGTGTGTGTGTGTGTGTGTGTGTGTGTGTGTGTGTGTGTGTGTGTGTGTGTGTGTGTGTGCGTGCGTCATGGGTCCAGCTGTCAGAGGAGACCATTAATGATGTCAGCTGCTTGCAGACTGCTGGGAGTTTGGCAGTGGTGGAAATGTATATGGGGCTGAAGTGGTTAATGTATGTTTTGTAATACTAATCTAAATCTACAAAGTAAACTAGTAACTAAGGTTTTCAAATAATTGCAGCGGAGTTACCGTAGTAGAAGTAAAAGTACTAAAAATTGGAAACACGCCAGTAAAGTAAAACTACCTTAAAATTGCACTTAAGTACAGTACTTGAGTAAATGTACTTAGTTACTTTACACCACTGGAGTTTGGTTCAAATGTTCCCCGCTGCTCTTGACAGCATAGATAGATAGATAGATAGATTTTTATTATAGTGTCCTGCACCACATGATGCCCAGCCCGCACGGGCTTATAAGACACTCACACAATGTACATATACACCAAGATACACCACAGACAGAATACATAAACATTTTGATTGTTAGGGGTACATCGTCCTCCATCTCAACTGCCATGCTTTCTCTATGAATTTTCCTAAAACAAAAACTTCCTTATTGAACAGCCAACTTAATATATAACATTCATACATCCAAAACAAATCTGGATTCTTATCCTGCATTTTTTCAAATAAAGAATTTCGTACATCATGTACAGTGGACAGTGAAAAACAAAATGAACCTCATCCTCCACAACTCCCAGGTCACACAGAACACACAATCGCTGCTCCTCAGGAATGCCAGTATATCTACCCACCTCAACTGCCAGAGGCAATGCACCAGATCTTAACTGGGCACAGAGAGACCTCTGTCCTCTCTTTAGATTGAATGCAACATAAGGTTCAGTGATATAATTCTCTTTATATTGAACATAATTTCTTAACTTTGCTTTTTTCCAAATGTCCACCCTCCATTGCTCCTGATGTAATATTGATAATTTATGTTTGACAGTATTTATGTTACAATGAAGGTTGTTCATAAAATATGCATTTAAATCAGAGAGTGAAAATATTGAAGAGACCTCTCTTGTCCATGGATGATTACATCTTCTATTCCAATTAAATATACTTTTCGTAAGCCTCTCTTCTGGCAGTTGGGTAAGGCGGTTCCACAGTCTAATCATTTCACATCTCTGCCTTATGAGGCAGCTTTCCCAACCTGTGTCACCTTCAATGGCCAACTTAGTGGTATACTTGTGCACCCCGAGAAAACACCTTAAAGCTCTACTCTGAATATTTTTACATTCGGTGGCCTCCTCAAAGCCCCATACACCTGCTGCATAAAATAAAATGGAAGAAACCATAGAGTCAAAAAGCTTGGTAAATTTAGCAAAACCTAAATCAGGGCACATTTTCACTTTACTTAATATGGCACCTAATGCTCTACCTGCTGAGTCAGCCAATACTTTCCTCCCCTCAGAAAAACTCATAAATTCATGAAAAACAAAACCTAAGTATTTATATGAGGGGACATAACTCAAAGACATTGACCCAAAAGTAAAACTATGGTTACTCTGCTGTTCAGCTTTCCTTCTAAAATGTATAATCTGAGTTTTCTCTCTGTTAATGGCAAGTCTCCATATAGAATGTCGTTGTTGTCAGGCAGAAACCTCTTATCTCCGTATTTTAACTATTTGTGTTTTTTATGATATATTTTTGCCTAAACTCATCTCTTTGTGACGCTGGCCCTCTGGTAAAATCGCATATATCCTTATTGAAAGGATCATGCTGTTCCCCAGTAGTGTGTGTTCATGTTATGGCCTATAAGTCAGTGGTTCTCAACCTGTAGGTCACATGATTTTAGGGGGGTCCCCAGATGACAGTAAAGTGAACATTTAAGGACTGTTAATACCAAAAGAAAACGAACATCTGACCAATCAAGAGTAATCAAAAGTAATCAACCAATTATGCTATAAAAACTGGTTAAACCTTGGCCAAATTGTCAAATAATATAAGAAAGATGCAATAGTTGTGGTTGCGGAGGTGTTGTGAGCTTGTAGATCTGCTATTTTCACAATATTTATCTGTGGAACAGATACATGTAATGCCTCAATGTCTACATTTCAAGTGCTTGTCAGGGTGTGGGGTCCCCAGTTCAAACATGATGATTTTGGGGGGTCCCAAGTTCAAACATGATGATTTTGGGGGGTCCCCAGTTCAAATATGATTATTTTTGGGGGTCCCAAGTTCAAACATGATGATTTTGGGGGGTCCCCAGTTCAAACATGATGATTTTGGGGGTCCCCAGTTCAAATAGTATTATTTTGGGGGGTCGCGGCCTGAAAAGGTTGAGAACCACTGGTTCACAAAGACAATATGGCTTAAGCAAAAAAAAAAAGGTTTTAGTCTGGAGTAAGTCACTTACTCCATGAATAATTTGGTCAAGTCAGGTTTACAATTGCCTAAGTCAAAACACAGATTGACCTCACTCATTTAATCCTCTCATGTTAAATAACTGACTGTGCTATTTATATATGGCAATAGTCATGTTGCTATGAACATTCTGGGTGAAATTATTCAGAAATATCATATAGTTTGTTTTGGTTCTGTTTTTTTTCTGTTTTCTGAAAGACTACATAATGAAATATAGGCCATTATTTTAGCAAGGTGACGATATTGAGTGGGTTTGAACAGTCTAAGTAATTATTAAATAGAGGAAAACAATTAGAGTAATGCACAAGGACAGTAACCTTGTCTTTGCTGTAGGCTACATGTACAGTATATAATATTCTTTGCATACATGTTGCTTTGTATGTGAATCCTACTGAATCACACTGGTTTCACCACAGTGGACATTTGTGCTCATTGTTGTGGAAACAAGTTGTTTCATTTATGAAACTCAATGCAAGAGCACATGATCTATGAAATCTATGAAAAAGTTTAATCTGCAACACAGTTTTATGCAATATGTAGTGGGGAGGTCCCTGCTTCATCTCTCTCTCAGGTAGGGGGTCCTTGGCCTGAAACACGTTGAAGACCCCTGGGCTAAAGCAATGCTGAATACCTGTTTATTGTCTCCGCCAGGCCGAAGGCATGGCGAGAGAGTATGTTTTACCCTCCGTCCGTCCGTGTGTGTGTCCGTGTGTGTGTGTCCTGTCTGTGTGTTAGCAGCTAATCTCTGGCACCGTTGGCCCGGTCGCTGCGAAACTGTGCACACACACTCCTTGGATGCCAGTTCAGAACCTCTGCCTCAAATTTTTCACATGGGCCTGTTATAGCGCCACCTGGAGGCCGATTTGTGCAAAACCCATTTTTTTTACATTACTCCTACAGATTTTATCCAAACGTCATGCAAATCGGTACACAGCATCTCTATAGTCATGTGATCAACACGGATCTGTCCGATTTCCCATATTCCATCCTCATTGGCTAAGGTTTGCTTCCAAAATGTGCAGGATTGGTCCGTTTTGAACAAAATGCCTCAAATCATGAACGCAGCTTGCGATTTCCGTGAAATTTCACACACACATTCCCACTAGGCCAAGGAAGAAATGCCACCCTTTTTCACATTGGCCTGTTATAGCGCCACCAGCAGGTCTAATTTAGCAAAACACATTTTTGGAACAAAATGCCTCAAATCATGAATGCAGTGTCCGATTGAAGAATGAATGGCACCCTTTTCACATTGGCCTATTATAGCGCCACCAGGAGGCCACAACATCGTACCTGACCTGGCGGAGACCTGTGCTCCGAGGAGCACTTTCTCTAGTTTTAAATATATTTCTTGTTTGATTTTTAAATCATTAATTTCATGTTGAGTGCTTTTCTTGTCCCCTGGTGGACAAAGTGCCACATTTCAAAAGAGAATCAGCTTAGTTGTGTGATCATCTTTGGAAAACAAAAGCACATTTACAAACAAACTTAGGAAGTCTTTGCAACATATTTGCAATTTGGTGCATTCTGGCCATGATTTTTATCAGGGCTGAATAATTACTCAAAGAAGATTTATTGCAATATGAACTACTGCAATTTCCAAATCACAAAGGCTGCGATTAAGTGCATAAACTATAGGGAGTCAGACCCAAATGGACTTCTAAAGTAGGTATGGCAGTGTTTTAGGTATTAATTGGTCCAAACTACAAAATAGGTACAATATTAATTTAACCCTTAAATGTATAGTAAATGTATACTACTACTACTATTAAAAGGAGTTAAGTTTTTGCATGTTTAGCTTATTGTCTAGAAGTCATATACTGTATACTTTACATCAGCTACTGCTGACAATTCCCAGTTTTCTTGTCATTCCAAGTGGCCATTGATCTTTCATTTCAGTTTGGTATATGAACATTGTAGTCAATGAATGGGCTAAACATTTACAGCAGTATGGTCCTTTAAATATCAATTTATGTTGACATTATATAATGTTGTAGTGTAAACAGTAAACAGAGTTGAAGCAAGCCTGAGTAGACGTTAAAATGACCCCAAACATGTTTGAAAGTGAAATATCCCTTTATGGAAGTTTCAGTAGAGGTGTATCACTTCAACATATGCTGTTACTTGCCTACAGACAGCCTACAAGTGTGACGTGTGGGTAACCCACCGCCCTAGCAAATCAAATCAATGGGTGTGATATGGGTATAAATCAATAATGGGTGTCAACGGGTGCAAATCAATAATGGGTATAGATCTTCCCTTTGCAGGAGAAGTTGCTTTTTTTATTTTTTTTATTTACCATGGACAGTGCACATTAATCAACATGTGAGTTTTCTTTTCACATCCATGTAAATGAGTCAGTTAGCCAAAAGCTATTTTCCATCTGTAGTCCCTGAGCAGGCTGTTAAAAGTAGTGATATAACTATCCATACAAAAAACAGACATATCAATACAGTACAAGAGAAGTACCAGTAAACACAGTACAGGAGACAGAACTGAGAGAGTAAAATATGAGAAATGACACCAGTGACAAATACAGCTGATAATTACTCATGATTACAAGTTTAGTTTGCTTTAAGCCAACTCTTAAGGTTGAATTTAAAGGTCAAATAGTTGGTGGTCTCTCTTACTTCAGAAGGGAGACTATTCCAGTGATGGGAGGCTCTAACAGAGTAGACACTATGTCTGAATAGTCCTCTCTGGTATGCCCTTGATGCTCTGCCATCACTTTCTCTAGGCTTTGCTCTATGAACTGTTTCAGTGGAGGAGGTGCAAGCCCATTTACAACCTTAAAAATGAGACAAACATCTGCTAAATGTTTAAACTTTAAACATTTAGCAGATGTTTGTCTCATTTCATTTTGATATCTTTAAACTTTAAAGCTATTAAAATGAAAAAACACCAGATGTCCCTGCTAAATACTGTTAAAGTATTGTCCAGAAGCTGAAAGGTGTAGCCTACTTGTTTGGAGAGTAAAACTAGCTAGCATACACAGACTCACCCCTACGGCCCACACACACACACACACACACACACACACACACACACACACACACACACACACACACACACACACACACACACACACACACACACACACACACACACACACACACACACACACACACAGCACACGGCACACGCACGCACACACGCATGCATGTGCGCATGCACAAAGATTATGTGATAACATTTCTTCAAAGTCACATGATTTAATACAACATTTAACCATTAAATCAGCAGTAAGTTAGTATTAGTTTCGTTTATCGGTGGTACTTAAATACGCCACACTTGAGTGCACCTTCACATGCAGAACCAGGCAACCAACTGTCAACATCACTTAAGGTAAGAACAATCTTGATGCACTTCTGTCATCCACACTGACTTTGTTTTGTTTTTACGGGGCCAGAGCTCAGCTCTGGACCTGTTTTATTATTGGCATTATTCTGTCACTTCTTCTTCTTCTTCTTCTTCTGCCACTTTTCGCAGTTCTGGCTGAATCGTGCAGTCGCTTTTTACGAAACTCGGCCATATGGTAGATGGTCATGAAAAACGATCAAGAAATAATTCTCACACTCATTCGTCAAAAGGTGGCGCTATAGCACTCAATTGAAAATGCCAACCTTGAACAGGTACAACTCATGCCCTGTTTGACCTACAGCCATGAAACTTGGATACACATATGCGTCTCCTCATGCTGAACAACTTTCACCCTCTGACTTTTGACCTCTGACCTTTAGATCTCCCACCATTTTGAATTATATGAAAAATAGTCATTGGCTCCTAACTTCTGCATTTTTTCACTTAGAAAAAATGCGCTCGCATCATTATGTCGGCAGAGGTCCAAAGTTCATGTGTAAAGAATTTTGTGCAAAGTACTCAAAAATCCCAGGAGGAGATAGATTTTAACTATTGCAGTTTTATGAAAATTATTCATCTGCCCCTAACTCTCTCTCTCTCTCTCTCTCTCTCTCCAGTTTCCATGTCTCTCTCTCTCTCTCTCTCTCTCTCTCTCTCTCTCTCTCTCTCTCTCTCTCTCTCCAGTTTCCATGTCTGGCCCTGTATTATCGCTGCTTGCAGCTATATTTATTATTATTATTATTATTATTATTATTATATTCTTCTTTAGGTTTCATTCACTTCTTAAAATGCCATCGCAAAGCACAACAGGTGAGAAGGCCGTCCTGCCTTTAAAAGTTAACCATGCAATTAACACTATTTCTGTTTGGTTGACTTTGTACAAATGTGTCGTCTATCTGTCTTCCCTTAGGATGTGCCTTAGTGCTCCCCGTGATGTACTACATTGCCCACATTGCAATTGGTGAGTAGATGGATAGTGTATTCTATTTTATGTTTGTACGACTCTTTAGTTTAGTAAACAGCATTTTGGTGAAAATAGCAGATTCATAAGCTCACGTAAACAAACTTATACAAGTATAAAGATAATCAAACATTTTACTTGAGTGCAGAACTCAAGTAAATGAACTTACTGTCCAGCACTGCCCACCAGACCCAGAGCTATGTATTTACATATCTACATAATGAATGTCCAATAAAAAGAGCTCAACGCTGACATGCTGACAGTAGAAATAAGCTCTAATGTCACGCAAACAATCACGAGCGACGTGCAAAAAATGCCATACGCTCCTCAAAACACCTGCACTACCCGTTACATTATGCATAGGTGTGGTTTGGCCATTACAATAATAAAACCAATCACCGTGCAAGAGAAGAGAAGACTGCGCAAGCCATTGTCCCCAATGCAATCTTCGTGTGCTCTCTCCCTCTCTGCCAGTGTTGCCAGGTCTGCTTATTATAAGCCACATTGGGTTTGTTTTTCTGTAAAGTTACTTGTAAATAATAGTAGTTGCGGGTTGTGGTTGTGAGCTTGTAGATCGGCTATTGTCAAATAGCCGATAACAATATGCACATTGTTTAATAGCTGACATATATAGGTTTGAAGTGCACATGTGGCCTATAGTCACTTCTTGTGGGCTTGTTTTCATAGACACGGTTGCTTTTCATACCGTGGGTTGCAAATTCTGGCAACACTGCTCATGTTCCGACATGAACTCTGCTACCGCACTGAGGCACCGTAACATTGGACACCATATGCCCGACGTTTACTTCATAGGCTAGCCTTTTATTGCCTTTCAATAAACCCATATTTGATAGACATAAGTATCACCTACATGTTACTAAGGGATGCACATTTTCTGTGGCTAGCTGAAACAATAAGAGAACCGTACATCTTTGACGAGAAATGGCGTGTTCACATGGAGCTGCATGAGAAGGATACATACAATTGACTTATTGTCTTGCATTATTTGAAATAGGGGTCTATAATAATAATGAAAAGGCAGTGGCTAAATAGATCTCATGAAATATATATATATATATATATATAAATATATATATATATATATATATATATATATATAATTGCGAACGCGGAAGGCCAAGTGGAGCATACTATGACACTCGGCTCGGCTTGTGTGTCTGTCTGTGTGCAGTATGTGTGCAGCCGCGCCCCCATGTCACTCACGCTCTCATTGGCTGCCCCCATGTGAGTCACGCTCTCATTGCCTGCATGCACTACAGTGTGGCTGAAATTCGCCTGTGCCCCTGGGTGACTCATTACACTCCTCTGAGAAAAATATAGCAGCGACAGTCAAAAATAACACATCTACAAGCATCTACACGAGTTCATCTATTGGGATATCTAAGATGGCAAGTAATTGCTCATTCCTTTCTATTCTTCTTATTGTTATTTTCGAGCTGCGTTCGCTTCCAGCGTTCGCGCGTCTTACTTGTGTATACACACACGCACGCACGCACGCACACACACACACACACACACACACACACACACACACACACACACACACACACACACACACACACACACACACACACACACACACACACACACACACACAGGCTGTGACAAAAATAAAACATTAATCACAAAATGTCCGTCACAAGCTGGCATGATGACGACCCCACTAGTTTTAGTAGTGGTATTCCATAGATAATTATACACGTAGATACCCTGTACCGCACTGGCGGCTGCTGTTCTTTTAGAGTGATGTGTCAACGAGACCACTTCTCCAGTCGACCCCCTTGCTTTGTTAGGACACTGACACAGGTCCTTAGTTAATCATTACCATATTGCTGAGAAATGCTGTTAAAATAGGACCAGATCCAAGGGGAAGGCAGCTCTGGGGTGGTTAAGCTGGACGTATACTTCGTCGTACGACATCCTCACATACTGAAAATGTCTGATTTACAGGCTCACAATCTGTAGCAGAAGTGATGTGTTGTGAGCTTGTATATCGTCTATTTTCGATGACAAGAAGTTATCGAAGCAGAATCGAACAGTTACCACATGGCACTCGACCCCCTTGTTAAGCCTTTCTTTTACACTTCTTAGAAAAATAAATATATTTGATGTCAACCTCGTAAGCATACTAGTTCAATGTTTCTGTATTATTACATCTTGTATGGGTGTATAGGAGTACACTTATTTAGTTCTGGTTCCTCAGTAATTTCTATGTTTTTTTTTTAGGTGTTTCTGCAGGCTTTTGTATAATGTAGTGGTTCAACAAGCACATCAGTGCATGCATTGCAGGTGGTTTCAGAGAGTTACTTCTCTGAAACAAAAGTTACAAGGTTCTATAAATTCATTGTGAAAACATTACAGCAATTCATTGATATAAAAATGTAGAAAATTACCCCAACTTTTACTTTTACTTGTACCTTAAGTATTTTTAAAAGCATGTACTTTTGAACACGTAGCAGATCTACAAGCGACGCCTTGTGAGCTTGTAGATCTGCTATTTTCACTACTTCTTAAACATTTGTTTTCTAATTTATAGGATTTCTTAGATTTCTTTTGTATGTATTTTAAAATAATTTAATTTGTTTTTAATTCATGAAAATATTAGCATTGTTGGGGATTTTTCTTGGTAACAAATTTTTTTTTTTCTGTCCAGAAAATATTTTGAATTAATAATAATTAAAACAAAATCTAGGAAACAAAAAATAAAGCAGAACAGCAGAACATTTGAGGATCCAATGGAGTTAGCTGGTTTTGTCAGAAGCACTTTTTAATGCTTTTCATTGGTGCAATATTTTTTTACCAACACACAGACGTAAAGGGTATTCAATGGCCCTGATTTATGGGAAAAAATGCAAAAGCGTCAAAATGGTTTCTGCCGGACAGCAACGATATATAATAAATGCAGTCCATTCACCATGTTTTTACCACCGCTATAGACTCACCCATGTCGCTCTGTCAGGTGGAAACCTAATATTACGAAAAAATAAATGTTACTTTTCAGGGTTAAGTAGTATCAAAAGTATACAAGCTGGAGCTTGTAGATATGCTACTTTTGATGCTTTTGTGTGACGCTATAGTTATGATCAATTAGGGCATTAATTTCTGAAAAAACACAAAAAAGTTAAAATATGGAGGTTTCTGCCCGACAACAACGATAATAATGTCTTCCACAGGTGCGGTGTACCTGGACCAGTGCCCCAGTCAGCCATACATTCCCATCTACCTGCTGGTGCTGGGATGTTTCTGCCTGGTGCAAAATGTGCTTTCTTGCTGCCTGCATGGGATGCAATACAACATCGCCACTATTTGGAATTCTGTGACAGGTCTTTTCATCTTCTGCTGGTTCATCACTGGTGAGTTTTTAAAGCCTGGTTGGTTCCTCCACAGCCTAAGAAAACAAACACACATTCCACATCGCTGTGCTGGCGAACAGAAACCTCTGTGTTCATTAGTGGTTAAGTGTGTCTGTGGGTTTTATAAATATTGAACCAATGAAAAGTATTAACAAGAGCTTGAGACTAAATAATAACTACATTGAATCCATTGGAACACAGGTTATTCTTTTTATTTATTTATTTTATTTTCTGAAAAGTACTATTTTTGGACAAACCGAGTTTTCACCCAACAGCAAATGATGTAATGTCGTATCTGATGGACTGTGGGTTACCAGGTCTAGCTGCTTGGAATAAAGTGGAGAAGACGTCTGGACCATTTGGATCATGATTCGGTTTATTCAGCAACAAGTAACAGCATGAGAATCAGGGAGCCCTCTCCTCGCAGCCCTTCGGCTGGGGAGTGGGCACAGTAACAAGTCACATTTCAGTTAAATTCTTATAGCTTCACATTAGAATAAGAAGGAGGTTCCATGTGTGTGTGTCAGCGAGAGCCCCAAAATGTGAGACCCCCCCACCAGTCGAGCCCTTTGAACATCTGCTTACGATTTGCAACCGCATGAGGAAGGAGGGAGTGAAGACAAAGGCCTAGACCTGATGTTTTTGAGGTTAACAATGGAGATGCAAATCACATTACTTCACACCAAGCTTCAAGCTAGCAGACGCCTCTCTTCAAACAGTGGGTTAAGATTAGCATCAGACCTATGCCACATGTCTTGTGGTGGATAAGATTCATATAACAGTCATTGTGGTATTGATAAATTGAATGTATTGGTAGATGCACCAATCATCACCTGTTCTTGTCAAACTCCTCTCCTAGATAAACTCCTTACAGACAGCCGACTCTTGCAAACCTATTTCAAACATGCCGACTAAGTGTGAGTCAACTATAGAATAAAGCCCATGTAAGGAAGGAGTGACCATCTGTTGTTACCTTGTGTACTTCTCCTGACAGTATTGTATAAATGTGGGTAAGACATTGATGTGGGGGGTGATGGGGGAAGCTCTGGAGGGAGACACTAGTCTCTCTCTGCTGTGATGAGATCTACAATAAAGTATGGAGTTTGGTTCCTGACGACTGAGTCCTGCATCTTCCTGATCTGTTTATTTTACATAAAGTAACATGTAAAAGCTGCCATTATAGTCTGTATGCAAACGTGGATTTTTTGTGAATTCATCTGGTTTAGATTTGCTTGTGATGTCCATAAATTATAAGTAATAAGGTCCAATATAAGACAGTAACCACTCACATGTAAGGTGTAAATGACAATCTGCACAGTGCTGGTATGCACTCTTCTGAGCGTAATCTTTCAAGTTTATTATATTAAGATTGCAATCGTATTAAGAAACGTGTAAAAACCATCACATTGCCAATAACATTCTAAAATACCCCCCCCCCCCTCATTTATTCTAGGTAACGTGTGGATCTACTCCATCTATGAGCCCAACTACGATAAGACGCTGCTGGAATATTGCGACAAGACCGTCTACCTGTTTGCTTTCTGGACCACCAATCTGAACTACATCTCGATGGCTCTCTCCATGTTAGGTTATGGCTGTTTCTACATTTTTGGCAGCCATGATGATGTGTAACCCTGACATATCCGCTGAAAATATGGGTGCTGAGTGTGCGGCCGCACCCCCATGAGGAAGTGGTATAAAAGAAAATAGGCCTATTTTAGAAAATACATGATCTTAAACTACAGCTTTTTTTGCATATTGTTTTTAATCTGAACTTCACTTTGAGTATGTGAACTTAGTTTAGTTAACATAAAAAACATACTCCAGACAGCTAAGCTAATGACTTGATAAATATTCAAATTAAATTTCAATTAAAACTAAGATTTACTTTTCATGACAATGGTCTTATTAGTGTGAAACACATACCTATGTATGAAAAACTGCCCTGCAGTTTATTAACCTCAGCATAAATGTATCCTTCTGCAAAATGGTAAATTAATTGTGAAGCAGCAGCGAGAAATATAAATAATGATTAACTGTTTTGGAGTGTTATTTGTTCTCTGTGGACATTAATACAAATTGTGAATGCACTGACGTCTGTCTGTGACTAATACAAATATTATGTTCTGTTAGTGTTATGCAGTGGTGGAGAGTATCTACTGCAATTACATTCACTCAAGTACTGTACTTATGTAAAATAAGTATTTCCAATTATCAGTAGGCCTACTTTTACTTCTACTCCACTACATCTCAGAGGCAAATGTTGTACATTTACTCCAGTACAATTGTTTTTTATTGTTAATTATTACAAAACGTACAGGTACATTAACCACTTCAGCCCTACTGTACATTTCGGCCATTTGAAAATAGCCGATCTTCAAGCTATGTTATGAGCTTGTAGATCTGCTATTTTCAAAAAATAATTAATACATTTTAGACATAATATAATATGAAATGTCTATGTTAAAGGGATTCTAGGCAACATTAAGCCTACATTTTAAAAATATTTATATATATATATAGCATTTTTTCCCCTCTATCAGCCACTATATAATGATGCTGGGGTGTTTTCCTGCATTGAAACACAGTCCTCTTTCTGAAATCCGTATTTTCCCTACAGTTTGTTTGTCCGGGACGTAAATGAACGCACGCATGTGCACGTCCGTATCCGTGTGAACTGTTCGAGTGAAACAGAATGGAACCGAGTGCAGCCAACAAACATGGAACGAGCCGCCATTGTTTTCTGTTGCACTGTTTTTACTTCTTACTTTCGGTTTTAAAACAACCCCCACAACGCGTCACGTTGTGAGCTTGTAGATCAGCGATTTTCGCTATTTTAAAATGTTTAAAAATTATTTTAAAAAAGGAACGTTTTTGGACGTACAAGGTTTACATTCAAACGACAGCAACGATGTGCTGTTCCTTTCTCATACAGACAGCTTGCAAGTGTGAAGTGAGTCAAATTGAACAGTAATTGAGGCCACGAATACCTAACAGGCCAGTAACCCACTCCCAAGCTTATCAAATCAATAATGGGTGAGTTCGATTTAGGTCTGGGTGTGTCCGGAGCCACAGCAGACAACAGGTGTGTCAGTACACACTGACCACAAATCTAACACACCCATTATTAATATGATGATTAGTTGCAGCTGTGTTCCTTAAGGTCAGTACTATGCAGCCTGCCATGTGTTCACCCTGCTGTCATTTTACTCTAAACTGGAAAACAAACTTACAGGTCAGCCCAGGGTCTTTACCCCTCTTTTTGAAATTGAACATTGTTCAATTTGGTGTGTGTGCATGTGTATAGGACATTATTGTCAAAATATGATACTGTGAGCTTGTTGGGTATGCCTATCCTGCCCCCTAGTGGACACAGTGTGACACTTCAAACGAGAATAAGCTTAGTATAACTATAACCTTTAGAAAACAGTGGCACATTTACAAAATAAAACGACACATACTTCAAAAAGTTCCAACCTGGAAATGTTAATTTATTAGGAAATAAATTGCTACAAAGTTATTCATTTGTTTCCATACTGCACATTAAGTAGCTTCTACTGAGGCACAAGGTGGGTGGGAGATGTACAGTGTTTTGTGTTCATGTGTACAGTGTTTGTACACACAGGTGATTCAACAGCATTTGTACTAACAGATACCAGTGGTGGACAGTTGACAAAGTACATTTACTTGAGGCATGTTGTAGATTGAGCTATTTTCACTGTTGAAATTCACTAAGAAAAATGTACTTTCTAATTTGTACTTCTGCACACTTAAGAGTATTTCTTTTAAAGCATATGTGCTTTTGAATACTTTTAAATGCCAGTACTCCAGCACTTTAACTCGAGAACAAATTTGAGTATTTGACTGAGCAACTCTCACTTAATCGACTACAAGTGAATCTATTCTTTGAGTACATTGTTGTCCACCACTGACACATCTACACCCTGCCATCCACACAACAGTTGCCTAGGTTCCCTTTTCTTAACAGGAGCAGCAGGGTGGCAACACACACGACGACACACATCACTTGAACCCTGCACTGTTACGGTTGTCACCTGACGTTTAAAATGTTAACACTTTCCTTATGTGTTAACCAGTTGAAATCCTACAGTATATACTTTACTCTGTATAGCCTGATCCACAAGTTCACAACGCGTCGTGGGCCGTGTTTGCGAGCTCGTAGATTGGCTATTTTGCACAATTCTTGAAAATATTAGAACTTTTTCACACATTTCTGAACTTAACTGGTATGGGGCTCTGTGCCCAACTGTAGTCCCAGGTTTTTCCCAGAAGATGGCGTTAGCTTTTTTTGACAAAGATCAAGATGCTTGATTTAGGACGAAACGACCACCCCATGCTTCGTCAGATCTCGCGAACATCCTATGATCACTGTTGCTAGATCTCACCAGAGTACGATGCTGGGACAGAGAAGAGATAGGTCGATAACAAAGTAGTTCTTCTCCCGATTTGTCTCTCTGAAAAATGCCATTTTAGTGTCTGAATGCTCAGAGAATTAACAGGAAACGGGTACGCCACCTTCTTTAAAAAACAACAACCTGGGACTACAGCTATGCACAGAGCCTATATTCTGAACTCAATTCACTTGGAACTGAATTCTGGACTGAATTGACTGAACTGTCAGTTATTATTATTGTCATTATTTAGTTATTCTAATGCCCTCTCTGACTCTCTGCAACGCAGAGCTCCATGGGGGGGAGGGGGGGACAGCACTCGGATGGGAGGCAGGAGGAGGAGGAGGAGTCCGGTCCGGTGGTCTCGGCAGAGGGCGGCGGGGGGGTGTGGGGGGGTCCGGTCACTGCAGCAGCAGTTTGATGCCATCGAAGTGACCCAGGTTGTCACAGGCCTTCAGCCACCTCAGGACGTTGGCAGGGGATGCGGTCATATCAACTCTGTCGCTCTGCAGGGCGGCTGTAAACGTCACAGAAGTTTAGTTGAACATTGGGAACATAATTATGAATAAAACATTGCATTTATTTTTTATTATGATAAATAACATACATAATACTAAGCCTAGTGAAATATACAAAGAGATGACTTGCCAATAATCAAAATAAATACTGTAAATATGGCCAAATATTGTAAATATCATAACATTATACATTTTATATTTCCAAATACATTTTTAAACAGTGGAAACGGCCGATCTACAAGCTTGTAGATCGGCTATTTACCATTCTAATGTTTGACGATTCAGAATCTATTCTCATTTTCCAGTATTTCTGTATAATTCGATTTTTGAGAAGTGGCAAGTTCTGGGCTGGCAGATAGCCTAAGCCTACCAATTGTATTTATGTTACAGCAGTTGTATTACTTTAACTTATTGTTCTGGTAACTGGGAAGTAACAGAACAGAGAGTGTCAGACTCTGAAGTTTTGTACAATTTAAAATGTGTGCAAGCATGAATAAATTAGACATGTTGTCTTGGATTTACATTATTATCAGTTGATAAAACCTTTACAATTACAAAAGCTACTGCTTTCATGCCAGCAGACTGGAGTAGATCCTGAAATCCTATGTTTTGAATCGGAAAAAATCAGAAACCGTGACCCCAAGAATCGGAATCGAATTGTGAGATAGCAGACGATTCACAGCCCTAGCGGTGACGGTCCCTTACCGCTCTGCACGGTGCAGCAGTAGCAGGCGATGTCCGCCAGCGTGAGCTCGGGCCCGCACAGCCAGGCGTGGCGTCCCAGCGCGGCGGTGAGGGCGCGGCGGTCCTTGACGCTGCCCTGGGCCAGCTGGAAGAAGGCCGTGTCCACCCAGCTGTCCACCAGCGTGGCCGTGCCCGGGTCCGAGGGGTACGGCGTCAGCAGGCGGTACAGGAAGCGCGCCACGGTGGCCTCGCCCTCGATGGCACACATGTTCTGCACGCTGAACTTCATCTGGAGCTTGGGCACTGTTTGGATCGGGCAGAGCAAGAGTTAAGGGACACGGACAGTTAAATCAAAGTAATTGATTTTAATACAAAATACATTTGGAGGATGCCTGAAGGTCTATGTGACCGAAACGTCGCTCGATTTAAATCGATACGTACTGTAGCAAGAATGCGATATTATATAATATATAACGTGTCTTTTATTGTTTATCCGGGCATGGTAATCTTTAAAAAATATATTTTTTAGTCCTTTTTCTCAATTTAGTCGTTATGCCAATAGGCTCTATGCACAGCAGCCATATTGTGAAGATATTCACAGGTGTTACCAATGATACTAATGAAGGCTCTGTTCCATTCTGGTCAAACAGAGTCAGGGTGCTGATATTGTACATGTTTGTTGGCTCACCGGAAACACTCTGCTACACCAAGTGGCTCTAAAATTGGGGTCCAGGGACCCTCATGGTTCCTTAAGGGGGTTCCAAATGGCCCCTTACGAGTGTGTAACTCTGAGAGTGTACAAATGGAACCAAATGGACCCGTAAGGGTCCATTTGGTTCCATTTGTACACTCTCAGAGTTATGGGGGTCGTGGAAATTGAACAATCTGAGAACCACTGTGCTACACTAAATGGAACAGAGCCTTCATTAGCATCATTGGTAACACCTGTGAATAATGTCTTCACAATATGGCTGCTGTGCATAGAGCCTATTGATTCCTCCCCGCACACATTTCTGTGTGTATTGTCACTGCTGTTGTAGAGCCTTGGTTCTACTCCTACCGCCCAACACTCCCTGCTGACAGGTGCTGTAGGAGTGTGTGCGGTGACAATTATCACCCTCCCCGCCCAGCTAAACCCCCCCCACCCTCCCCCCGACCAAGGGCCAATGGTGTTTCGTATAGACGGGTTTCCTGTTAGTAAACATGAGAGGAATATGACCGCGCAGAGGAGGGGGAAGCCTATGGGTGCGTTTGGAAATTACGCACCGGAGCACACTCGCCTATTAGTTTGTATTGGCCAGTGCGCTCACTGCCGCTCAGGGCTGTATTTTCGAACGCGCCTTTCACCCGGGCATGCGCAGATTGCGCATTCTGCTCTGTGATGACGTCGCGCGGAAATCCGTCTATAGACGCTTGACAAAGCGGTGTATTCAAAACCCCTGACCCATGCATCTACAAGCTTACTACAAGCATCTACAAGCATCTACAAGCATACAACGGGTCACTTCGTGACGTGTTGTAAGCTTGTAGATCTGCTATTTCTATATTTATGACGATTATGCAAACACAATTGCGTTTATGTAAAATGATTTTGATTAGAGGATTATGTAATAATTGTGTCGCTATGCAATGTGGGCGCGTACTCGTGTTCCTCGTATAAGCCTTGTTTACCGTCTTTCCATATGAGCGTGAAGCCCAGCTGGAAGCGCTGGCGGTCGTAGCTGTCTTTGTGTGGCGGTCCCAGGCAGGACAGCAGCCTCTGGGGGACGCCGGACACGGAGGAGTGGACGTGCACGGTGGACAGCACCCTGTAGCGCTGGCACAGCAGGGAGTGCAGCACCAGCAGGGTGAGGGGGGGCTGCGCCGGGTTGGCGTTGATCACGATGTCACGCAGGGCGCCCATGTCCTGTGGCACAGAAACATAACGGGTGTTAATAGTGAAGGAGGAGGAACCGTGTGAATCGATAAAACCTGCATCTAGGGATGGGACGATAATCGTTTAATATTGTTCATTGTGATAAAAGAAAACGTTCACAATAATCGTATCGCAGAGATTTAAATGTATCGTGAAATTGTCCTCCGTCAAGGATGAATTAGATTTTGTTGAGCTGCAAATTCACTACCACTTAAACCCTCTATACTTGTAAAGAGCCTTTTGCTTATTTCACTGTACACAAATCGATTCGCCAAAAATTGCCGATCTACTATCTACTTGTAGATCTGCTATTTTTGAATAGCCAAAAGAAATCTAAAGTGACACAGATGCGTTCCAGGTCTTAATGGGTTGATGCCTAACTTCTAAATTGTACTATATTCTGTTTCCCACCTTGCCCAGTAGTGCGTCGAGGTCTGCGGTGCCTCTGAAGGAGGTGTTGACGGAGGAGGAGGAGGAGGAGGAGCCGGGGCTGTGAGCGCCACCGGACAGGCTGCTGCTGTCCAGGTCGGCGTCGGGCGTGGCCACCGTCTTGGCCAGTCCGTCCACGGCCGCCCTCAGCTCGTACAGCTTCCTCATGATGTCGTCCTGGCGCGTTTCCAGGGCTCTGATGGCCGGGTCAACCTCGCCATTCTGACAGGAGGAGAGGAGAGGAGAGAGAAAGGCTCATGACATCTGATTGAAGAAGGTATGATGACTGTTTTTGTGTCTTTTTTTCTGTTTTGAGTGTACAGTTAATAGTACAATAATGCTAAAAGGAGAACACAAAAAGCCCTGACCATTGTGGTCCTATCTATTCAATTCATCAAGACATATAAAGCAATACTATACAAACATCTATGAGCAATTTTTCTTAACAAAGGAGCACATTACCCATTTTCAGCCCTGTATAATTTTTTTTAAGTCTTTATGTATAAGTCTTTGTATAATTGGTCCTGATTAATGTTCACTATAAGGAGGCACCATTTCTGTCTCAGCTGTGGACAGTTCAGAAACCTGCCTACCAATGAATGACATCATCATCGATGGGGATCCAAAGTTAATAGAAACTACAGCCTCTCTCTTCCTGGAAATGCATGTGTAGCATGTGCTGGAATAGAAGCCAGGTTTCTTTCTGCACTGTCCACACACAGCCCTCCTCTGACTGAGACACTGAGTGAGTGGACAGAAATTGTGCCATTTTGTAATGAGCATTAAACAGATATAGGTCTTTAAGTGGTTTAACATCCCCCCCTGGAATCCCCTGGGTGTCCCGGGACCCCACTTTCAGAACCACTGGTGGTATTTTATACATAAACATCATAAACTGATGACTCAACTCATCAATGTACTGTACTTATTTTGAGCTCTGGTGGGAGCCCACAGTCCCACCCACACCCACACACACACACACACACACACACACACACACACACACACACACACACACACACGTCAAACTCAAAGCAATGCATCATGCAAGCACAACAACAACAACAACAAAAAGGTATGATTGTTGCTATTAAGTGTCATTGTCAATCAAACTAGCCTTGGATCAAGACTTTCATAGATGTATTTTATAGAGTCTGACTTTTACTTTCGTATCTATGATCATAGATATCACATGCAAATGTCAAAATCGACAAAATACATCTATGATTAGTCTTGATCCAAAGCTACAATCAAACATATTGTCACACTACTTGACATGACTGATGAAGAAGATGATTGCATCATCCAGATAGACACTACACTAAATCTCCATGACTAGATGACAAGATCTCCAGGCTAACAACAAGCTTGTAGATCAGCTCTTTTGAGGGGCAAACGACAACAACTTACTGCTCTACTATGAGCCACAATAAGCAACTTAGATGATCTCCATCTTGCATTATAACATGATCTAAGTTGCTTGAAGCTACCATAGAGTTGGAGGCGAAAGTGAGCTAACGAGGCTAACAGAAGCCATTATAGTTCAGGGGGCTTGATCACCTTTAAAAAACACATAATTAACTAAAGTATGATATTTAAACTGTGCCACTGGCTCTGCGGATGATCGATCAGCCATAATGATCAGCTTATTAATGGTTATTTGGTGTTTAATTACCTGAAGCAGCGCGTGTTGTTGCTGTGTGTCTCCATGGTGTATGTTGCTCAGTGTGTACATGCACGTGGGTAAGTCTGCCTTTATGTCCCCCAGCACGGGCTTTACCTGGTACATGGTGTGGGTTTGGCTGAGGTGGAATTATAATAAAAAAAACTATATAAATACGTTAAATGTAAAAGTCTGCTCTAAGCTGTCTTTCTCCTGGTGACAGACAGCAGCAGCAGGCGGTGAAGCACCGAGGAGGAGCCGAACTGGAAAGGAAGGACACCAGGCCGCGTTCCCTGTGACGTCACGTCCGGTAATATTTTGTTGTTTTTTTTTACAAATTGATTGGTTGATGTACTTTATTTAGTAAGACATGAGAACAACAGTACATGGAAGTACAAATTCACAATACATACTAAACTGGAAGACTCATTAAGCACTGAGTTGTTTAAAAGATCCCCATGCACACAAATCATGATGACATATAAGAGACAGATATAGATATACACACTACTATACAGAATGTCATACAATCAGCTTACAGGTTACTGGTATGAAGAGTGAAACATGTACATGAGAAGAAAAAGGGGAGGGGGGGGGGGGGGTAGGTTAAGACTTGGACAGGGGCCATTTTCGAATTGCAGCCTGCTGAATGTGTATCTTTAGGGCAGTTTTGAAAGTGGGTAGGGTTTTACTCCTTTTGATAGGGCATTCCACATTTTTGATGAATAGCATGAGAACGAGTTCATTCCCTTTGTTGAGCCAAATCTGGGTTGAACATGATTCGTGGAGCTGTTATGATATGAAATGCTTAATCACTAGTTATTTCAAGATTAAAGAAAAAAATAGCAGATATAGTAGATGTACAAGGTGTGAGCTTGTAGATCTGTAGTTTTTGAAGAGCCAACGCTAAAATAAAAAACGACACAGAGCCTTTACCCGCTTTAATGGGTTATATATATATATATATATATATATATATATATATATATATATATATATATATATATATATATATATAAAACTAAACTATAAAACGAAATACAGATCATGCGATTTATGTAAAAACTCATGTGCAGAGCTAAACTCGCGTCACCATGGAGGAACGCCTGCCTGGTATTGGTTCCAAACTGAGCCGGGTGCGTGTGATCCGGTTTAGAAAAAAGGGGGACAAAACTATTGTGTTCCGGTACTGGGTTCCGGTTGGCGTCGCATTGTTTTAGTTCCCCACATAATGCGAATCAATTAGTTTAGTCTCGCTAGACAGTTTTAATGGTTACTATCAGTAAAAACAAATACAATTAAAACTTAAACCAAAGATAAAACTAAAAGGACAAAAACATAAAACGAAATAAAGATAATTTGATGTATGTAACATGTATGTAAACGCATGATTGTTGTGCAGCGCTATATATTTTTGGTGCAGTGTGGCAACAGCCGCACTAGAGGGCGACATAGTATCATATGTCCATTATCTCACGCTGTCTTGTGGTCCAGACTCCAGTCTGTCAGCTTCCTCAAGTGCAGTATATCATGCTGTGCTGTGCTGTGCTGTGCTGTGCTGTGCTGTGCTGTGCTGTGCTGTGCTGTGCTGTGCTGTGCTGTGCTGTGCTGTGCTGTGCTACTTTTAAACGATCTGAAATAGTCTACAGATTATGTTTTCTCCTCATATGCTTACTAAAACAACTATTAACAGCTTAGAAGGGGTGTATACATTTTTGTTCAAATAAGTTTTAAATATCTCTATATTCTGATAGTAATCATTGCTGTAGAGTGTTTGTTCAGTAACAAACACAGAGTTTGTCAATTATACAGTGCAATATTTCACATCCGTGGTGTGCCCTATGGGCGGAACTGCTGTTGGAGGGGCACTCTATATATTAGGCCCCATAAGTTTTCATATTTAAGTCAAAGTACTAAAGTGTTACCATCAAAATATAGTTAAGTACCAAAAGTAAATGTTGCAGAATGTCTATTAAGAAAAATATATAATATTGCTGAATTATAATCATTGATGCATTAATGTGTTCATCACTTTAATATTGCAGCTAATTACACCTATTTCTATATTCCATATGTACATGATGGATCGCTTGTAAATGTCCTTTCCCCCACTGATCAATAGTCTAACAGTATCATAATTTATTTTTATTTTATTTATATTCGTATTCATTCTCTGAATCTGCAAAGCAACTGAATAGGTAAAATAAAAGTAGTGGAGTAAAATATGTAACTCTGAAATTTTGCAAAAGGGTAAATGGTAATACTCGAGTAAAGTACCACAATTGGAATCAACTACAGTACTTGAGTAAATGTACTTAGTTACTTTCCACCACTGTGGTGTAATGCTTGCCTGCATTAGCGCGGCGTATCCAGTGTCCATTATACTGCTATACTTAAGGACAGTGTCACCTGTCTGTCTACGGTGACAATGATGCTGGCTCTTTTTAATGCTGAGCTGTGGCACTGTATGTGCATGAACATGCGTGTGTGTGTGTGTGTGTGTGTGTGTGTGTGTGTGTGTGTGTGTGTGTGTGTGTGTGTGCGTGTGCGTGTGCGTGCGCGCGCTTGTAATTGCTTGTGATTGCCAAAGCTCCGCACAGTATGTGTATTGGTAGTGGAATTTTAGAAATAGACATTTCCTGGTCTTCACAAGATAAATGGTTGTTTTATGGTTGCAAATATATATATATATTGGGGGAGTTAGGTTCACAATTAGTAAAAGATTCAGATTACGGTTATGGTTAGGATTAGACATTTAGAGGTTAGGTTTCGGGGTTGGGATTAAACATTTAGAGGTTAGGTTTAGGGATCAAGGTTAGAGTTTTGCCTGATTTATGCTTAGTTGCATGTCGGTGTCGTGCACCGGGAAATAGTCGATCTGCGCTGTGTTGTGAGCTTGTAGATCGGTTATTTATCGGCTATTTTTCAGCAGTTTCTGGCAATTTTCAATACTGTGCTATAAGTCCTTAAAAGTACATTAATACAAATGTGTGTGTGCGTGCGTGAACCACTCCCTTTCATTCTGACTTACAACAGTGTGGAATTGAACGTGCAAACATTAACAAACACTCCCATCCATCCATCCATCCATCCATCTTCAACCGCTTATCCGGAGTCGGGTCGTGGTTGGAATAACGTGTTCCTTCCACGCGCTACGTCCTACCGGGGGAAACTCCCCCGTGTCAGGTGATAAGAAGCGGCCTGCTCACTCCTCATGCATTGAAGGAAGCATGAGCTCAGTTCGGGGCTCTCCCCAGGCTGGCAGAGGGAGAGTTGCGCCCAGGATTACATCTTAGGCAATTGAAAAAGTACTCAATAAAAAATGTGAGTACCTTTTCCACCACTGGTCAAAGTAAACAGCAGCGTTGTTGCATGGCTGCAGCCCAAGGGACAGGAGCCGTTTGGGCTATAGGAAGTAGTGTAAATCCCATATGCTGGACGGACAGCTCGTTGCTTCCGCTCTTGCCTAAATAGCGTCACAGGTGCGTATCCCCGCCCGTCCTGGGGAACACGACTTAAGGATGCACTCATTAGAAGTATAGGTGGTCAAAGGTCAAGTTCACGTCATGTTTGTCTCAACATGGGGTCAACCTGAAGGTGATATTTCAGGAAGGAACACCTCAAGGCAATTTCATAACATTTGGCACAACACGTCCACTTTGGAGTCAAGGACGAAGTGATTAGGTAAAGGTCAAAGGTCAAGCTCACTGTGACCTCACAAATCGTGTTCATTAAATTCCTTCAAAAGTGTTCATTCACTAGCAGCTGGCCGCTCCAGAATACTTGTTCTTTTAAATCAAAGATAAAAACCTTTAGTTTTTCTTCTGCACTGTAATTTTACTCTTATTATTTACATAGAATTTTTACATTACAGTATAAGTGCATTCAACATAGGAAGGGAACGAAACTACTAATCACCATAAGTCTTAAGTGCATTCTCTTCTAAAACAAGCAACTAAGAGTATACCTAGCGCTAAGGTAAAAGTGCAATATACAGTATCAGCTACCTACTTTGACACAGATGCTTTCCCGGTCTTATTCATAATTCTTTTCATTTTAAAATGTATTTTATTTTTAACTTTTCACTTTTAGTTCTGTTGTTTTCAAATGCCCTCTTTCCGACGTGTTTGTTTGTTTGTTGTGCTCCGTGTCTTGATGTCGTCCGTCTAGACTCCTGAGGGTTTAAGTGGTTAATCCTGACTGAAAGAACAGTCAATCTGTGTTTTTGTCGAGACGCCAACAATCACGAATTAATTCAGTCACAACTGTTACCCAAAAAGTCATTTAATCTTGGAGAGAGAGGGCAACCAAAACCCATGAAGCCCTTGAAGCAGGAAGCACTTTGAGTGCCGGTGGGTGACCCTAAGCCTGATACCAAGCACTTCTGCCTCAAAGTGTCCCCTTGCGTTCAACCTTCCTCGCCCCGTCACCTGGCTGTCACAGGCGGCTAGTACAGGATTAGTAATGCTAGATACACACACCACCACGGGCCCCGTATATCCTCCTCCTCCTCCTCCAGTCTGTCTGTCTGTCCGCCGCGAGGCACGACAGAACGGGACAGAGACCACAACAAGAGAGAGGGAGAGATTTAACGCACTGAGACCGGGAACCCGGGTCTTAACGTAACGTGGGATCTGTGTCATTTTTTGAGCTTTCTTTGAGCTATTCAAAAAATAGCAGATATACAAGCTCATAGCGCGGCACCGAGTGCCGCGCTATGAGCTTGTAGATCTGCTATTTTTTTTTTAAATAGTGAAAATTTGTGCAAATCTTTGAATCTATATATTTTTTAAAGCAAACATTAGAACTCAAATCTTTGCTTCTACAAATGTCTTCTAAATCCTGACTAAGAAAATGGTTCTCAAACTTTTTCATGTCAAGGATCACCCAGTTTCTACAAGTTTTGCCGCACTATGAACTTGTATATCTGCTATTTTTGAACAGCCAAAGAAATAAAAAAAATGACACAGATGCTTTCCCGGTCTCAAAGTGTTAATTAAAACGCACAATTGAGTTTGGTGTTCCGACAGCTTGTTAACCCTGAATAATTCACTGTTTGCTGAGGTATGGGAGAGAGAGAGGCAGGCAGAGAGAGAGAGAGAGAGAGAGAGAGAGAGAGAGAGAATGGTGGCTGGTTACAGGGCCAGCAGTGTTGAGGTAATGGTCGTATCTCATGGCTAGACTAGAACCCTGGGCTAGAAACGGAGACAGGATAGCGCTGTAACCTGACAGTGTGTTCTCTCTGTGTCATCATGTATGTACGATGAGGGGGGGATAAGAGCAGGCAGAGACAGCTTGACTGCCCGGAGGAATGGATGCCGTAATAGACGTATAAGCTACATAATCTCACCGCTGAGTCACCCAGATACACTACACAGCACTCACCGTTTCAATCTGGAGTGGTAATTTAACCCCTTAAAACCGGGAACGCGCCTGTGTCATTTTATTTTTTACATATCGTTGGGCTATTCAAAAATAACAGATATACAAGCTCATAGGGCTGCACAGAGTGCCGCGCTATGAGCTTGTGGATCTGCTATTGATTTTTTTTAAACCGTGAAAAATGTGTGCAAATCTTTTAATATATATATTTTTAAAGCGAACATTTGTAAAAATGTTTTGTTCCAGGGACCTCCCGAAGCAAAGATTTGAGTTGCAAATGTTTGCTTTAAAAATATATATTCAAAGATTTGCACCAATTTTCATGATTTTTCTAAAGTAGCAGATCTACAAGCTCGTATCGCGGCACTCATGTGCCTCGCTATGAGCTTGTATTTCTGCTATTTTTGAATAGCCAAAGAAATCTAAAAATACAGATGCGTTCCCGGCTTTAATGCGTTAACAAATGGTGTAAATTGACCGCTGAGGAGGATTTCTTCTGTGTTAGCCGAAACCCCGGCAGAGGTCAAGGGTGCTTGTCTTGCAGTTAACCTTGAACAAGATTTGTTGAGTGACGTGGGTTTTTATTCTGTTTTGATTTGACGTATAACGTTTAAATATGACTTAGTTTTATGATCACTGTCAGATGGAGGTGTGTGTGTAAAGGCCACTGATGGACAAAGTGCTCAACGCCCAGCACTAGAGTCAAAGTATAGATCAGGGGTATAGGCAACCTTAGGCACGGGAGCCAACATTGGCACAGGGGAGCGTGATCACTGGCACGTTGGCAGAAGTATGAGAGAGAGGTTTTTCCTTTTGAAATTAAATATCGAAAACTGACTGACTGGGGAGGGAGTCTGGGAGATAGGTGGGTTATTGCTGAGACTAATGATCATTACATCCTGATGTGAAAGAAACATTTAAAAAGAAATAAAGGTTGTTTTGTATAGCCCAGGGGTGGGCAACTTTGATGATGGAGAGGGCCACTATTATTTCCACACTCACTCCAGAGGGCCACATTGCATATAGTGTCTCTCCATATTGTAACTTTTTTCGCCATTCTATGTCACACAAAAGTAGCAAAAATAGCCGATCTACAAGCTCAAAACGTGTCGCAGTGTGACACGTTTTGAGCTATTTTTTTTGCTATTTTTGAATTGGAATCCTGAAAAGTATTTTTTTTATTTAATTTCAAATGCATTTAGTTATACTTATGTTAACTTTATGAACTTAAATACAAATACATTAGACATAAAAAAGACGATGAAAACTTGGCACTTCATGTCAAAAAGGTTGCTGACCCCTGGTATAGATACTCCTGGTCAAACACTACTCAACTATAAGCGAAAATTGCTCTGTCAAATTTGTGTTTGAGTTAAAGTATTATTGTTCTTGCATTTAATAGTAGCCTACTTCAATATTCAAAAGTGAATGCTTTTTAAAAGAGAATAGTATTCAAAAGCACAAATTGCAAAATTGTTGCATTGAAATTTAGAACATTTCCAAAACAAATGCAAACATTTGATATAAATGTTGTGATCTGAACATATATCTGCTATTTACCCTTTTTTTTTAAACTAGGGCTGAAGTGGTTTATTCGTAATGTACTTTATTCCCTTCCTAGGAATGCAGAAGAGTCAAAAGTACAATATTTGTAACTCAAACATTGTACTCTACTCAAGCACAGTACTCGAGTAAATGTACTGTGTTACTGTCCACTGCAGTACGGTGTTATTTAAACTTGAACTCAGTGGTTGGGGTTAAGGATGTATACCACTACTTTACTTAAATATTTAGTTGTACGGGGTGTGTGCGTGAGCACACACACACACACACACACACACACACACACACACACACACACACACACACACACACACACACACACACACACAGAGGCTTGCGGAGTGTTTAAATTACCAGAGGTTAATGGGTAACTGGCTTTGTTTTATTTACACTTTAATTTGTAGAGTCCATGTAAACACATCCTCACTGGTAAAACAATCTGCTACAAACACACAGGAAGTGGATGAGACCTCACCACAAACACACACACGGTACACGTGAGTCCTGTTTACCTGTAAATAATATCAGCTGTCCATACGGATACAGGATAGGTGGGCACTATAGGGACATCTGGGCACCTCGATGTAACATTGGCTATTTTTTTCAAAATGTAAAAAAATAAAAAAATGAAAAAAATAATAATGTTAAGTATACATGATGTGAACATGCACTGTACATTATCAGACTTAAATTTGTCCATCAACTTCTTGTTTATGGCCCAAAATGACTGAATGTACAGGTTTTCTAGCAATTATAGAAATATTAGACCTTAATTGTCGAATGTTTAAGCATGTTCTATTCATGTATAGCCTACTTTACTTTACTTAAAAACAATTTCCAATTTTTTTTTACATATTGGAAAAAAATAGCCAATTTAACACCAAGGTGCCCACTCTTCCTTGGTGCCCACCTCCTACCATCCATACAGGTCAATAGAACAGTGATTTGATTTATTTGTGTGGTCCACCTTTTTCGAGGTCTTTCTTTTATTTTTGGGGGTGGCTTTACAGTTAATATGTTACAGCGACTTTACACCAAGAATATTAGCCTACTCCTATGGCTGTGATATTACATACATTTCATATATTATATACACAGCCATAAATCACTCCCATGCCCTCCTCCCGGGGAGGGGAGTCATTGTGGCGGAATTCTATAACTTGGCTTCTTCCCTCCGTCGGCCAGAGGTCGTTGGTTCCCTTCACTTCCCTTTCCTCTCATTTCAAGTCACCCAGAGTAAACGAGCTGCCTCCTGCCTTCCCTCATCCAGCTGTAGTCACAGTGAGTGCAGACTGGAGGACAACTCACACACACACACACACACACACACACACACACACACACACACACACACACACACACACACACACACACACACACACACACACACACACACGCCTCCTTATCTGATCCCAGGCTTCTCATTTGGAAAAGTCTGCAGTGTGTCTGAGTCTACGACGGCCATTACTAACGTCTGTCTGTCTGTCTGTCTGTCTGTCTGTCTGTCTGTCTGTCTGTGGGTGTGTCGTCGCTTGCAGCACCTGCTCTGTATGGGGTGTGGTGGTGTCTTAACCCTTTAAGTTCAAATTGCAATATCATATTCACTGGTGGAAGACAAGTACTGATTGTTTTAGGTAAAAGTAGTATTACTACGATATAAAGATATTCTTTTATGAGTACAAAGGCCTGTATTCAAAATTTGACTCGAGTGAAAGTACAAACGTATTGGCATTGAGATATAGGCTGCATACAGTACCAAAGTACAAAATGATAATAATAATAAATACAAATACATTTAAAGAAATATCATGACATTTTCAAGCTCTACAAGCTCCCAACGATGCGACAAGTTGTGAGCTTGTTGATTGGCTGTTTTCAAATAGGCAAAAGTATAAAATAGGGCATAGGTTATAGCAATATTGAAATATACAAGTAAAGTTTGCATTTGACTTTTATCATGAATTTCATTATCATCATACGTCCGAGCGAGAAACCCTTGTTTTTGCTGCTGGGTTGCAAATTGATTTTGGAGGAAATCTCCCCTAGTTCTCTCGCACGCAGTCCTGTGTGCATGCGTGCGTGCGCGCGCGCGCGTGTGTGTGTGTGTGTGCGTGCGTGCATATGAATGGGAGCGGCCATGGATATGTACATAGCCTATGATTGTTTAATGAAGGTCTCCTGGGCTCTGCAGACATCATAAGCACACAGGCTTCGGGACTAATGCTTGTAAAGGAACAGAGGGAGCGCTGTCAGGCCCTGCATTATGCATGCAGTTCCTGCACAGCCCATTCACTCACCCCAACACGCAACGTTTAAATCTTTCACGACCGTCATCCGCCGTTCATGAGATCGGGTGACCATAGCAGCGGAGGCTCTCAACCTGTGGGCCCCGGGCCCATTGGGGGTGGTGGTGGTGGTACCCATGAGGGTATTCCAAGAGGGCTTCCGAATAATTGGCATAATGATAAAATAACATTGAAAAGTGGATTTTCATTGTGATACTGATAACTATGGAACCAACACATATACTGTGTTGGTTCCATTGATTCAAGCCGGAAAACACACTCGATTGATTGATTGATTGATAAAATAAATATTCTCTGAAAATGCACGGCCCACCCATATCTGACCACTTAACCCCCCCCCCCCCCAAACAAAGTTAATAGGCTTATAGCTTAACCACTTTTAACCCCATATACAGCGCCTTAATTGAAAATAGCGGATCTACAGGCTCACATTGCGGAGCGATGCATTTTGAGACTTTAGATCTGCTATTTTCAAATAGCAGATGAAGTTTTTTTTCATAATGTCTCTGTTGGGTGGAAACCTCATACTGTATGTCCAAAACTGTTACTTTTCAGGATTCAAATTCAAAAACAGCAAAAGTAGCAGCTCTACAAGCTCAAAACGAGCTTACGGATCTGCTAACTTTAGCTTGACGCTCTAGTATGATCAAGTGGGGCGTTAATTTACGAGAAAAAAAACACACAAAGTTAGAACATGGAGATAGGAGGTTTCTGCCCGACAGCGACGATACATTTTAACAAAACTAATCTCGTATAGGGGTCTCTGGCACAAAAGTATTTTCAGATGTGGGGGGGTCCGTCCGTGGCCAAATACATATGTCCTTGACATGAACCACGGGACTATAGGACATGATGGACATGACACTGATACTCCTGCCCTCTAAACGGACCAGATATGATCGGTGTGGCTGGCCTCGGGGACGCAGAACCAACGGGTGAAATCTGTATGTTTCGGCATCCCGTCCCACACTGCCCTGCTTCGCCCGCCCCCACCATGTCAATGTGTTATCAGCAGAGGATGAGGTGCACATTAAACATTCACACAGACTTAATAAGTAAGCTGAGCCTGACACTCCTTTCTTGGTATGAGTTTTTGGTGACAATGAAGCGAAGGGCATCAATTATTGACGTGCCAAGAGACAAGCAGCGCAGTAAGCCATCCTATTCCTACACACAGCAGAACCAACCCTTACGGGAACGTGCGTGAATTCTTTTTTTTACACTCTCAGAGTTGAATTTACAGCGAGGATTTTGCCACGGGGAGGCCCAACGCAGACCTGTTGCGTGCCGATATACAGTATCGCTGCTTTTCACATCTTGGTATTTTACTGTATAGACTAAAAAATACTGTACGTATGCACCATTTAAACTGTAAAAGTAAGACTTGAGCTCTCCATCGGTTGGAATGCAGGAACAATCATAAGATATCATTCCATAACTTGACGTGGCAGTCTACTTGTTGCATTTTCAGCCGCAGTTATAAAGTGTCCTCCCTCTTCAGGATGCATGTCATAAGATTTGATAAAACGACATAATTTGTTGAACATTTTACTTAGTTTGAATACCGCGTGTTCATTCCACTGTCCACTGTCCCACTGTCATAAAGTTTGACAAAATTGTGACATTGACAAAAAGTGGGTTGAAGGTTGAATATCGGGTGTTCTGCAGCATTCTGGATCAGGTGACGGGGGTTTTGAGAGAGCGGCCGCCTTATCCCTTATCCCTAAACTTCTTTGCCATGTGTTACTACTTTGAAAAACATTTTCAAATTGTTCAAATAGCCAATCTACAAGCTCACAACGCCTCGATGTAGATCGGCTGGTTGAACTATTTTAAAATGTTTTTAAAAATAGCAAAAAATGGCTAATAAGTTTAGGGATAAGAGGTAAAGCGGCCCAGCATGTCCAGTGCCGTAAGACCTGAGGCTGATTCTACAAAATGTCAAAACTGTTTTTTGAACAAACTTGTGTTACTATGCCAGTGGTTGTCAAACTTTTTCATGTCAACGACCCCAAAATGTATATGTATTTGGCCACGGACCCCTATCTCAAAATATGTTGTTCCAGGGACCCCCCCAGAAGCAAAGATTTGAGTTACAAACGTTCGCTTGAAAATATATATATTCAAAGATTTGCACACATTTTCACGATTTCTCAAAAATAGCAGATCTACGAGCTTGTAGATCTGCTATTTTTGAATAGCCAAAGTGTAAAATAATGCTTTTTTTTAGCTCAAATAAAAAAATGACACAGACGCTTCCCAGGTCACCAAACGGCGGGGCACCAAACGGCGGGGCAAAAGTGAAAGAAGACTCGACTATCGCCGCAAGAGCGCCGAAAAGTATAAAGCAATGGCTGCTGAGGGAGCGCTGAAAACGTTGGTGAAGCAACAATTTCCTAATGTCCCCATTTCGCATCATTATCAAATCCAGGTCCAGGTGCTTTGACACGCGATAGCATGCTGATGAGCTCAGCTGGTTTGTGTCCATAACAGCACAAACAGCGTCAAGCGCTGAGCAGCAGCAGCAGTATGTTCACCTTCACTCTGTTGACTGTCATTTCCCTCACATTCGCACCGTCATGTGTCCACGACGACCACCACCACATTATCGCACCCTCGTCACACAGTCTCTGTTTGGCAGAAACCTCCTATCTCCGTATTTAAACTTTTTGTGTATCTTTTCCCCTTAAATTAAAGCCCTGCTTGATCATACTAAAGCTGTCACACAAAAACATCAAAAGTACAGATCTACAAGCTCAAAACGTGGCTTGTACATCTCCTACTTTTGATGCTTTTGAATTTGAATCCTTTTGAAAGGGATCCTGAAATGGATGTATGGGTTTCTACCCAACAGAGACAATATTGTTGAACTCATTGAATCTCTCTCTCTCTCTCTCTCTCTCTCTCTCTCTCTCTCTCTCTCTCTCTGTCTGTCTGTCTGTCTGTCTGTCTGTCTGTCTGTCTGTCTGTCTGTCTGTCTGTCTGTCTGTCTGTCTGTCTGTCTGTCCTCCCCCTTTCTCCCTCCCTCCCTCTCTCTCTCTTTCTCTGTCCTTGAGGTTCAGGTGTAACTGTGTGTGTGTGTGTGTGTGTGTGTGTGTGTGTGTGTGTGTGTGTGTGTGTGT